>NC_141681.1:63294495-63730060 GCF_028749965.1 Puma concolor
GAGGCCCGGGGCGAGCAGCCCCGGGCCTGGAGGCCCGGGGCGAGCAGCCCCGGGCCTGGAGGCCCGGGGCGAGCGGGGCACTTCCCTTTCTGGGTCTCCAATGCCTCGGACCTTTGCGGGGAATCTCTGCACTGAGTCCCTAGGGTCTGGAAGCTGTTTCTGGTCCTGTGAACCCTTTCTCTCAGGTACAGGGAGCGGCTTCACCCACGGTGAGCCAAGGTCATGACTCAGGGCTTGGATGCCGTGTCTCGTAGCAGGTGTTTGGGATTCTGTGTTTCCCTACTCTCGGACCTAACCCCGGCATTTCTGGGCCGAGAGGAAGGGTTTGTTTCCTTTTCGGAGTCAGGCATCTGTCTCCTTGGGATTTTGTGCTCGCTGCATAGCCCCTGGAGGGGCTGCTTGGGATTCTGTGTCTCCCACTTCTCCAACATTCCCCGTAAGGTTCTCAGCTTAGACCCCATGGACTGGAGGCTGTGTGGGATACTCTGACCCGTTCCTCTCGGGTACAGGCAGAGGCTTCAGGCATGATTAGCCATGGTAAGAGACAGCCCCGGGCGAGGAGGCCCGGGGCGAGCAGCCCCGGGCGAGGAGGCCCGGGGCGAGCAGCCCCGGGCGAGGAGGCCCGGGGCGAGCAGCCCCGGGCCTGGAGGCCCGGGGCGAGCAGCCCCGGGCGAGGAGGCCCGGGGCGAGCAGCCCCGGGCCTGGAGGCCCGGGGCGAGCAGCCCCGGGCGAGGAGGCCCGGGGCGAGCAGCCCCGGGCCTGGAGGCCCGGGGCGAGCAGCCCCGGGCCTGGAGGCCCGGGGCGAGCAGCCCCGGGCCTGGAGGCCCGGGGCGAGCAGCCCCGGGCCTGGAGGCCCGGGGCGAGCAGCCCCGGGCCTGGAGGCCCGGGGCGAGCAGCCCCGGGCCTGGAGGCCCGGGGCGAGCAGCCCCGGGCGAGGAGGCCCGGGGCGAGCAGCCCCGGGCGAGGAGGCCCGGGGCGAGCAGCCCCGGGCGAGGAGGCCCGGGGCGAGCAGCCCCGGGCGAGGAGGCCCGGGGCGAGCAGCCCCGGGCGAGGAGGCCCGGGGCGAGCAGCCCCGGGCGAGGAGGCCCGGGGCGAGCAGCCCCGGGCGAGGAGGCCCGGGGCGAGCAGCCCCGGGCGAGGAGGCCCGGGGCGAGCAGCCCCGGGCGAGGAGGCCCGGGGCGAGCAGCCCCGGGCGAGGAGGCCCGGGGCGAGCAGCCCCGGGCGAGGAGGCCCGGGGCGAGCAGCCCCGGGCGAGGAGGCCCGGGGCGAGCAGCCCCGGGCGAGGAGGCCCGGGGCGAGCAGCCCCGGGCGAGGAGGCCCGGGGCGAGCAGCCCCGGGCGAGGAGGCCCGGGGCGAGCAGCCCCGGGCGAGGAGGCCCGGGGCGAGCAGCCCCGGGCGAGGAGGCCCGGGGCGAGCAGCCCCGGGCGAGGAGGCCCGGGGCGAGCAGCCCCGGGCGAGGAGGCCCGGGGCGAGCAGCCCCGGGCGAGGAGGCCCGGGGCGAGCAGCCCCGGGCGAGGAGGCCCGGGGCGAGCAGCCCCGGGCGAGGAGGCCCGGGGCGAGCAGCCCCGGGCGAGGAGGCCCGGGGCGAGCAGCCCCGGGCGAGGAGGCCCGGGGCGAGCAGCCCCGGGCCTGGAGGCCCGGGGCGAGCAGCCCCGGGCGAGGAGGCCCGGGGCGAGCAGCCCCGGGCGAGGAGGCCCGGGGCGAGCAGCCCCGGGCCTGGAGGCCCGGGGCGAGCAGCCCCGGGCGAGGAGGCCCGGGGCGAGCAGCCCCGGGCCTGGAGGCCCGGGGCGAGCAGCCCCGGGCGAGGAGGCCCGGGGCGAGCAGCCCCGGGCCTGGAGGCCCGGGGCGAGCAGCCCCGGGCGAGGAGGCCCGGGGCGAGCAGCCCCGGGCCTGGAGGCCCGGGGCGAGCAGCCCCGGGCGAGGAGGCCCGGGGCGAGCAGCCCCGGGCCTGGAGGCCCGGGGCGAGCAGCCCCGGGCGAGGAGGCCCGGGGCGAGCAGCCCCGGGCCTGGAGGCCCGGGGCGAGCAGCCCCGGGCCTGGAGGCCCGGGGCGAGCAGCCCCGGGCCTGGAGGCCCGGGGCGAGCAGCCCCGGGCCTGGAGGCCCGGGGCGAGCAGCCCCGGGCCTGGAGGCCCGGGGCGAGCAGCCCCGGGCCTGGAGGCCCGGGGCGAGCAGCCCCGGGCCTGGAGGCCCGGGGCGAGCAGCCCCGGGCCTGGAGGCCCGGGGCGAGCAGCCCCGGGCCTGGAGGCCCGGGGCGAGCAGCCCCGGGCCTGGAGGCCCGGGGCGAGCAGCCCCGGGCCTGGAGGCCCGGGGCGAGCAGCCCCGGGCCTGGAGGCCCGGGGCGAGCAGCCCCGGGCCTGGAGGCCCGGGGCGAGCAGCCCCGGGCCTGGAGGCCCGGGGCGAGCAGCCCCGGGCCTGGAGGCCCGGGGCGAGCAGCCCCGGGCGAGGAGGCCCGGGGCGAGCAGCCCCGGGCCTGGAGGCCCGGGGCGAGCAGCCCCGGGCCTGGAGGCCCGGGGCGAGCAGCCCCGGGCGAGGAGGCCCGGGGCGAGCAGCCCCGGGCCTGGAGGCCCGGGGCGAGCAGCCCCGGGCCTGGAGGCCCGGGGCGAGCAGCCCCGGGCCTGGAGGCCCGGGGCGAGCAGCCCCGGGCCTGGAGGCCCGGGGCGAGCAGCCCCGGGCCTGGAGGCCCGGGGCGAGCAGCCCCGGGCCTGGAGGCCCGGGGCGAGCAGCCCCGGGCCTGGAGGCCCGGGGCGAGCAGCCCCGGGCCTGGAGGCCCGGGGCGAGCAGCCCCGGGCCTGGAGGCCCGGGGCGAGCAGCCCCGGGCCTGGAGGCCCGGGGCGAGCAGCCCCGGGCCTGGAGGCCCGGGGCGAGCAGCCCCGGGCCTGGAGGCCCGGGGCGAGCAGCCCCGGGCGAGGAGGCCCGGGGCGAGCAGCCCCGGGCGAGGAGGCCCGGGGCGAGCAGCCCCGGGCGAGGAGGCCCGGGGCGAGCAGCCCCGGGCGAGGAGGCCCGGGGCGAGCAGCCCCGGGCGAGGAGGCCCGGGGCGAGCAGCCCCGGGCCTGGAGGCCCGGGGCGAGCAGCCCCGGGCGAGGAGGCCCGGGGCGAGCAGCCCCGGGCCTGGAGGCCCGGGGCGAGCAGCCCCGGGCGAGGAGGCCCGGGGCGAGCAGCCCCGGGCCTGGAGGCCCGGGGCGAGCAGCCCCGGGCGAGGAGGCCCGGGGCGAGCAGCCCCGGGCCTGGAGGCCCGGGGCGAGCGGGGCACTTCCCTTTCTGGGTCTCCAATGCCTCGGACCTTTGCGGGGAATCTCTGCACTGATTCCCTAGGGTCTGGAGGCTGTTTCGGGTCCTGTGAACCCTTTCTCTCAGGTACAGGGAGCGGCTTCACCCACGGTGAGCCAAGGTAATGACTCAGGGCTTGGATGCCGTGTCTCGTAGCAGGTGTTTGGGATTCTGTGTTTCCCTACTCTCGGACCTAACCCCGGCATTTCTGGGCCGAGACGAAGGGTTTGTTTCCTTTTCGGAGTCAGGCATCTGTCTCCTTGGGATTTTGTGCTCGCTGCATAGCCCCTGGAGGGGCTGCTTGGGATTCTGTGTCTCCCACTTCTCCAACATTCCCCGTAAGGTTCTCAGCTTAGACCCCATGGACTGGAGGCTGTGTGGGATACTCTGACCCGTTCCTCTCGGGTACAGGCAGAGGCTTCAGGCATGATTAGCCATGGTAAGAGACAGCCCCGGGCGAGGAGGCCCGGGGCGAGCAGCCCCGGGCGAGGAGGCCCGGGGCGAGCAGCCCCGGGCGAGGAGGCCCGGGGCGAGCAGCCCCGGGCGAGGAGGCCCGGGGCGAGCAGCCCCGGGCGAGGAGGCCCGGGGCGAGCAGCCCCGGGCGAGGAGGCCCGGGGCGAGCAGCCCCGGGCCTGGAGGCCCGGGGCGAGCAGCCCCGGGCCTGGAGGCCCGGGGCGAGCAGCCCCGGGCCTGGAGGCCCGGGGCGAGCAGCCCCGGGCCTGGAGGCCCGGGGCGAGCGGGGCACTTCCCTTTCTGGGTCTCCAATGCCTCGGACCTTTGCGGGGAATCTCTGCACTGAGTCCCTAGGGTCTGGAAGCTGTTTCTGGTCCTGTGAACCCTTTCTCTCAGGTACAGGGAGCGGCTTCACCCACGGTGAGCCAAGGTCATGACTCAGGGCTTGGATGCCGTGTCTCGTAGCAGGTGTTTGGGATTCTGTGTTTCCCTACTCTCGGACCTAACCCCGGCATTTCTGGGCCGAGAGGAAGGGTTTGTTTCCTTTTCGGAGTCAGGCATCTGTCTCCTTGGGATTTTGTGCTCGCTGCATAGCCCCTGGAGGGGCTGCTTGGGATTCTGTGTCTCCTTCTCCAACATTCCCCGTAAGGTTCTCAGCTTAGACCCCATGGACTGGAGGCTGTGTGGGATACTCTGACCCGTTCCTCTCGGGTACAGGCAGAGGCTTCAGGCATGATTAGCCATGGTAAGAGACAGCCCCGGGCGAGGAGGCCCGGGGCGAGCAGCCCCGGGCGAGGAGGCCCGGGGCGAGCAGCCCCGGGCCTGGAGGCCCGGGGCGAGCAGCCCCGGGCCTGGAGGCCCGGGGCGAGCAGCCCCGGGCCTGGAGGCCCGGGGCGAGCAGCCCCGGGCCTGGAGGCCCGGGGCGAGCAGCCCCGGGCCTGGAGGCCCGGGGCGAGCAGCCCCGGGCGAGGAGGCCCGGGGCGAGCAGCCCCGGGCCTGGAGGCCCGGGGCGAGCAGCCCCGGGCCTGGAGGCCCGGGGCGAGCAGCCCCGGGCCTGGAGGCCCGGGGCGAGCAGCCCCGGGCCTGGAGGCCCGGGGCGAGCAGCCCCGGGCCTGGAGGCCCGGGGCGAGCAGCCCCGGGCCTGGAGGCCCGGGGCGAGCAGCCCCGGGCCTGGAGGCCCGGGGCGAGCAGCCCCGGGCCTGGAGGCCCGGGGCGAGCAGCCCCGGGCCTGGAGGCCCGGGGCGAGCAGCCCCGGGCCTGGAGGCCCGGGGCGAGCAGCCCCGGGCCTGGAGGCCCGGGGCGAGCAGCCCCGGGCCTGGAGGCCCGGGGCGAGCAGCCCCGGGCCTGGAGGCCCGGGGCGAGCAGCCCCGGGCCTGGAGGCCCGGGGCGAGCAGCCCCGGGCCTGGAGGCCCGGGGCGAGCAGCCCCGGGCCTGGAGGCCCGGGGCGAGCAGCCCCGGGCCTGGAGGCCCGGGGCGAGCAGCCCCGGGCCTGGAGGCCCGGGGCGAGCAGCCCCGGGCCTGGAGGCCCGGGGCGAGCGGGGCACTTCCCTTTCTGGGTCTCCAATGCCTCGGACCTTTGCGGGGAATCTCTGCACTGAGTCCCTAGGGTCTGGAGGCTGTTTCGGGTCCTGTGAACCCTTTCTCTCAGGTACAGGGAGCGGCTTCACCCACGGTGAGCCAAGGTAATGACTCAGGGCTTGGATGCCGTGTCTCGTAGCAGGTGTTTGGGATTCTGTGTTTCCCTACTCTCGGACCTAACCCCGGCATTTCTGGGCCGAGACGAAGGGTTTGTTTCCTTTTCGGAGTCAGGCATCTGTCTCCTTGGGATTTTGTGCTCGCTGCATAGCCCCTGGAGGGGCTGCTTGGGATTCTGTGTCTCCCACTTCTCCAACATTCCCCGTAAGGTTCTCAGCTTAGACCCCATGGACTGGAGGCTGTGTGGGATACTCTGACCCGTTCCTCTCGGGTACAGGCAGAGGCTTCAGGCATGATTAGCCATGGTAAGAGACAGCCCCGGGCGAGGAGGCCCGGGGCGAGCAGCCCCGGGCGAGGAGGCCCGGGGCGAGCAGCCCCGGGCGAGGAGGCCCGGGGCGAGCAGCCCCGGGCCTGGAGGCCCGGGGCGAGCAGCCCCGGGCGAGGAGGCCCGGGGCGAGCAGCCCCGGGCGAGGAGGCCCGGGGCGAGCAGCCCCGGGCGAGGAGGCCCGGGGCGAGCAGCCCCGGGCGAGGAGGCCCGGGGCGAGCAGCCCCGGGCGAGGAGGCCCGGGGCGAGCAGCCCCGGGCCTGGAGGCCCGGGGCGAGCAGCCCCGGGCGAGGAGGCCCGGGGCGAGCAGCCCCGGGCGAGGAGGCCCGGGGCGAGCAGCCCCGGGCGAGGAGGCCCGGGGCGAGCAGCCCCGGGCGAGGAGGCCCGGGGCGAGCAGCCCCGGGCCTGGAGGCCCGGGGCGAGCAGCCCCGGGCGAGGAGGCCCGGGGCGAGCATCCCCGGGCCTGGAGGCCCGGGGCGAGCAGCCCCGGGCCTGGAGGCCCGGGGCGAGCAGCCCCGGGCCTGGAGGCCCGGGGCGAGCAGCCCCGGGCCTGGAGGCCCGGGGCGAGCAGCCCCGGGCCTGGCGGCCCGGGGCGAGCAGCCCCGGGCCTGGCGGCCCGGGGCGAGCAGCCCCGGGCCTGGCGGCCCGGGGCGAGCAGCCCCGGGCCTGGAGGCCCGGGGCGAGCAGCCCCGGGCCTGGAGGCCCGGGGCGAGCGGGGCACTTCCCTTTCTGGGTCTCCAATGCCTCGGACCTTTGCGGGGAATCTCTGCACTGATTCCCTAGGGTCTGGAGGCTGTTTCGGGTCCTGTGAACCCTTTCTCTCAGGTACAGGGAGCGGCTTCACCCACGGTGAGCCAAGGTAATGACTCAGGGCTTGGATGCCGTGTCTCGTAGCAGGTGTTTGGGATTCTGTGTTTCCCTACTCTCGGACCTAACCCCGGCATTTCTGGGCCGAGACGAAGGGTTTGTTTCCTTTTCGGAGTCAGGCATCTGTCTCCTTGGGATTTTGTGCTCGCTGCATAGCCCCTGGAGGGGCTGCTTGGGATTCTGTGTCTCCCACTTCTCCAACATTCCCCGTAAGGTTCTCAGCTTAGACCCCATGGACTGGAGGCTGTGTGGGATACTCTGACCCGTTCCTCTCGGGTACAGGCAGAGGCTTCAGGCATGATTAGCCATGGTAAGAGACAGCCCCGGGCGAGGAGGCCCGGGGCGAGCAGCCCCGGGCGAGGAGGCCCGGGGCGAGCAGCCCCGGGCGAGGAGGCCCGGGGCGAGCAGCCCCGGGCGAGGAGGCCCGGGGCGAGCAGCCCCGGGCGAGGAGGCCCGGGGCGAGCAGCCCCGGGCGAGGAGGCCCGGGGCGAGCAGCCCCGGGCGAGGAGGCCCGGGGCGAGCAGCCCCGGGCGAGGAGGCCCGGGGCGAGCAGCCCCGGGCCTGGAGGCCCGGGGCGAGCAGCCCCGGGCCTGGAGGCCCGGGGCGAGCAGCCCCGGGCCTGGAGGCCCGGGGCGAGCAGCCCCGGGCCTGGAGGCCCGGGGCGAGCAGCCCCGGGCCTGGAGGCCCGGGGCGAGCAGCCCCGGGCCTGGAGGCCCGGGGCGAGCAGCCCCGGGCCTGGAGGCCCGGGGCGAGCAGCCCCGGGCCTGGAGGCCCGGGGCGAGCAGCCCCGGGCCTGGAGGCCCGGGGCGAGCAGCCCCGGGCCTGGAGGCCCGGGGCGAGCTGCCCCGGGCCTGGAGGCCCGGGGCGAGCTGCCCCGGGCCTGGAGGCCCGGGGCGAGCTGCCCCGGGCCTGGAGGCCCGGGGCGAGCTGCCCCGGGCCTGGAGGCCCGGGGCGAGCTGCCCCGGGCCTGGAGGCCCGGGGCGAGCTGCCCCGGGCCTGGAGGCCCGGGGCGAGCTGCCCCGGGCCTGGAGGCCCGGGGCGAGCAGCCCCGGGCCTGGAGGCCCGGGGCGAGCAGCCCCGGGCCTGGAGGCCCGGGGCGAGCAGCCCCGGGCCTGGAGGCCCGGGGCGAGCAGCCCCGGGCCTGGAGGCCCGGGGCGAGCAGCCCCGGGCCTGGAGGCCCGGGGCGAGCAGCCCCGGGCCTGGAGGCCCGGGGCGAGCAGCCCCGGGCCTGGAGGCCCGGGGCGAGCAGCCCCGGGCCTGGAGGCCCGGGGCGAGCAGCCCCGGGCCTGGAGGCCCGGGGCGAGCAGCCCCGGGCCTGGAGGCCCGGGGCGAGCAGCCCCGGGCCTGGAGGCCCGGGGCGAGCAGCCCCGGGCCTGGAGGCCCGGGGCGAGCGGGGCACTTCCCTTTCTGGGTCTCCAATGCCTCGGACCTTTGCGGGGAATCTCTGCACTGAGTCCCTAGGGTCTGGAGGCTGTTTCGGGTCCTGTGAACCCTTTCTCTCAGGTACAGGGAGCGGCTTCACCCACGGTGAGCCAAGGTAATGACTCAGGGCTTGGATGCCGTGTCTCGTAGCAGGTGTTTGGGATTCTGTGTTTCCCTACTCTCGGACCTAACCCCGGCATTTCTGGGCCGAGAGGAAGGGTTTGTTTCCTTTTCGGAGTCAGGCATCTGTCTCCTTGGGATTTTGTGCTCGCTGCATAGCCCCTGGAGGGGCTGCTTGGGATTCTGTGTCTCCCTCTTCTCCAACATTCCCCGTAAGGTTCTCAGCTTAGACCCCATGGACTGGAGGCTGTGTGGGATACTCTGACCCGTTCCTCTCGGGTACAGGCAGAGGCTTCAGGCATGATTAGCCATGGTAAGAGACAGCCCCGGGCGAGGAGGCCCGGGGCGAGCAGCCCCGGGCGAGGAGGCCCGGGGCGAGCAGCCCCGGGCGAGGAGGCCCGGGGCGAGCAGCCCCGGGCGAGGAGGCCCGGGGCGAGCAGCCCCGGGCGAGGAGGCCCAGGGCGAGCAGCCCCGGGCGAGGAGGCCCGGGGCGAGCAGCCCCGGGCGAGGAGGCCCGGGGCGAGCAGCCCCGGGCGAGGAGGCCCGGGGCGAGCAGCCCCGGGCCTGGAGGCCCGGGGCGAGCAGCCCCGGGCGAGGAGGCCCGGGGCGAGCAGCCCCGGGCCTGGAGGCCCGGGGCGAGCAGCCCCGGGCCTGGAGGCCCGGGGCGAGCAGCCCGGGGCCTGGAGGCCCGGGGCGAGCAGCCCCGGGCCTGGAGGCCCGGGGCGAGCAGCCCCGGGCCTGGAGGCCCGGGGCGAGCAGCCCCGGGCCTGGAGGCCCGGGGCGAGCAGCCCCGGGCCTGGAGGCCCGGGGCGAGCAGCCCCGGGCCTGGAGGCCCGGGGCGAGCAGCCCCGGGCCTGGAGGCCCGGGGCGAGCAGCCCCGGGCCTGGAGGCCCGGGGCGAGCAGCCCCGGGCCTGGAGGCCCGGGGCGAGCAGCCCCGGGCCTGGAGGCCCGGGGCGAGCAGCCCCGGGCCTGGAGGCCCGGGGCGAGCAGCCCCGGGCCTGGAGGCCCGGGGCGAGCAGCCCCGGGCCTGGAGGCCCGGGGCGAGCAGCCCCGGGCCTGGAGGCCCGGGGCGAGCAGCCCCGGGCCTGGAGGCCCGGGGCGAGCGGGGCACTTCCCTTTCTGGGTCTCCAATGCCTCGGACCTTTGCGGGGAATCTCTGCACTGAGTCCCTAGGGTCTGGAGGCTGTTTCGGGTCCTGTGAACCCTTTCTCTCAGGTACAGGGAGCGGCTTCACCCACGGTGAGCCAAGGTAATGACTCAGGGCTTGGATGCCGTGTCTCGTAGCAGGTGTTTGGGATTCTGTGTTTCCCTACTCTCGGACCTAACCCCGGCATTTCTGGGCCGAGAGGAAGGGTTTGTTTCCTTTTCGGAGTCAGGCATCTGTCTCCTTGGGATTTTGTGCTCGCTGCATAGCCCCTGGAGGGGCTGCTTGGGATTCTGTGTCTCCCACTTCTCCAACATTCCCCGTAAGGTTCTCAGCTTAGACCCCATGGACTGGAGGCTGTGTGGGATACTCTGACCCGTTCCTCTCGGGTACAGGCAGAGGCTTCAGGCATGATTAGCCATGGTAAGAGACAGCCCCGGGCGAGGAGGCCCGGGGCGAGCAGCCCCGGGCGAGGAGGCCCGGGGCGAGCAGCCCCGGGCGAGGAGGCCCGGGGCGAGCAGCCCCGGGCGAGGAGGCCCGGGGCGAGCAGCCCCGGGCGAGGAGGCCCGGGGCGAGCAGCCCCGGGCGAGGAGGCCCGGGGCGAGCAGCCCCGGGCGAGGAGGCCCGGGGCGAGCAGCCCCGGGCGAGGAGGCCCGGGGCGAGCAGCCCCGGGCGAGGAGGCCCGGGGCGAGCAGCCCCGGGCGAGGAGGCCCGGGGCGAGCAGCCCCGGGCGAGGAGGCCCGGGGCGAGCAGCCCCGGGCCTGGAGGCCCGGGGCGAGCAGCCCCGGGCGAGGAGGCCCGGGGCGAGCAGCCCCGGGCCTGGAGGCCCGGGGCGAGCAGGCCCGGGGCGAGCAGCCCCGGGCCTGGAGGCCCGGGGCGAGCAGCCCCGGGCCTGGAGGCCCGGGGCGAGCAGCCCCGGGCCTGGAGGCCCGGGGCGAGCAGCCCCGGGCCTGGAGGCCCGGGGCGAGCAGCCCCGGGCCTGGAGGCCCGGGGCGAGCAGCCCCGGGCCTGGAGGCCCGGGGCGAGCAGCCCCGGGCCTGGAGGCCCGGGGCGAGCAGCCCCGGGCCTGGAGGCCCGGGGCGAGCGGGGCACTTCCCTTTCTGGGTCTCCAATGCCTCGGACCTTTGCGGGGAATCTCTGCACTGATTCCCTAGGGTCTGGAGGCTGTTTCGGGTCCTGTGAACCCTTTCTCTCAGGTACAGGGAGCGGCTTCACCCACGGTGAGCCAAGGTAATGACTCAGGGCTTGGATGCCGTGTCTCGTAGCAGGTGTTTGGGATTCTGTGTTTCCCTACTCTCGGACCTAACCCCGGCATTTCTGGGCCGAGACGAAGGGTTTGTTTCCTTTTCGGAGTCAGGCATCTGTCTCCTTGGGATTTTGTGCTCGCTGCATAGCCCCTGGAGGGGCTGCTTGGGATTCTGTGTCTCCCACTTCTCCAACATTCCCCGTAAGGTTCTCAGCTTAGACCCCATGGACTGGAGGCTGTGTGGGATACTCTGACCCGTTCCTCTCGGGTACAGGCAGAGGCTTCAGGCATGATTAGCCATGGTAAGAGACAGCCCCGGGCGAGGAGGCCCGGGGCGAGCAGCCCCGGGCGAGGAGGCCCGGGGCGAGCAGCCCCGGGCGAGGAGGCCCGGGGCGAGCAGCCCCGGGCGAGGAGGCCCGGGGCGAGCAGCCCCGGGCGAGGAGGCCCGGGGCGAGCAGCCCCGGGCGAGGAGGCCCGGGGCGAGCAGCCCCGGGCGAGGAGGCCCGGGGCGAGCAGCCCCGGGCCTGGAGGCCCGGGGCGAGCAGCCCCGGGCGAGGAGGCCCGGGGCGAGCAGCCCCGGGCCTGGAGGCCCGGGGCGAGCAGCCCCGGGCCTGGAGGCCCGGGGCGAGCAGCCCCGGGCCTGGAGGCCCGGGGCGAGCAGCCCCGGGCCTGGAGGCCCGGGGCGAGCAGCCCCGGGCCTGGAGGCCCGGGGCGAGCAGCCCCGGGCCTGGAGGCCCGGGGCGAGCAGCCCCGGGCCTGGAGGCCCGGGGCGAGCAGCCCCGGGCCTGGAGGCCCGGGGCGAGCAGCCCCGGGCCTGGAGGCCCGGGGCGAGCAGCCCCGGGCCTGGAGGCCCGGGGCGAGCAGCCCCGGGCCTGGAGGCCCGGGGCGAGCAGCCCCGGGCCTGGAGGCCCGGGGCGAGCAGCCCCGGGCCTGGAGGCCCGGGGCGAGCGGGGCACTTCCCTTTCTGGGTCTCCAATGCCTCGGACCTTTGCGGGGAATCTCTGCACTGAGTCCCTAGGGTCTGGAGGCTGTTTCGGGTCCTGTGAACCCTTTCTCTCAGGTACAGGGAGCGGCTTCACCCACGGTGAGCCAAGGTAATGACTCAGGGCTTGGATGCCGTGTCTCGTAGCAGGTGTTTGGGATTCTGTGTTTCCCTACTCTCGGACCTAACCCCGGCATTTCTGGGCCGAGAGGAAGGGTTTGTTTCCTTTTCGGAGTCAGGCATCTGTCTCCTTGGGATTTTGTGCTCGCTGCATAGCCCCTGGAGGGGCTGCTTGGGATTCTGTGTCTCCCTCTTCTCCAACATTCCCCGTAAGGTTCTCAGCTTAGACCCCATGGACTGGAGGCTGTGTGGGATACTCTGACCCGTTCCTCTCGGGTACAGGCAGAGGCTTCAGGCATGATTAGCCATGGTAAGAGACAGCCCCGGGCGAGGAGGCCCGGGGCGAGCAGCCCCGGGCGAGGAGGCCCGGGGCGAGCAGCCCCGGGCGAGGAGGCCCGGGGCGAGCAGCCCCGGGCGAGGAGGCCCGGGGCGAGCAGCCCCGGGCGAGGAGGCCCGGGGCGAGCAGCCCCGGGCGAGGAGGCCCGGGGCGAGCAGCCCCGGGCGAGGAGGCCCGGGGCGAGCAGCCCCGGGCGAGGAGGCCCGGGGCGAGCAGCCCCGGGCCTGGAGGCCCGAGGCGAGCAGCCCCGGGCGAGGAGGCCCGGGGCGAGCAGCCCCGGGCCTGGAGGCCCGGGGCGAGCAGCCCCGGGCGAGGAGGCCCGGGGCGAGCAGCCCCGGGCCTGGAGGCCCGGGGCGAGCAGCCCGGGGCCTGGAGGCCCGGGGCGAGCAGCCCGGGGCCTGGAGGCCCGGGGCGAGCAGCCCGGGGCCTGGAGGCCCGGGGCGAGCAGCCCGGGGCCTGGAGGCCCGGGGCGAGCAGCCCGGGGCCTGGAGGCCCGGGGCGAGCAGCCCGGGGCCTGGAGGCCCGGGGCGAGCAGCCCGGGGCCTGGAGGCCCGGGGCGAGCAGCCCCGGGCCTGGAGGCCCGGGGCGAGCAGCCCCGGGCCTGGAGGCCCGGGGCGAGCAGCCCCGGGCCTGGAGGCCCGGGGCGAGCAGCCCCGGGCCTGGAGGCCCGGGGCGAGCAGCCCCGGGCCTGGAGGCCCGGGGCGAGCAGCCCCGGGCCTGGAGGCCCGGGGCGAGCAGCCCCGGGCCTGGAGGCCCGGGGCGAGCAGCCCCGGGCCTGGAGGCCCGGGGCGAGCAGCCCCGGGCCTGGAGGCCCGGGGCGAGCAGCCCCGGGCCTGGAGGCCCGGGGCGAGCAGCCCCGGGCCTGGAGGCCCGGGGCGAGCAGCCCCGGGCCTGGAGGCCCGGGGCGAGCAGCCCCGGGCCTGGAGGCCCGGGGCGAGCGGGGCACTTCCCTTTCTGGGTCTCCAATGCCTCGGACCTTTGCGGGGAATCTCTGCACTGAGTCCCTAGGGTCTGGAGGCTGTTTCTGGTCCTGTGAACCCTTTCTCTCAGGTACAGGGAGCGGCTTCACCCACGGTGAGCCAAGGTCATGACTCAGGGCTTGGATGCCGTGTCTCGTAGCAGGTGTTTGGGATTCTGTGTTTCCCTACTCTCGGACCTAACCCCGGCATTTCTGGGCCGAGAGGAAGGGTTTGTTTCCTTTTCGGAGTCAGGCATCTGTCTCCTTGGGATTTTGTGCTCGCTGCATAGCCCCTGGAGGGGCTGCTTGGGATTCTGTGTCTCCCACTTCTCCAACATTCCCCGTAAGGTTCTCAGCTTAGACCCCATGGACTGGAGGCTGTGTGGGATACTCTGACCCGTTCCTCTCGGGTACAGGCAGAGGCTTCAGGCATGATTAGCCATGGTAAGAGACAGCCCCGGGCGAGGAGGCCCGGGGCGAGCAGCCCCGGGCGAGGAGGCCCGGGGCGAGCAGCCCCGGGCGAGGAGGCCCGGGGCGAGCAGCCCCGGGCCTGGAGGCCCGGGGCGAGCAGCCCCGGGCGAGGAGGCCCGGGGCGAGCAGCCCCGGGCCTGGAGGCCCGGGGCGAGCAGCCCCGGGCCTGGAGGCCCGGGGCGAGCAGCCCCGGGCCTGGAGGCCCGGGGCGAGCAGCCCCGGGCCTGGAGGCCCGGGGCGAGCAGCCCCGGGCCTGGAGGCCCGGGGCGAGCAGCCCCGGGCCTGGAGGCCCGGGGCGAGCAGCCCCGGGCCTGGAGGCCCGGGGCGAGCAGCCCCGGGCCTGGAGGCCCGGGGCGAGCAGCCCCGGGCCTGGAGGCCCGGGGCGAGCGGGGCACTTCCCTTTCTGGGTCTCCAATGCCTCGGACCTTTGCGGGGAATCTCTGCACTGAGTCCCTAGGGTCTGGAAGCTGTTTCTGGTCCTGTGAACCCTTTCTCTCAGGTACAGGGAGCGGCTTCACCCACGGTGAGCCAAGGTCATGACTCAGGGCTTGGATGCCGTGTCTCGTAGCAGGTGTTTGGGATTCTGTGTTTCCCTACTCTCGGACCTAACCCCGGCATTTCTGGGCCGAGAGGAAGGGTTTGTTTCCTTTTCGGAGTCAGGCATCTGTCTCCTTGGGATTTTGTGCTCGCTGCATAGCCCCTGGAGGGGCTGCTTGGGATTCTGTGTCTCCCACTTCTCCAACATTCCCCGTAAGGTTCTCAGCTTAGACCCCATGGACTGGAGGCTGTGTGGGATACTCTGACCCGTTCCTCTCGGGTACAGGCAGAGGCTTCAGGCATGATTAGCCATGGTAAGAGACAGCCCCGGGCGAGGAGGCCCGGGGCGAGCAGCCCCGGGCGAGGAGGCCCGGGGCGAGCAGCCCCGGGCGAGGAGGCCCGGGGCGAGCAGCCCCGGGCCTGGAGGCCCGGGGCGAGCAGCCCCGGGCGAGGAGGCCCGGGGCGAGCAGCCCCGGGCCTGGAGGCCCGGGGCGAGCAGCCCCGGGCCTGGAGGCCCGGGGCGAGCAGCCCCGGGCCTGGAGGCCCGGGGCGAGCAGCCCCGGGCCTGGAGGCCCGGGGCGAGCGGGGCACTTCCCTTTCTGGGTCTCCAATGCCTCGGACCTTTGCGGGGAATCTCTGCACTGATTCCCTAGGGTCTGGAGGCTGTTTCGGGTCCTGTGAACCCTTTCTCTCAGGTACAGGGAGCGGCTTCACCCACGGTGAGCCAAGGTAATGACTCAGGGCTTGGATGCCGTGTCTCGTAGCAGGTGTTTGGGATTCTGTGTTTCCCTACTCTCGGACCTAACCCCGTCATTTCTGGGCCGAGACGAAGGGTTTGTTTCCTTTTCGGAGTCAGGCATCTGTCTCCTTGGGATTTTGTGCTCGCTGCATAGCCCCTGGAGGGGCTGCTTGGGATTCTGTGTCTCCCACTTCTCCAACATTCCCCGTAAGGTTCTCAGCTTAGACCCCATGGACTGGAGGCTGTGTGGGATACTCTGACCCGTTCCTCTCGGGTACAGGCAGAGGCTTCAGGCATGATTAGCCATGGTAAGAGACAGCCCCGGGCGAGGAGGCCCGGGGCGAGCAGCCCCGGGCGAGGAGGCCCGGGGCGAGCAGCCCCGGGCGAGGAGGCCCGGGGCGAGCAGCCCCGGGCGAGGAGGCCCGGGGCGAGCAGCCCCGGGCGAGGAGGCCCGGGGCGAGCAGCCCCGGGCGAGGAGGCCCGGGGCGAGCAGCCCCGGGCGAGGAGGCCCGGGGCGAGCAGCCCCGGGCGAGGAGGCCCGGGGCGAGCAGCCCCGGGCGAGGAGGCCCGGGGCGAGCAGCCCCGGGCGAGGAGGCCCGGGGCGAGCAGCCCCGGGCGAGGAGGCCCGGGGCGAGCAGCCCCGGGCGAGGAGGCCCGGGGCGAGCAGCCCCGGGCGAGGAGGCCCGGGGCGAGCAGCCCCGGGCCTGGAGGCCCGGGGCGAGCAGCCCCGGGCCTGGAGGCCCGGGGCGAGCAGCCCCGGGCCTGGAGGCCCGGGGCGAGCAGCCCCGGGCCTGGAGGCCCGGGGCGAGCAGCCCCGGGCCTGGAGGCCCGGGGCGAGCAGCCCCGGGCCTGGAGGCCCGGGGCGAGCAGCCCCGGGCCTGGAGGCCCGGGGCGAGCAGCCCCGGGCCTGGAGGCCCGGGGCGAGCAGCCCCGGGCCTGGAGGCCCGGGGCGAGCAGCCCCGGGCCTGGAGGCCCGGGGCGAGCAGCCCCGGGCCTGGAGGCCCGGGGCGAGCAGCCCCGGGCCTGGAGGCCCGGGGCGAGCGGGGCACTTCCCTTTCTGGGTCTCCAATGCCTCGGACCTTTGCGGGGAATCTCTGCACTGAGTCCCTAGGGTCTGGAAGCTGTTTCTGGTCCTGTGAACCCTTTCTCTCAGGTACAGGGAGCGGCTTCACCCACGGTGAGCCAAGGTCATGACTCAGGGCTTGGATGCCGTGTCTCGTAGCAGGTGTTTGGGATTCTGTGTTTCCCTACTCTCGGACCTAACCCCGGCATTTCTGGGCCGAGAGGAAGGGTTTGTTTCCTTTTCGGAGTCAGGCATCTGTCTCCTTGGGATTTTGTGCTCGCTGCATAGCCCCTGGAGGGGCTGCTTGGGATTCTGTGTCTCCCACTTCTCCAACATTCCCCGTAAGGTTCTCAGCTTAGACCCCATGGACTGGAGGCTGTGTGGGATACTCTGACCCGTTCCTCTCGGGTACAGGCAGAGGCTTCAGGCATGATTAGCCATGGTAAGAGACAGCCCCGGGCGAGGAGGCCCGGGGCGAGCAGCCCCGGGCGAGGAGGCCCGGGGCGAGCAGCCCCGGGCGAGGAGGCCCGGGGCGAGCAGCCCCGGGCCTGGAGGCCCGGGGCGAGCAGCCCCGGGCGAGGAGGCCCGGGGCGAGCAGTCCCGGGCCTGGAGGCCCGGGGCGAGCAGCCCCGGGCCTGGAGGCCCGGGGCGAGCAGCCCCGGGCCTGGAGGCCCGGGGCGAGCAGCCCCGGGCCTGGAGGCCCGGGGCGAGCAGCCCCGGGCCTGGAGGCCCGGGGCGAGCAGCCCCGGGCCTGGAGGCCCGGGGCGAGCGGGGCACTTCCCTTTCTGGGTCTCCAATGCCTCGGACCTTTGCGGGGAATCTCTGCACTGATTCCCTAGGGTCTGGAGGCTGTTTCGGGTCCTGTGAACCCTTTCTCTCAGGTACAGGGAGCGGCTTCACCCACGGTGAGCCAAGGTAATGACTCAGGGCTTGGATGCCGTGTCTCGTAGCAGGTGTTTGGGATTCTGTGTTTCCCTACTCTCGGACCTAACCCCGGCATTTCTGGGCCGAGACGAAGGGTTTGTTTCCTTTTCGGAGTCAGGCATCTGTCTCCTTGGGATTTTGTGCTCGCTGCATAGCCCCTGGAGGGGCTGCTTGGGATTCTGTGTCTCCCACTTCTCCAACATTCCCCGTAAGGTTCTCAGCTTAGACCCCATGGACTGGAGGCTGTGTGGGATACTCTGACCCGTTCCTCTCGGGTACAGGCAGAGGCTTCAGGCATGATTAGCCATGGTAAGAGACAGCCCCGGGCGAGGAGGCCCGGGGCGAGCAGCCCCGGGCGAGGAGGCCCGGGGCGAGCAGCCCCGGGCGAGGAGGCCCGGGGCGAGCAGCCCCGGGCGAGGAGGCCCGGGGCGAGCAGCCCCGGGCGAGGAGGCCCGGGGCGAGCAGCCCCGGGCGAGGAGGCCCGGGGCGAGCAGCCCCGGGCGAGGAGGCCCGGGGCGAGCAGCCCCGGGCGAGGAGGCCCGGGGCGAGCAGCCCCGGGCGAGGAGGCCCGGGGCGAGCAGCCCCGGGCGAGGAGGCCCGGGGCGAGCAGCCCCGGGCGAGGAGGCCCGGGGCGAGCAGCCCCGGGCGAGGAGGCCCGGGGCGAGCAGCCCCGGGCGAGGAGGCCCGGGGCGAGCAGCCCCGGGCGAGGAGGCCCGGGGCGAGCAGCCCCGGGCGAGGAGGCCCGGGGCGAGCAGCCCCGGGCGAGGAGGCCCGGGGCGAGCAGCCCCGGGCGAGGAGGCCCGGGGCGAGCAGCCCCGGGCGAGGAGGCCCGGGGCGAGCAGCCCCGGGCGAGGAGGCCCGGGGCGAGCAGCCCCGGGCGAGGAGGCCCGGGGCGAGCAGCCCCGGGCGAGGAGGCCCGGGGCGAGCAGCCCCGGGCGAGGAGGCCCGGGGCGAGCAGCCCCGGGCGAGGAGGCCCGGGGCGAGCAGCCCCGGGCGAGGAGGCCCGGGGCGAGCAGCCCCGGGCGAGGAGGCCCGGGGCGAGCAGCCCCGGGCGAGGAGGCCCGGGGCGAGCAGCCCCGGGCGAGGAGGCCCGGGGCGAGCAGCCCCGGGCGAGGAGGCCCGGGGCGAGCAGCCCCGGGCGAGGAGGCCCGGGGCGAGCAGCCCCGGGCGAGGAGGCCCGGGGCGAGCAGCCCCGGGCGAGGAGGCCCGGGGCGAGCAGCCCCGGGCGAGGAGGCCCGGGGCGAGCAGCCCCGGGCGAGGAGGCCCGGGGCGAGCAGCCCCGGGCGAGGAGGCCCGGGGCGAGCAGCCCCGGGCGAGGAGGCCCGGGGCGAGCAGCCCCGGGCGAGGAGGCCCGGGGCGAGCAGCCCCGGGCGAGGAGGCCCGGGGCGAGCAGCCCCGGGCGAGGAGGCCCGGGGCGAGCAGCCCCGGGCGAGGAGGCCCGGGGCGAGCAGCCCCGGGCGAGGAGGCCCGGGGCGAGCAGCCCCGGGCGAGGAGGCCCGGGGCGAGCAGCCCCGGGCGAGGAGGCCCGGGGCGAGCAGCCCCGGGCGAGGAGGCCCGGGGCGAGCAGCCCCGGGCGAGGAGGCCCGGGGCGAGCAGCCCCGGGCCTGGAGGCCCGGGGCGAGCAGCCCCGGGCGAGGAGGCCCGGGGCGAGCAGCCCCGGGCGAGGAGGCCCGGGGCGAGCAGCCCCGGGCCTGGAGGCCCGGGGCGAGCAGCCCCGGGCGAGGAGGCCCGGGGCGAGCAGCCCCGGGCCTGGAGGCCCGGGGCGAGCAGCCCCGGGCGAGGAGGCCCGGGGCGAGCAGCCCCGGGCCTGGAGGCCCGGGGCGAGCAGCCCCGGGCGAGGAGGCCCGGGGCGAGCAGCCCCGGGCGAGGAGGCCCGGGGCGAGCAGCCCCGGGCCTGGAGGCCCGGGGCGAGCAGCCCCGGGCCTGGAGGCCCGGGGCGAGCAGCCCCGGGCGAGGAGGCCCGGGGCGAGCAGCCCCGGGCGAGGAGGCCCGGGGCGAGCAGCCCCGGGCCTGGAGGCCCGGGGCGAGCAGCCCCGGGCCTGGAGGCCCGGGGCGAGCAGCCCCGGGCCTGGAGGCCCGGGGCGAGCAGCCCCGGGCCTGGAGGCCCGGGGCGAGCAGCCCCGGGCCTGGAGGCCCGGGGCGAGCAGCCCCGGGCCTGGAGGCCCGGGGCGAGCAGCCCCGGGCCTGGAGGCCCGGGGCGAGCAGCCCCGGGCCTGGAGGCCCGGGGCGAGCAGCCCCGGGCCTGGAGGCCCGGGGCGAGCAGCCCCGGGCCTGGAGGCCCGGGGCGAGCAGCCCCGGGCCTGGAGGCCCGGGGCGAGCAGCCCCGGGCCTGGAGGCCCGGGGCGAGCAGCCCCGGGCCTGGAGGCCCGGGGCGAGCAGCCCCGGGCCTGGAGGCCCGGGGCGAGCAGCCCCGGGCCTGGAGGCCCGGGGCGAGCAGCCCCGGGCCTGGAGGCCCGGGGCGAGCAGCCCCGGGCCTGGAGGCCCGGGGCGAGCAGCCCCGGGCCTGGAGGCCCGGGGCGAGCAGCCCCGGGCCTGGAGGCCCGGGGCGAGCAGCCCCGGGCCTGGAGGCCCGGGGCGAGCAGCCCCGGGCCTGGAGGCCCGGGGCGAACAGCCCCGGGCCTGGAGGCCCGGGGCGAGCAGCCCCGGGCCTGGAGGCCCGGGGCGAGCAGCCCCGGGCCTGGAGGCCCGGGGCGAGCAGCCCCGGGCCTGGAGGCCCGGGGCGAGCAGCCCCGGGCCTGGAGGCCCGGGGCGAGCAGCCCCGGGCCTGGAGGCCCGGGGCGAGCAGCCCCGGGCCTGGAGGCCCGGGGCGAGCAGCCCCGGGCCTGGAGGCCCGGGGCGAGCAGCCCCGGGCCTGGAGGCCCGGGGCGAGCAGCCCCGGGCCTGGAGGCCCGGGGCGAGCAGCCCCGGGCCTGGAGGCCCGGGGCGAGCAGCCCCGGGCCTGGAGGCCCGGGGCGAGCAGCCCCGGGCCTGGAGGCCCGGGGCGAGCAGCCCCGGGCCTGGAGGCCCGGGGCGAGCAGCCCCGGGCCTGGAGGCCCGGGGCGAGCAGCCCCGGGCCTGGAGGCCCGGGGCGAGCAGCCCCGGGCCTGGAGGCCCGGGGCGAGCAGCCCCGGGCCTGGAGGCCCGGGGCGAGCAGCCCCGGGCCTGGAGGCCCGGGGCGAGCAGCCCCGGGCCTGGAGGCCCGGGGCGAGCAGCCCCGGGCCTGGAGGCCCGGGGCGAGCAGCCCCGGGCCTGGAGGCCCGGGGCGAGCAGCCCCGGGCCTGGAGGCCCGGGGCGAGCAGCCCCGGGCCTGGAGGCCCGGGGCGAGCAGCCCCGGGCCTGGAGGCCCGGGGCGAGCAGCCCCGGGCCTGGAGGCCCGGGGCGAGCAGCCCCGGGCCTGGAGGCCCGGGGCGAGCAGCCCCGGGCCTGGAGGCCCGGGGCGAGCAGCCCCGGGCCTGGAGGCCCGGGGCGAGCAGCCCCGGGCCTGGAGGCCCGGGGCGAGCAGCCCCGGGCCTGGAGGCCCGGGGCGAGCAGCCCCGGGCCTGGAGGCCCGGGGCGAGCGGGGCACTTCCCTTTCTGGGTCTCCAATGCCTCGGACCTTTGCGGGGAATCTCTGCACTGATTCCCTAGGGTCTGGATGCTGTTTCGGGTCCTGTGAACCCTTTCTCTCAGGTACAGGGAGCGGCTTCACCCACGGTGAGCCAAGGTAATGACTCAGGGCTTGGATGCCGTGTCTCGTAGCAGGTGTTTGGGATTCTGTGTTTCCCTACTCTCGGACCTAACCCCGGCATTTCTGGGCCGAGACGAAGGGTTTGTTTCCTTTTCGGAGTCAGGCATCTGTCTCCTTGGGATTTTGTGCTCGCTGCATAGCCCCTGGAGGGGCTGCTTGGGATTCTGTGTCTCCCACTTCTCCAACATTCCCCGTAAGGTTCTCAGCTTAGACCCCATGGACTGGAGGCTGTGTGGGATACTCTGACCCGTTCCTCTCGGGTACAGGCAGAGGCTTCAGGCATGATTAGCCATGGTAAGAGACAGCCCCGGGCGAGGAGGCCCGGGGCGAGCAGCCCCGGGCGAGGAGGCCCGGGGCGAGCAGCCCCGGGCGAGGAGGCCCGGGGCGAGCAGCCCCGGGCGAGGAGGCCCGGGGCGAGCAGCCCCGGGCGAGGAGGCCCGGGGCGAGCAGCCCCGGGCCTGGAGGCCCGGGGCGAGCAGCCCCGGGCCTGGAGGCCCGGGGCGAGCAGCCCCGGGCCTGGAGGCCCGGGGCGAGCAGCCCCGGGCCTGGAGGCCCGGGGCGAGCGGGGCACTTCCCTTTCTGGGTCTCCAATGCCTCGGACCTTTGCGGGGAATCTCTGCACTGAGTCCCTAGGGTCTGGAAGCTGTTTCTGGTCCTGTGAACCCTTTCTCTCAGGTACAGGGAGCGGCTTCACCCACGGTGAGCCAAGGTCATGACTCAGGGCTTGGATGCCGTGTCTCGTAGCAGGTGTTTGGGATTCTGTGTTTCCCTACTCTCGGACCTAACCCCGGCATTTCTGGGCCGAGAGGAAGGGTTTGTTTCCTTTTCGGAGTCAGGCATCTGTCTCCTTGGGATTTTGTGCTCGCTGCATAGCCCCTGGAGGGGCTGCTTGGGATTCTGTGTCTCCCACTTCTCCAACATTCCCCGTAAGGTTCTCAGCTTAGACCCCATGGACTGGAGGCTGTGTGGGATACTCTGACCCGTTCCTCTCGGGTACAGGCAGAGGCTTCAGGCATGATTAGCCATGGTAAGAGACAGCCCCGGGCGAGGAGGCCCGGGGCGAGCAGCCCCGGGCGAGGAGGCCCGGGGCGAGCAGCCCCGGGCGAGGAGGCCCGGGGCGAGCAGCCCCGGGCCTGGAGGCCCGGGGCGAGCAGCCCCGGGCGAGGAGGCCCGGGGCGAGCAGCCCCAGGCCTGGAGGCCCGGGGCGAGCAGCCCCGGGCCTGGAGGCCCGGGGCGAGCAGCCCCGGGCGAGGAGGCCCGGGGCGAGCAGCCCCGGGCGAGGAGGCCCGGGGCGAGCAGCCCCGGGCGAGGAGGCCCGGGGCGAGCAGCCCCGGGCCTGGAGGCCCGGGGCGAGCAGCCCCGGGCCTGGAGGCCCGGGGCGAGCAGCCCCGGGCCTGGAGGCCCGGGGCGAGCAGCCCCGGGCCTGGAGGCCCGGGGCGAGCAGCCCCGGGCCTGGAGGCCCGGGGCGAGCAGCCCCGGGCCTGGAGGCCCGGGGCGAGCAGCCCCGGGCCTGGAGGCCCGGGGCGAGCAGCCCCGGGCCTGGAGGCCCGGGGCGAGCAGCCCCGGGCCTGGAGGCCCGGGGCGAGCAGCCCCGGGCCTGGAGGCCCGGGGCGAGCAGCCCCGGGCCTGGAGGCCCGGGGCGAGCAGCCCCGGGCCTGGAGGCCCGGGGCGAGCGGGGCACTTCCCTTTCTGGGTCTCCAATGCCTCGGACCTTTGCGGGGAATCTCTGCACTGAGTCCCTAGGGTCTGGAGGCTGTTTCTGGTCCTGTGAACCCTTTCTCTCAGGTACAGGGAGCGGCTTCACCCACGGTGAGCCAAGGTCATGACTCAGGGCTTGGATGCCGTGTCTCGTAGCAGGTGTTTGGGATTCTGTGTTTCCCTACTCTCGGACCTAACCCCGGCATTTCTGGGCCGAGAGGAAGGGTTTGTTTCCTTTTCGGAGTCAGGCATCTGTCTCCTTGGGATTTTGTGCTCGCTGCATAGCCCCTGGAGGGGCTGCTTGGGATTCTGTGTCTCCCACTTCTCCAACATTCCCCGTAAGGTTCTCAGCTTAGACCCCATGGACTGGAGGCTGTGTGGGATACTCTGACCCGTTCCTCTCGGGTACAGGCAGAGGCTTCAGGCATGATTAGCCATGGTAAGAGACAGCCCCGGGCGAGGAGGCCCGGGGCGAGCAGCCCCGGGCGAGGAGGCCCGGGGCGAGCAGCCCCGGGCGAGGAGGCCCGGGGCGAGCAGCCCCGGGCGAGGAGGCCCGGGGCGAGCAGCCCCGGGCGAGGAGGCCCGGGGCGAGCAGCCCCGGGCGAGGAGGCCCGGGGCGAGCAGCCCCGGGCGAGGAGGCCCGGGGCGAGCAGCCCCGGGCGAGGAGGCCCGGGGCGAGCAGCCCCGGGCGAGGAGGCCCGGGGCGAGCAGCCCCGGGCGAGGAGGCCCGGGGCGAGCAGCCCCGGGCGAGGAGGCCCGGGGCGAGCAGCCCCGGGCGAGGAGGCCCGGGGCGAGCAGCCCCGGGCCTGGAGGCCCGGGGCGAGCAGCCCCGGGCCTGGAGGCCCGGGGCGAGCAGCCCCGGGCCTGGAGGCCCGGGGCGAGCAGCCCCGGGCCTGGAGGCCCGGGGCGAGCAGCCCCGGGCCTGGAGGCCCGGGGCGAGCTGCCCCGGGCCTGGAGGCCCGGGGCGAGCAGCCCCGGGCCTGGAGGCCCGGGGCGAGCAGCCCCGGGCCTGGAGGCCCGGGGCGAGCAGCCCCGGGCCTGGAGGCCCGGGGCGAGCAGCCCCGGGCCTGGAGGCCCGGGGCGAGCAGCCCCGGGCGAGGAGGCCCGGGGCGAGCAGCCCCGGGCGAGGAGGCCCGGGGCGAGCAGCCCCGGGCGAGGAGGCCCGGGGCGAGCAGCCCCGGGCCTGGAGCCCCGGGGCGAGCAGCCCCGGGCCTGGAGCCCCGGGGCGAGCAGCCCCGGGCCTGGAGCCCGGGGGCGAGCAGCCCCGGGCCTGGAGGCCCGGGGCGAGCAGCCCCGGGCCTGGAGGCCCGGGGCGAGCAGCCCCGGGCCTGGAGGCCCGGGGCGAGCAGCCCCGGGCCTGGAGGCCCGGGGCGAGCGGGGCACTTCCCATTGTGGGTCTCCAATGCCTCGGACCTTTGCGGGGAATTTCTGCGCTGAGTCCCCAGGGTCTGCAGGCTGTTTCGGGTCCTGTGAACCCTTTCTCTCAGGTACAGGGTGGGGCCTCATCCATTGTGTGCCAAGGTAATGACTCAGGGCTTGGATGCCGGGTCTCGTAGCAGGTGTTTGGGATTCTGTGTTTCCCTACCCTCGGTCTTATCCCGGGAGTTTCTGGGCTGATAGGAAGGGTTTGTATGCCTTTTAGGAGTCAGGCATCTGTCTCCTTGGGATTTTGTGCTCGCTGCATAGCCCCTGGAGGGGCAGCTTGGGATTCTGTGTCTCCCACTTCTAAAACATTCCCCGTAAGTTTCTCAGCTTAGACCCCATGGACTGGAGGCTGTGTGGGATACCCTGACCCGTTCCTCTCAGGTACATACAGCGAGAGGCTTCAGCCATGATGAGCCATGGTAAGAGACAGCCCCGGGCGAGGAGGCCCGGGGCGAGCAGCCCCGGGCGAGGAGGCCCGGGGCGAGCAGCCCCGGGCGAGGAGGCCCGGGGCGAGCAGCCCCGGGCGAGGAGGCCCGGGGCGAGCAGCCCCGGGCGAGGAGGCCCGGGGCGAGCAGCCCCGGGCCTGGAGGCCCGGGGCGAGCAGCCCCGGGCCTGGAGGCCCGGGGCGAGCAGCCCCGGGCGAGGAGGCCCGGGGCGAGCAGCCCCGGGCCTGGAGGCCCGGGGCGAGCAGCCCCGGGCGAGGAGGCCCGGGGCGAGCAGCCCCGGGCCTGGAGGCCCGGGGCGAGCAGCCCCGGGCGAGGAGGCCCGGGGCGAGCAGCCCCGGGCCTGGAGGCCCGGGGCGAGCAGCCCCGGGCCTGGAGGCCCGGGGCGAGCAGCCCCGGGCGAGGAGGCCCGGGGCGAGCAGCCCCGGGACTGGAGGCCCGGGGCGAGCAGCCCCGGGCGAGGAGGCCCGGGGCGAGCAGCCCCGGGCCTGGAGGCCCGGGGCGAGCAGCCCCGGGCCTGGAGGCCCGGGGCGAGCAGCCCCGGGCGAGGAGGCCCGGGGCGAGCAGCCCCGGGCCTGGAGGCCCGGGGCGAGCGGGGCACTTCCCTTTCTGGGTCTCCAATGCGCCGGACCTTTGCGGGGAATCTCTGCACTGAGTCCCTAGGGTCTGGAGGCTGTTTCTGGTCCTGTGAACCCTTTCTCTCAGGTACAGGGAGCGGCTTCACCCACGGTGAGCCAAGGTCATGACTCAGGGCTTGGATGCCGTGTCTCGTAGCAGGTGTTTGGGATTCTGTGTTTCCCTACTCTCGGACCTAACCCCGGCATTTCTGGGCCGAGAGGAAGGGTTTGTTTCCTTTTCGGAGTCAGGCATCTGTCTCCTTGGGATTTTGTGCTCGCTGCATAGCCCCTGGAGGGGCTGCTTGGGATTCTGTGTCTCCCACTTCTCCAACATTCCCCGTAAGGTTCTCAGCTTAGACCCCATGGACTGGAGGCTGTGTGGGATACTCTGACCCGTTCCTCTCGGGTACAGGCAGAGGCTTCAGGCATGATTAGCCATGGTAAGAGACAGCCCCGGGCGAGGAGGCCCGGGGCGAGCAGCCCCGGGCGAGGAGGCCCGGGGCGAGCAGCCCCGGGCGAGGAGGCCCGGGGCGAGCAGCCCCGGGCGAGGAGGCCCGGGGCGAGCAGCCCCGGGCGAGGAGGCCCGGGGCGAGCAGCCCCGGGCGAGGAGGCCCGGGGCGAGCAGCCCCGGGCGAGGAGGCCCGGGGCGAGCAGCCCCGGGCGAGGAGGCCCGGGGCGAGCAGCCCCGGGCGAGGAGGCCCGGGGCGAGCAGCCCCGGGCGAGG
The DNA here is from genome assembly GCF_028749965.1 of Puma concolor. Lineage (NCBI taxonomy): Eukaryota > Metazoa > Chordata > Mammalia > Carnivora > Felidae > Puma > Puma concolor. Next base: position 63,319,780 of record NC_141681.1, read on the forward strand.
AGGCCCGGGGCGAGCAGCCCCGGGCGAGGAGGCCCGGGGCGAGCAGCCCCGGGCGAGGAGGCCCGGGGCGAGCAGCCCCGGGCGAGGAGGCCCGGGGCGAGCAGCCCCGGGCGAGGAGGCCCGGGGCGAGCAGCCCCGGGCGAGGAGGCCCGGGGCGAGCAGCCCGGGCGAGGAGGCCCGGGGCGAGCAGCCCCGGGCGAGGAGGCCCGGGGCGAGCAGCCCCGGGCGAGGAGGCCCGGGGCGAGCAGCCCCGGGCGAGGAGGCCCGGGGCGAGCAGCCCCGGGCGAGGAGGCCCGGGGCGAGCAGCCCCGGGCCTGGAGGCCCGGGGCGAGCAGCCCCGGGCGAGGAGGCCCGGGGCGAGCAGCCCCGGGCGAGGAGGCCCGGGGCGAGCAGCCCCGGGCCTGGAGGCCCGGGGCGAGCAGCCCCGGGCCTGGAGGCCCGGGGCGAGCAGCCCCGGGCGAGGAGGCCCGGGGCGAGCAGCCCCGGGCCTGGAGGCCCGGGGCGAGCAGCCCCGGGCGAGGAGGCCCGGGGCGAGCAGCCCCGGGCCTGGAGGCCCGGGGCGAGCAGCCCCGGGCGAGGAGGCCCGGGGCGAGCAGCCCCGGGCCTGGAGGCCCGGGGCGAGCAGCCCCGGGCGAGGAGGCCCGGGGCGAGCAGCCCCGGGCCTGGAGGCCCGGGGCGAGCAGCCCCGGGCCTGGAGGCCCGGGGCGAGCAGCCCCGGGCGAGGAGGCCCGGGGCGAGCAGCCCCGGGCCTGGAGGCCCGGGGCGAGCAGCCCCGGGCGAGGAGGCCCGGGGCGAGCAGCCCCGGGCGAGGAGGCCCGGGGCGAGCAGCCCCGGGCCTGGAGGCCCGGGGCGAGCAGCCCCGGGCCTGGAGGCCCGGGGCGAGCAGCCCCGGGCCTGGAGGCCCGGGGCGAGCAGCCCCGGGCCTGGAGGCCCGGGGCGAGCAGCCCCGGGCCTGGAGGCCCGGGGCGAGCAGCCCCGGGCCTGGAGGCCCGGGGCGAGCAGCCCCGGGCCTGGAGGCCCGGGGCGAGCAGCCCCGGGCCTGGAGGCCCGGGGCGAGCAGCCCCGGGCCTGGAGGCCCGGGGCGAGCAGCCCCGGGCCTGGAGGCCCGGGGCGAGCAGCCCCGGGCCTGGAGGCCCGGGGCGAGCAGCCCCGGGCCTGGAGGCCCGGGGCGAGCAGCCCCGGGCCTGGAGGCCCGGGGCGAGCAGCCCCGGGCCTGGAGGCCCGGGGCGAGCAGCCCCGGGCCTGGAGGCCCGGGGCGAGCAGCCCCGGGCCTGGAGGCCCGGGGCGAGCAGCCCCGGGCCTGGAGGCCCGGGGCGAGCAGCCCCGGGCCTGGAGGCCCGGGGCGAGCAGCCCCGGGCCTGGAGGCCCGGGGCGAGCAGCCCCGGGCCTGGAGGCCCGGGGCGAGCAGCCCCGGGCCTGGAGGCCCGGGGCGAGCAGCCCCGGGCCTGGAGGCCCGGGGCGAGCAGCCCCGGGCCTGGAGGCCCGGGGCGAGCAGCCCCGGGCCTGGAGGCCCGGGGCGAGCAGCCCCGGGCCTGGAGGCCCGGGGCGAGCAGCCCCGGGCCTGGAGGCCCGGGGCGAGCAGCCCCGGGCCTGGAGGCCCGGGGCGAGCAGCCCCGGGCCTGGAGGCCCGGGGCGAGCAGCCCCGGGCCTGGAGGCCCGGGGCGAGCAGCCCCGGGCCTGGAGGCCCGGGGCGAGCAGCCCCGGGCCTGGAGGCCCGGGGCGAGCAGCCCCGGGCCTGGAGGCCCGGGGCGAGCAGCCCCGGGCCTGGAGGCCCGGGGCGAGCAGCCCCGGGCCTGGAGGCCCGGGGCGAGCAGCCCCGGGCCTGGAGGCCCGGGGCGAGCAGCCCCGGGCCTGGAGGCCCGGGGCGAGCAGCCCCGGGCCTGGAGGCCCGGGGCGAGCAGCCCCGGGCCTGGAGGCCCGGGGCGAGCAGCCCCGGGCCTGGAGGCCCGGGGCGAGCAGCCCCGGGCCTGGAGGCCCGGGGCGAGCAGCCCCGGGCCTGGAGGCCCGGGGCGAGCAGCCCCGGGCCTGGAGGCCCGGGGCGAGCGGGGCACTTCCCTTTCTGGGTCTCCAATGCCTCGGACCTTTGCGGGGAATCTCTGCACTGAGTCCCTAGGGACTGGAGGCTGTTTCTGGTCCTGTGAACCCTTTCTCTCAGGTACAGGGAGCGGCTTCACCCACGGTGAGCCAAGGTCATGACTCAGGGCTTGGATGCCGTGTCTCGTAGCAGGTGTTTGGGATTCTGTGTTTCCCTACTCTCGGACCTAACCCCGGCATTTCTGGGCCGAGAGGAAGGGTTTGTTTCCTTTTCGGAGTCAGGCATCTGTCTCCTTGGGATTTTGTGCTCGCTGCATAGCCCCTGGAGGGGCTGCTTGGGATTCTGTGTCTCCCACTTCTCCAACATTCCCCGTAAGGTTCTCAGCTTAGACCCCATGGACTGGAGGCTGTGTGGGATACTCTGACCCGTTCCTCTCGGGTACAGGCAGAGGCTTCAGGCATGATTAGCCATGGTAAGAGACAGCCCCGGGCGAGGAGGCCCGGGGCGAGCGGCCCCGGGCGAGGAGGCCCGGGGCGAGCGGCCCCGGGCGAGGAGGCCCGGGGCGAGCGGCCCCGGGCGAGGAGGCCCGGGGCGAGCGGCCCCGGGCGAGGAGGCCCGGGGCGAGCGGCCCCGGGCGAGGAGGCCCGGGGCGAGCGGCCCCGGGCCTGGAGGCCCGGGGCGAGCGGCCCCGGGCCTGGAGGCCCGGGGCGAGCGGCCCCGGGCGAGGAGGCCCGGGGCGAGCGGCCCCGGGCGAGGAGGCCCGGGGCGAGCGGCCCCGGGCCTGGAGGCCCGGGGCGAGCGGCCCCGGGCCTGGAGGCCCGGGGCGAGCGGCCCCGGGCCTGGAGGCCCGGGGCGAGCGGCCCCGGGCCTGGAGGCCCGGGGCGAGCGGGGCACTTCCCTTTCTGGGTCTCCAATGCCTCGGACCTTTGCGGGGAATCTCTGCACTGAGTCCCTAGGGTCTGGAGGCTGTTTCGGGTCCTGTGAACCCTTTCTCTCAGGTACAGGGAGCGGCTTCACCCACGGTGAGCCAAGGTAATGACTCAGGGCTTGGATGCCGTGTCTCGTAGCAGGTGTTTGGGATTCTGTGTTTCCCTACTCTCGGACCTAACCCCGGCATTTCTGGGCCGAGAGGAAGGGTTTGTTTCCTTTTCGGAGTCAGGCATCTGTCTCCTTGGGATTTTGTGCTCGCTGCATAGCCCCTGGAGGGGCTGCTTGGGATTCTGTGTCTCCCACTTCTCCAACATTCCCCGTAAGGTTCTCAGCTTAGACCCCATGGACTGGAGGCTGTGTGGGATACTCTGACCTGTTCCTCTCGGGTACAGGCAGAGGCTTCAGGAATGATTAGCCATGGTAAGAGACAGCCCCGGGCGAGGAGGCCCGGGGCGAGCAGCCCCGGGCGAGGAGGCCCGGGGCGAGCAGCCCCGGGCGAGGAGGCCCGGGGCGAGCAGCCCCGGGCGAGGAGGCCCGGGGCGAGCAGCCCCGGGCGAGGAGGCCCGGGGCGAGCAGCCCCGGGCGAGGAGGCCCGGGGCGAGCAGCCCCGGGCCTGGAGGCCCGGGGCGAGCAGCCCCGGGCCTGGAGGCCCGGGGCGAGCAGCCCCGGGCCTGGAGGCCCGGGGCGTGCGGGGCACTTCCCTTTCTGGGTCTCCAATGCCTCGGACCTTTGCGGGGAATCTCTGCACTGAGTCCCTAGGGTCTGGAGGCTGTTTCGGGTCCTGTGAACCCTTTCTCTCAGGTACAGGGAGCGGATTCACCCACGGTGAGCCAAGGTAATGACTCAGGGCTTGGATGCCGTGTCTCGTAGCATGTGTTTGGGATTCTGTGTTTCCCTACTCTCGGACCTAACCCCGGCATTTCTGGGCCGAGAGGAAGGGTTTGTTTCCTTTTCGGAGTCAGGCATCTGTCTCCTTGGGATTTTGTGCTCGCTGCATAGCCCCTGGAGGGGCTGCTTGGGATTCTGTGTCTCCCACTTCTCCAACATTCCCCGTAAGGTTCTCAGCTTAGACCCCATGGACTGGAGGCTGTGTGGGATACTCTGACCCGTTCCTCTCGGGTACAGGCAGAGGCTTCAGGCATGATTAGCCATGGTAAGAGACAGCCCCGGGCGAGGAGGCCCGGGGCGAGCAGCCCCGGGCGAGGAGGCCCGGGGCGAGCAGCCCCGGGCGAGGAGGCCCGGGGCGAGCAGCCCCGGGCGAGGAGGCCCGGGGCGAGCAGCCCCGGGCGAGGAGGCCCGGGGCGAGCAGCCCCGGGCGAGGAGGCCCGGGGCGAGCAGCCCCGGGCGAGGAGGCCCGGGGCGAGCAGCCCCGGGCCTGGAGGCCCGGGGCGAGCAGCCCCGGGCGAGGAGGCCCGGGGCGAGCAGCCCCGGGCCTGGAGGCCCGGGGCGAGCAGCCCCGGGCCTGGAGGCCCGGGGCGAGCAGCCCCGGGCCTGGAGGCCCGGGGCGAGCAGCCCCGGGCGAGGAGGCCCGGGGCGAGCAGCCCCGGGCGAGGAGGCCCGGGGCGAGCAGCCCCGGGCGAGGAGGCCCGGGGCGAGCAGCCCGGGGCCTGGAGGCCCGGGGCGAGCAGCCCGGGGCCTGGAGGCCCGGGGCGAGCAGCCCCGGGCGAGGAGGCCCGGGGCGAGCAGCCCGGGGCCTGGAGGCCCGGGGCGAGCAGCCCCGGGCGAGGAGGCCCGGGGCGAGCAGCCCCGGGCGAGGAGGCCCGGGGCGAGCAGCCCCGGGCCTGGAGGCCCGGGGCGAGCAGCCCCGGGCCTGGAGGCCCGGGGCGTGCGGGGCACTTCCCTTTCTGGGTCTCCAATGCCTCGGACCTTTGCGGGGAATCTCTGCACTGAGTCCCTAGGGTCTGGAGGCTGTTTCGGGTCCTGTGAACCCTTTCTCTCAGGTACAGGGAGCGGCTTCACCCACGGTGAGCCAAGGTAATGACTCAGGGCTTGGATGCCGTGTCTCGTAGCAGGTGTTTGGGATTCTGTGTTTCCCTACTCTCGGACCTAACCCCGGCATTTCTGGGCCGAGAGGAAGGGTTTGTTTCCTTTTCGGAGTCAGGCATCTGTCTCCTTGGGATTTTGTGCTCGCTGCATAGCCCCTGGAGGGGCTGCTTGGGATTCTGTGTCTCCCACTTCTCCAACATTCCCCGTAAGGTTCTCAGCTTAGACCCCATGGACTGGAGGCTGTGTGGGATACTCTGACCCGTTCCTCTCGGGTACAGGCAGAGGCTTCAGGCATGATTAGCCATGGTAAGAGACAGCCCCGGGCGAGGAGGCCCGGGGCGAGCAGCCCCGGGCGAGGAGGCCCGGGGCGAGCAGCCCCGGGCGAGGAGGCCCGGGGCGAGCAGCCCCGGGCGAGGAGGCCCGGGGCGAGCAGCCCCGGGCCTGGAGGCCCGGGGCGAGCAGCCCGGGGCCTGGAGGCCCGGGGCGAGCAGCCCGGGGCCTGGAGGCCCGGGGCGAGCAGCCCGGGGCCTGGAGGCCCGGGGCGAGCAGCCCGGGGCCTGGAGGCCCGGGGCGAGCAGCCCCGGGCCTGGAGGCCCGGGGCGAGCAGCCCCGGGCCTGGAGGCCCGGGGCGAGCAGCCCCGGGCCTGGAGGCCCGGGGCGAGCAGCCCCGGGCCTGGAGGCCCGGGGCGAGCAGCCCCGGGCCTGGAGGCCCGGGGCGAGCAGCCCCGGGCCTGGAGGCCCGGGGCGAGCAGCCCCGGGCCTGGAGGCCCGGGGCGAGCAGCCCCGGGCCTGGAGGCCCGGGGCGAGCAGCCCCGGGCCTGGAGGCCCGGGGCGAGCAGCCCCGGGCCTGGAGGCCCGGGGCGAGCAGCCCCGGGCCTGGAGGCCCGGGGCGAGCAGCCCCGGGCCTGGAGGCCCGGGGCGAGCAGCCCCGGGCCTGGAGGCCCGGGGCGAGCAGCCCCGGGCCTGGAGGCCCGGGGCGAGCAGCCCCGGGCCTGGAGGCCCGGGGCGAGCAGCCCCGGGCCTGGAGGCCCGGGGCGAGCAGCCCCGGGCCTGGAGGCCCGGGGCGAGCAGCCCCGGGCCTGGAGGCCCGGGGCGAGCAGCCCCGGGCCTGGAGGCCCGGGGCGAGCAGCCCCGGGCCTGGAGGCCCGGGGCGAGCAGCCCCGGGCGAGGAGGCCCGGGGCGAGCAGCCCCGGGCCTGGAGGCCCGGGGCGAGCAGCCCCGGGCCTGGAGGCCCGGGGCGAGCAGCCCCGGGCGAGGAGGCCCGGGGCGAGCAGCCCCGGGCCTGGAGGCCCGGGGCGAGCAGCCCCGGGCGAGGAGGCCCGGGGCGAGCAGCCCCGGGACTGGAGGCCCGGGGCGAGCAGCCCCGGGCGAGGAGGCCCGGGGCGAGCAGCCCCGGGCCTGGAGCCCCGGGGCGAGCAGCCCCGGGCCTGGAGCCCGGGGGCGAGCAGCCCCGGGCCTGGAGGCCCGGGGCGAGCGGGGCACTTCCCATTGTGGGTCTCCAATGCCTCGGACCTTTGCGGGGAATTTCTGCGCTGAGTCCCCAGGGTCTGCAGGCTGTTTCGGGTCCTGTGAACCCTTTCTCTCAGGTACAGGGTGCGGCCTCATCCATTGTGTGCCAAGGTAATGACTCAGGGCTTGGATGCCGGGTCTCGTAGCAGGTGTTTGGGATTCTGTGTTTCCCTACCCTCGGTCTTATCCCGGGAGTTTCTGGGCTGATAGGAAGGGTTTGTATGCCTTTTAGGAGTCAGGCATCTGTCTCCTTGGGATTTTGTGCTCGCTGCATAGCCCCTGGAGGGGCAGCTTGGGATTCTGTGTCTCCCACTTCTAAAACATTCCCCGTAAGTTTCTCAGCTTAGACCCCATGGACTGGAGGCTGTGTGGGATACCCTGACCCGTTCCTCTCAGGTACATACAGCGAGAGGCTTCAGCCATGATGAGCCATGGTAAGAGACAGCCCCGGGCGAGGAGGCCCGGGGCGAGCAGCCCCGGGCGAGGAGGCCCGGGGCGAGCAGCCCCGGGCGAGGAGGCCCGGGGCGAGCAGCCCCGGGCCTGGAGGCCCGGGGCGAGCAGCCCCGGGCGAGGAGGCCCGGGGCGAGCAGCCCCGGGCCTGGAGGCCCGGGGCGAGCAGCCCCGGGCCTGGAGGCCCGGGGCGAGCAGCCCCGGGCGAGGAGGCCCGGGGCGAGCAGCCCCGGGCCTGGAGGCCCGGGGCGAGCAGCCCCGGGCGAGGAGGCCCGGGGCGAGCAGCCCCGGGCCTGGAGGCCCGGGGCGAGCAGCCCCGGGCCTGGAGGCCCGGGGCGAGCAGCCCCGGGCGAGGAGGCCCGGGGCGAGCAGCCCCGGGACTGGAGGCCCGGGGCGAGCAGCCCCGGGCGAGGAGGCCCGGGGCGAGCAGCCCCGGGCCTGGAGGCCCGGGGCGAGCAGCCCCGGGCCTGGAGGCCCGGGGCGAGCAGCCCCGGGCGAGGAGGCCCGGGGCGAGCAGCCCCGGGCCTGGAGGCCCGGGGCGAGCAGCCCCGGGCCTGGAGGCCCGGGGCGAGCAGCCCCGGGCCTGGAGGCCCGGGGCGAGCAGCCCCGGGCGAGGAGGCCCGGGGCGAGCAGCCCCGGGCGAGGAGGCCCGGGGCGAGCAGCCCCGGGCCTGGAGGCCCGGGGCGAGCAGCCCCGGGCCTGGAGGCCCGGGGCGAGCAGCCCCGGGCCTGGAGGCCCGGGGCGAGCAGCCCCGGGCCTGGAGGCCCGGGGCGAGCAGCCCCGGGCCTGGAGGCCCGGGGCGAGCAGCCCCGGGCCTGGAGGCCCGGGGCGAGCGGGGCACTTCCCTTTCTGGGTCTCCAATGCCTCGGACCTTTGCGGGGAATCTCTGCACTGAGTCCCTAGGGTCTGGAGGCTGTTTCTGGTCCTGTGAACCCTTTCTCTCAGGTACAGGGAGCGGCTTCACCCACGGTGAGCCAAGGTCATGACTCAGGGCTTGGATGCCGTGTCTCGTAGCAGGTGTTTGGGATTCTGTGTTTCCCTACTCTCGGACCTAACCCCGGCATTTCTGGGCCGAGAGGAAGGGTTTGTTTCCTTTTCGGAGTCAGGCATCTGTCTCCTTGGGATTTTGTGCTCGCTGCATAGCCCCTGGAGGGGCTGCTTGGGATTCTGTGTCTCCCACTTCTCCAACATTCCCCGTAAGGTTCTCAGCTTAGACCCCATGGACTGGAGGCTGTGTGGGATACTCTGACCCGTTCCTCTCGGGTACAGGCAGAGGCTTCAGGCATGATTAGCCATGGTAAGAGACAGCCCCGGGCGAGGAGGCCCGGGGCGAGCAGCCCCGGGCGAGGAGGCCCGGGGCGAGCAGCCCCGGGCGAGGAGGCCCGGGGCGAGCAGCCCCGGGCGAGGAGGCCCGGGGCGAGCAGCCCCGGGCGAGGAGGCCCGGGGCGAGCAGCCCCGGGCGAGGAGGCCCGGGGCGAGCAGCCCCGGGCGAGGAGGCCCGGGGCGAGCAGCCCCGGGCGAGGAGGCCCGGGGCGAGCAGCCCCGGGCGAGGAGGCCCGGGGCGAGCAGCCCCGGGCGAGGAGGCCCGGGGCGAGCAGCCCCGGGCGAGGAGGCCCGGGGCGAGCAGCCCCGGGCGAGGAGGCCCGGGGCGAGCAGCCCCGGGCGAGGAGGCCCGGGGCGAGCAGCCCCGGGCGAGGAGGCCCGGGGCGAGCAGCCCCGGGCGAGGAGGCCCGGGGCGAGCAGCCCCGGGCGAGGAGGCCCGGGGCGAGCAGCCCCGGGCGAGGAGGCCCGGGGCGAGCAGCCCCGGGCGAGGAGGCCCGGGGCGAGCAGCCCCGGGCGAGGAGGCCCGGGGCGAGCAGCCCCGGGCGAGGAGGCCCGGGGCGAGCAGCCCCGGGCGAGGAGGCCCGGGGCGAGCAGCCCCGGGCCTGGAGGCCCGGGGCGAGCAGCCCCGGGCGAGGAGGCCCGGGGCGAGCAGCCCCGGGCCTGGAGGCCCGGGGCGAGCAGCCCCGGGCGAGGAGGCCCGGGGCGAGCAGCCCCGGGCGAGGAGGCCCGGGGCGAGCAGCCCCGGGCGAGGAGGCCCGGGGCGAGCAGCCCCGGGCGAGGAGGCCCGGGGCGAGCAGCCCCGGGCGAGGAGGCCCGGGGCGAGCAGCCCCGGGCGAGGAGGCCCGGGGCGAGCAGCCCCGGGCGAGGAGGCCCGGGGCGAGCAGCCCCGGGCGAGGAGGCCCGGGGCGAGCAGCCCCGGGCCTGGAGGCCCGGGGCGAGCAGCCCCGGGCCTGGAGGCCCGGGGCGAGCAGCCCCGGGCGAGGAGGCCCGGGGCGAGCAGCCCCGGGCGAGGAGGCCCGGGGCGAGCAGCCCCGGGCCTGGAGGCCCGGGGCGAGCAGCCCCGGGCCTGGAGGCCCGGGGCGAGCAGCCCCGGGCCTGGAGGCCCGGGGCGAGCAGCCCCGGGCCTGGAGGCCCGGGGCGAGCAGCCCCGGGCCTGGAGGCCCGGGGCGAGCAGCCCCGGGCCTGGAGGCCCGGGGCGAGCAGCCCCGGGCCTGGAGGCCCGGGGCGAGCAGCCCCGGGCCTGGAGGCCCGGGGCGAGCAGCCCCGGGCCTGGAGGCCCGGGGCGAGCGGGTCACTTCCCTTTCTGGGTCTCCAATGCCTCGGACCTTTGCGGGGAATCTCTGCACTGAGTCCCTAGGGTCTGGAGGCTGTTTCTGGTCCTGTGAACCCTTTCTCTCAGGTACAGGGAGCGGCTTCACCCACGGTGAGCCAAGGTCATGACTCAGGGCTTGGATGCCGTGTCTCGTAGCAGGTGTTTGGGATTCTGTGTTTCCCTACTCTCGGACCTAACCCCGGCATTTCTGGGCCGAGAGGAAGGGTTTGTTTCCTTTTCGGAGTCAGGCATCTGTCTCCTTGGGATTTTGTGCTCGCTGCATAGCCCCTGGAGGGGCTGCTTGGGATTCTGTGTCTCCCACTTCTCCAACATTCCCCGTAAGGTTCTCAGCTTAGACCCCATGGACTGGAGGCTGTGTGGGATACTCTGACCCGTTCCTCTCGGGTACAGGCAGAGGCTTCAGGCATGATTAGCCATGGTAAGAGACAGCCCCGGGCGAGGAGGCCCGGGGCGAGCGGCCCCGGGCGAGGAGGCCCGGGGCGAGCGGCCCCGGGCGAGGAGGCCCGGGGCGAGCGGCCCCGGGCGAGGAGGCCCGGGGCGAGCGGCCCCGGGCGAGGAGGCCCGGGGCGAGCGGCCCCGGGCCTGGAGGCCCGGGGCGAGCGGCCCCGGGCCTGGAGGCCCGGGGCGAGCGGCCCCGGGCGAGGAGGCCCGGGGCGAGCGGCCCCGGGCGAGGAGGCCCGGGGCGAGCGGCCCCGGGCCTGGAGGCCCGGGGCGAGCGGCCCCGGGCGAGGAGGCCCGGGGCGAGCGGCCCCGGGCCTGGAGGCCCGGGGCGAGCGGCCCCGGGCCTGGAGGCCCGGGGCGAGCGGCCCCGGGCCTGGAGGCCCGGGGCGAGCGGCCCCGGGCGAGGAGGCCCGGGGCGAGCGGCCCCGGGCGAGGAGGCCCGGGGCGAGCGGCCCCGGGCCTGGAGGCCCGGGGCGAGCGGCCCCGGGCCTGGAGGCCCGGGGCGAGCGGCCCCGGGCGAGGAGGCCCGGGGCGAGCGGCCCCGGGCCTGGAGGCCCGGGGCGAGCGGCCCCGGGCCTGGAGGCCCGGGGCGAGCGGCCCCGGGCCTGGAGGCCCGGGGCGAGCGGGGCACTTCCCTTTCTGGGTCTCCAATGCCTCGGACCTTTGCGGGGAATCTCTGCACTGAGTCCCTAGGGTCTGGAGGCTGTTTCGGGTCCTGTGAACCCTTTCTCTCAGGTACAGGGAGCGGCTTCACCCACGGTGAGCCAAGGTAATGACTCAGGGCTTGGATGCCGTGTCTCGTAGCAGGTGTTTGGGATTCTGTGTTTCCCTACTCTCGGACCTAACCCCGGCATTTCTGGGCCGAGAGGAAGGGTTTGTTTCCTTTTCGGAGTCAGGCATCTGTCTCCTTGGGATTTTGTGCTCGCTGCATAGCCCCTGGAGGGGCTGCTTGGGATTCTGTGTCTCCCACTTCTCCAACATTCCCCGTAAGGTTCTCAGCTTAGACCCCATGGACTGGAGGCTGTGTGGGATACTCTGACCCGTTCCTCTCGGGTACACGCAGAGGCTTCAGGAATGATTAGCCATGGTAAGAGACAGCCCCGGGCGAGGAGGCCTGGGGCGAGCAGCCCCGGGCGAGGAGGCCCGGGGCGAGCAGCCCCGGGCGAGGAGGCCCGGGGCGAGCAGCCCCGGGCGAGGAGGCCCGGGGCGAGCAGCCCCGGGCGAGGAGGACCGGGGCGAGCAGCCCCGGGCGAGGAGGCCCGGGGCGAGCAGCCCCGGGCCTGGAGGCCCGGGGCGAGCAGCCCCGGGCCTGGAGGCCCGGGGCGTGCGGGGCACTTCCCTTTCTGGGTCTCCAATGCCTCGGACCTTTGCGGGGAATCTCTGCACTGAGTCCCTAGGGTCTGGAGGCTGTTTCGGGTCCTGTGAACCCTTTCTCTCAGGTACAGGGAGCGGCTTCACCCACGGTGAGCCAAGGTAATGACTCAGGGCTTGGATGCCGTGTCTCGTAGCAGGTGTTTGGGATTCTGTGTTTCCCTACTCTCGGACCTAACCCCGGCATTTCTGGGCCGAGAGGAAGGGTTTGTTTCCTTTTCGGAGTCAGGCATCTGTCTCCTTGGGATTTTGTGCTCGCTGCATAGCCCCTGGAGGGGCTGCTTGGGATTCTGTGTCTCCCACTTCTCCAACATTCCCCGTAAGGTTCTCAGCTTAGACCCCATGGACTGGAGGCTGTGTGGGATACTCTGACCCGTTCCTCTCGGGTACAGGCAGAGGCTTCAGGCATGATTAGCCATGGTAAGAGACAGCCCCGGGCGAGGAGGCCCGGGGCGAGCAGCCCCGGGCGAGGAGGCCCGGGGCGAGCAGCCCCGGGCGAGGAGGCCCGGGGCGAGCAGCCCCGGGCGAGGAGGCCCGGGGCGAGCAGCCCCGGGCGAGGAGGCCCGGGGCGAGCAGCCCCGGGCGAGGAGGCCCGGGGCGAGCAGCCCCGGGCGAGGAGGCCCGGGGCGAGCAGCCCCGGGCGAGGAGGCCCGGGGCGAGCAGCCCCGGGCGAGGAGGCCCGGGGCGAGCAGCCCCGGGCCTGGAGGCCCGGGGCGAGCAGCCCCGGGCCTGGAGGCCCGGGGCGAGCAGCCCCGGGCCTGGAGGCCCGGGGCGAGCAGCCCCGGGCGAGGAGGCCCGGGGCGAGCAGCCCCGGGCCTGGAGGCCCGGGGCGAGCAGCCCCGGGCGAGGAGGCCCGGGGCGAGCAGCCCCGGGCCTGGAGGCCCGGGGCGAGCAGCCCGGGGCCTGGAGGCCCGGGGCGAGCAGCCCGGGGCCTGGAGGCCCGGGGCGAGCAGCCCGGGGCCTGGAGGCCCGGGGCGAGCAGCCCCGGGCCTGGAGGCCCGGGGCGAGCAGCCCGGGGCCTGGAGGCCCGGGGCGAGCAGCCCCGGGCCTGGAGGCCCGGGGCGAGCAGCCCCGGGCCTGGAGGCCCGGGGCGAGCAGCCCCGGGCCTGGAGGCCCGGGGCGAGCAGCCCCGGGCGAGGAGGCCCGGGGCGAGCAGCCCCGGGCGAGGAGGCCCGGGGCGAGCAGCCCCGGGCGAGGAGGCCCGGGGCGAGCAGCCCCGGGCGAGGAGGCCCGGGGCGAGCAGCCCCGGGCGAGGAGGCCCGGGGCGAGCAGCCCCGGGCGAGGAGGCCCGGGGCGAGCAGCCCCGGGCCTGGAGGCCCGGGGCGAGCAGCCCCGGGCGAGGAGGCCCGGGGCGAGCAGCCCGGGGCCTGGAGGCCCGGGGCGAGCAGCCCGGGGCCTGGAGGCCCGGGGCGAGCAGCCCGGGGCCTGGAGGCCCGGGGCGAGCAGCCCGGGGCCTGGAGGCCCGGGGCGAGCAGCCCGGGGCCTGGAGGCCCGGGGCGAGCAGCCCCGGGCCTGGAGGCCCGGGGCGAGCAGCCCCGGGCCTGGAGGCCCGGGGCGTGCGGGGCACTTCCCTTTCTGGGTCTCCAATGCCTCGGACCTTTGCGGGGAATCTCTGCACTGAGTCCCTAGGGTCTGGAGGCTGTTTCTGGTCCTGTGAACCCTTTCTCTCAGGTACAGGGAGCGGCTTCACCCACGGTGAGCCAAGGTCATGACTCAGGGCTTGGATGCCGTGTCTCGTAGCAGGTGTTTGGGATTCTGTGTTTCCCTACTCTCGGACCTAACCCCGGCATTTCTGGGCCGAGAGGAAGGGTTTGTTTCCTTTTCGGAGTCAGGCATCTGTCTCCTTGGGATTTTGTGCTCGCTGCATAGCCCCTGGAGGGGCTGCTTGGGATTCTGTGTCTCCCACTTCTCCAACATTCCCCGTAAGGTTCTCAGCTTAGACCCCATGGACTGGAGGCTGTGTGGGATACTCTGACCCGTTCCTCTCGGGTACAGGCAGAGGCTTCAGGCATGATTAGCCATGGTAAGAGACAGCCCCGGGCGAGGAGGCCCGGGGCGAGCAGCCCCGGGCGAGGAGGCCCGGGGCGAGCAGCCCCGGGCGAGGAGGCCCGGGGCGAGCAGCCCCGGGCGAGGAGGCCCGGGGCGAGCAGCCCCGGGCGAGGAGGCCCGGGGCGAGCAGCCCCGGGCGAGGAGGCCCGGGGCGAGCAGCCCCGGGCGAGGAGGCCCGGGGCGAGCAGCCCCGGGCGAGGAGGCCCGGGGCGAGCAGCCCCGGGCGAGGAGGCCCGGGGCGAGCAGCCGCGGGCGAGGAGGCCCGGGGCGAGCAGCCCCGGGCGAGGAGGCCCGGGGCGAGCAGCCCCGGGCGAGGAGGCCCGGGGCGAGCAGCCCCGGGCGAGGAGGCCCGGGGCGAGCAGCCCCGGGCCTGGAGGCCCGGGGCGAGCAGCCCCGGGCGAGGAGGCCCGGGGCGAGCAGCCCCGGGCCTGGAGGCCCGGGGCGAGCAGCCCCGGGCGAGGAGGCCCGGGGCGAGCAGCCCCGGGCGAGGAGGCCCGGGGCGAGCAGCCCCGGGCGAGGAGGCCCGGGGCGAGCAGCCCCGGGCCTGGAGGCCCGGGGCGAGCAGCCCCGGGCGAGGAGGCCCGGGGGAGCAGCCCCGGGCCTGGAGGCCCGGGGCGAGCAGCCCCGGGCGAGGAGGCCCGGGGCGAGCAGCCCCGGGCGAGGAGGAGGCCCGGGGCGAGCAGCCCCGGGCCTGGAGGCCCGGGGCGAGCAGCCCCGGGCGAGGAGGCCCGGGGCGAGCAGCCCCGGGCGAGGAGGCCCGGGGCGAGCAGCCCCGGGCGAGGAGGCCCGGGGCGAGCAGCCCCGGGCGAGGAGGCCCGGGGCGAGCAGCCCCGGGCGAGGAGGCCCGGGGCGAGCAGCCCCGGGCGAGGAGGCCCGGGGCGAGCAGCCCCGGGCCTGGAGGCCCGGGGCGAGCAGCCCCGGGCGAGGAGGCCCGGGGCGAGCAGCCCCGGGCCTGGAGGCCCGGGGCGAGCAGCCCCGGGCGAGGAGGCCCGGGGCGAGCAGCCCCGGGCGAGGAGGCCCGGGGCGAGCAGCCCCGGGCGAGGAGGCCCGGGGCGAGCAGCCCCGGGCCTGGAGGCCCGGGGCGAGCAGCCCCGGGCCTGGAGGCCCGGGGCGAGCAGCCCCGGGCGAGGAGGCCCGGGGCGAGCAGCCCCGGGCCTGGAGGCCCGGGGCGAGCAGCCCCGGGCGAGGAGGCCCGGGGCGAGCAGCCCCGGGCCTGGAGGCCCGGGGCGAGCAGCCCGGGGCCTGGAGGCCCGGGGCGAGCAGCCCGGGGCCTGGAGGCCCGGGGCGAGCAGCCCGGGGCCTGGAGGCCCGGGGCGAGCAGCCCGGGGCCTGGAGGCCCGGGGCGAGCAGCCCGGGGCCTGGAGGCCCGGGGCGAGCAGCCCCGGGCCTGGAGGCCCGGGGCGAGCAGCCCCGGGCCTGGAGGCCCGGGGCGTGCGGGGCACTTCCCTTTCTGGGTCTCCAATGCCTCGGACCTTTGCGGGGAATCTCTGCACTGAGTCCCTAGGGTCTGGAGGCTGTTTCTGGTCCTGTGAACCCTTTCTCTCAGGTACAGGGAGCGGCTTCACCCACGGTGAGCCAAGGTCATGACTCAGGGCTTGGATGCCGTGTCTCGTAGCAGGTGTTTGGGATTCTGTGTTTCCCTACTCTCGGACCTAACCCCGGCATTTCTGGGCCGAGAGGAAGGGTTTGTTTCCTTTTCGGAGTCAGGCATCTGTCTCCTTGGGATTTTGTGCTCGCTGCATAGCCCCTGGAGGGGCTGCTTGGGATTCTGTGTCTCCCACTTCTCCAACATTCCCCGTAAGGTTCTCAGCTTAGACCCCATGGACTGGAGGCTGTGTGGGATACTCTGACCCGTTCCTCTCGGGTACAGGCAGAGGCTTCAGGCATGATTAGCCATGGTAAGAGACAGCCCCGGGCGAGGAGGCCCGGGGCGAGCAGCCCCGGGCGAGGAGGCCCGGGGCGGGCAGCCCCGGGCGAGGAGGCCCGGGGCGGGCAGCCCCGGGCGAGGAGGCCCGGGGCGGGCAGCCCCGGGCGAGGAGGCCCGGGGCGGGCAGCCCCGGGCGAGGAGGCCCGGGGCGGGCAGCCCCGGGCGAGGAGGCCCGGGGCGGGCAGCCCCGGGCGAGGAGGCCCGGGGCGGGCAGCCCCGGGCGAGGAGGCCCGGGGCGGGCAGCCCCGGGCGAGGAGGCCCGGGGCGGGCAGCCCCGGGCGAGGAGGCCCGGGGCGGGCAGCCCCGGGCGAGGAGGCCCGGGGCGGGCAGCCCCGGGCGAGGAGGCCCGGGGCGGGCAGCCCCGGGCGAGGAGGCCCGGGGCGGGCAGCCCCGGGCGAGGAGGCCCGGGGCGGGCAGCCCCGGGCGAGGAGGCCCGGGGCGGGCAGCCCCGGGCGAGGAGGCCCGGGGCGGGCAGCCCCGGGCGAGGAGGCCCGGGGCGGGCAGCCCCGGGCGAGGAGGCCCGGGGCGGGCAGCCCCGGGCGAGGAGGCCCGGGGCGGGCAGCCCCGGGCCTGGAGGCCCGGGGCGAGCAGCCCCGGGCGAGGAGGCCCGGGGCGAGCAGCCCCGGGCGAGGAGGCCCGGGGCGGGCAGCCCCGGGCGAGGAGGCCCGGGGCGGGCAGCCCCGGGCCTGGAGGCCCGGGGCGAGCAGCCCCGGGCGAGGAGGCCCGGGGCGAGCAGCCCCGGGCGAGGAGGCCCGGGGCGAGCAGCCCCGGGCGAGGAGGCCCGGGGCGAGCAGCCCCGGGCGAGGAGGCCCGGGGCGAGCAGCCCCGGGCCTGGAGGCCCGGGGCGAGCAGCCCCGGGCCTGGAGGCCCGGGGCGAGCAGCCCCGGGCCTGGAGGCCCGGGGCGAGCAGCCCCGGGCCTGGAGGCCCGGGGCGAGCAGCCCCGGGCCTGGAGGCCCGGGGCGAGCAGCCCCGGGCCTGGAGGCCCGGGGCGAGCAGCCCCGGGCCTGGAGGCCCGGGGCGAGCAGCCCCGGGCCTGGAGGCCCGGGGCGAGCAGCCCCGGGCCTGGAGGCCCGGGGCGAGCAGCCCCGGGCCTGGAGGCCCGGGGCGAGCAGCCCCGGGCCTGGAGGCCCGGGGCGAGCAGCCCCGGGCCTGGAGGCCCGGGGCGAGCAGCCCCGGGCCTGGAGGCCCGGGGCGAGCAGCCCCGGGCCTGGAGGCCCGGGGCGAGCAGCCCCGGGCCTGGAGGCCCGGGGCGAGCAGCCCCGGGCCTGGAGGCCCGGGGCGAGCAGCCCCGGGCCTGGAGGCCCGGGGCGAGCAGCCCCGGGCCTGGAGGCCCGGGGCGAGCAGCCCCGGGCCTGGAGGCCCGGGGCGAGCAGCCCCGGGCCTGGAGGCCCGGGGCGAGCAGCCCCGGGCCTGGAGGCCCGGGGCGAGCAGCCCCGGGCCTGGAGGCCCGGGGCGAGCAGCCCCGGGCCTGGAGGCCCGGGGCGAGCAGCCCCGGGCCTGGAGGCCCGGGGCGAGCAGCCCCGGGCCTGGAGGCCCGGGGCGAGCAGCCCCGGGCCTGGAGGCCCGGGGCGAGCAGCCCCGGGCCTGGAGGCCCGGGGCGAGCAGCCCCGGGCCTGGAGGCCCGGGGCGAGCAGCCCCGGGCCTGGAGGCCCGGGGCGAGCAGCCCCGGGCCTGGAGGCCCGGGGCGAGCAGCCCCGGGCCTGGAGGCCCGGGGCGAGCAGCCCCGGGCCTGGAGGCCCGGGGCGAGCAGCCCCGGGCCTGGAGGCCCGGGGCGAGCAGCCCCGGGCCTGGAGGCCCGGGGCGAGCAGCCCCGGGCCTGGAGGCCCGGGGCGAGCAGCCCCGGGCCTGGAGGCCCGGGGCGAGCAGCCCCGGGCCTGGAGGCCCGGGGCGAGCAGCCCCGGGCCTGGAGGCCCGGGGCGAGCAGCCCCGGGCCTGGAGGCCCGGGGCGAGCAGCCCCGGGCCTGGAGGCCCGGGGCGAGCAGCCCCGGGCCTGGAGGCCCGGGGCGAGCAGCCCCGGGCCTGGAGGCCCGGGGCGAGCAGCCCCGGGCCTGGAGGCCCGGGGCGAGCAGCCCCGGGCCTGGAGGCCCGGGGCGAGCAGCCCCGGGCCTGGAGGCCCGGGGCGAGCAGCCCCGGGCCTGGAGGCCCGGGGCGAGCAGCCCCGGGCCTGGAGGCCCGGGGCGAGCAGCCCCGGGCCTGGAGGCCCGGGGCGAGCAGCCCCGGGCCTGGAGGCCCGGGGCGAGCAGCCCCGGGCCTGGAGGCCCGGGGCGAGCAGCCCCGGGCCTGGAGGCCCGGGGCGAGCAGCCCCGGGCCTGGAGGCCCGGGGCGAGCAGCCCCGGGCCTGGAGGCCCGGGGCGAGCAGCCCCGGGCCTGGAGGCCCGGGGCGAGCGGGGCACTTCCCTTTCTGGGTCTCCAATGCCTCGGACCTTTGCGGGGAATCTCTGCACTGAGTCCCTAGGGTCTGGAGGCTGTTTCTGGTCCTGTGAACCCTTTCTCTCAGGTACAGGGAGCGGCTTCACCCACGGTGAGCCAAGGTCATGACTCAGGGCTTGGATGCCGTGTCTCGTAGCAGGTGTTTGGGATTCTGTGTTTCCCTACTCTCGGACCTAACCCCGGCATTTCTGGGCCGAGAGGAAGGGTTTGTTTCCTTTTCGGAGTCAGGCATCTGTCTCCTTGGGATTTTGTGCTCGCTGCATAGCCCCTGGAGGGGCTGCTTGGGATTCTGTGTCTCCCACTTCTCCAACATTCCCCGTAAGGTTCTCAGCTTAGACCCCATGGACTGGAGGCTGTGTGGGATACTCTGACCCGTTCCTCTCGGGTACAGGCAGAGGCTTCAGGCATGATTAGCCATGGTAAGAGACAGCCCCGGGCGAGGAGGCCCGGGGCGAGCGGCCCCGGGCGAGGAGGCCCGGGGCGAGCGGCCCCGGGCGAGGAGGCCCGGGGCGAGCGGCCCCGGGCGAGGAGGCCCGGGGCGAGCGGCCCCGGGCGAGGAGGCCCGGGGCGAGCGGCCCCGGGCGAGGAGGCCCGGGGCGAGCGGCCCCGGGCCTGGAGGCCCGGGGCGAGCGGCCCCGGGCCTGGAGGCCCGGGGCGAGCGGCCCCGGGCGAGGAGGCCCGGGGCGAGCGGCCCCGGGCGAGGAGGCCCGGGGCGAGCGGCCCCGGGCCTGGAGGCCCGGGGCGAGCGGCCCCGGGCCTGGAGGCCCGGGGCGAGCGGCCCCGGGCCTGGAGGCCCGGGGCGAGCGGCCCCGGGCCTGGAGGCCCGGGGCGAGCGGCCCCGGGCCTGGAGGCCCGGGGCGAGCGGGGCACTTCCCTTTCTGGGTCTCCAATGCCTCGGACCTTTGCGGGGAATCTCTGCACTGAGTCCCTAGGGTCTGGAGGCTGTTTCGGGTCCTGTGAACCCTTTCTCTCAGGTACAGGGAGCGGCTTCACCCACGGTGAGCCAAGGTAATGACTCAGGGCTTGGATGCCGTGTCTCGTAGCAGGTGTTTGGGATTCTGTGTTTCCCTACTCTCGGACCTAACCCCGGCATTTCTGGGCCGAGAGGAAGGGTTTGTTTCCTTTTCGGAGTCAGGCATCTGTCTCCTTGGGATTTTGTGCTCGCTGCATAGCCCCTGGAGGGGCTGCTTGGGATTCTGTGTCTCCCACTTCTCCAACATTCCCCGTAAGGTTCTCAGCTTAGACCCCATGGACTGGAGGCTGTGTGGGATACTCTGACCCGTTCCTCTCGGGTACAGGCAGAGGCTTCAGGAATGATTAGCCATGGTAAGAGACAGCCCCGGGCGAGGAGGCCCGGGGCGAGCAGCCCCGGGCGAGGAGGCCCGGGGCGAGCAGCCCCGGGCGAGGAGGCCCGGGGCGAGCAGCCCCGGGCGAGGAGGCCCGGGGCGAGCAGCCCCGGGCGAGGAGGACCGGGGCGAGCAGCCCCGGGCGAGGAGGCCCGGGGCGAGCAGCCCCGGGCCTGGAGGCCCGGGGCGAGCAGCCCCGGGCCTGGAGGCCCGGGGCGTGCGGGGCACTTCCCTTTCTGGGTCTCCAATGCCTCGGACCTTTGCGGGGAATCTCTGCACTGAGTCCCTAGGGTCTGGAGGCTGTTTCGGGTCCTGTGAACCCTTTCTCTCAGGTACAGGGAGCGGATTCACCCACGGTGAGCCAAGGTAATGACTCAGGGCTTGGATGCCGTGTCTCGTAGCATGTGTTTGGGATTCTGTGTTTCCCTACTCTCGGACCTAACCCCGGCATTTCTGGGCCGAGAGGAAGGGTTTGTTTCCTTTTCGGAGTCAGGCATCTGTCTCCTTGGGATTTTGTGCTCGCTGCATAGCCCCTGGAGGGGCTGCTTGGGATTCTGTGTCTCCCACTTCTCCAACATTCCCCGTAAGGTTCTCAGCTTAGACCCCATGGACTGGAGGCTGTGTGGGATACTCTGACCCGTTCCTCTCGGGTACAGGCAGAGGCTTCAGGCATGATTAGCCATGGAAAGAGACAGCCCCGGGCGAGGAGGCCCGGGGCGAGCAGCCCCGGGCGAGGAGGCCCGGGGCGAGCAGCCCCGGGCGAGGAGGCCCGGGGCGAGCAGCCCCGGGCGAGGAGGCCCGGGGCGAGCAGCCCCGGGCGAGGAGGCCCGGGGCGAGCAGCCCCGGGCGAGGAGGCCCGGGGCGAGCAGCCCCGGGCGAGGAGGCCCGGGGCGAGCAGCCCCGGGCGAGGAGGCCCGGGGCGAGCAGCCCCGGGCGAGGAGGCCCGGGGCGAGCAGCCCCGGGCGAGGAGGCCCGGGGCGAGCAGCCCCGGGCGAGGAGGCCCGGGGCGAGCAGCCCCGGGCGAGGAGGCCCGGGGCGAGCAGCCCCGGGCGAGGAGGCCCGGGGCGAGCAGCCCCGGGCGAGGAGGCCCGGGGCGAGCAGCCCCGGGCCTGGAGGCCCGAGGCGAGCAGCCCCGGGCGAGGAGGCCCGGGGCGAGCAGCCCCGGGCCTGGAGGCCCGGGGCGAGCAGCCCCGGGCGAGGAGGCCCGGGGCGAGCAGCCCCGGGCCTGGAGGCCCGGGGCGAGCAGCCCGGGGCCTGGAGGCCCGGGGCGAGCAGCCCCGGGCCTGGAGGCCCGGGGCGAGCAGCCCCGGGCCTGGAGGCCCGGGGCGAGCAGCCCCGGGCCTGGAGGCCCGGGGCGAGCAGCCCCGGGCCTGGAGGCCCGGGGCGAGCAGCCCCGGGCCTGGAGGCCCGGGGCGAGCAGCCCCGGGCCTGGAGGCCCGGGGCGAGCAGCCCCGGGCCTGGAGGCCCGGGGCGAGCAGCCCCGGGCCTGGAGGCCCGGGGCGAGCAGCCCCGGGCCTGGAGGCCCGGGGCGAGCAGCCCCGGGCCTGGAGGCCCGGGGCGAGCAGCCCCGGGCCTGGAGGCCCGGGGCGAGCAGCCCCGGGCCTGGAGGCCCGGGGCGAGCAGCCCCGGGCCTGGAGGCCCGGGGCGAGCAGCCCCGGGCCTGGAGGCCCGGGGCGAGCAGCCCCGGGCCTGGAGGCCCGGGGCGAGCAGCCCCGGGCCTGGAGGCCCGGGGCGAGCAGCCCCGGGCCTGGAGGCCCGGGGCGAGCAGCCCCGGGCCTGGAGGCCCGGGGCGAGCAGCCCCGGGCCTGGAGGCCCGGGGCGAGCAGCCCCGGGCCTGGAGGCCCGGGGCGAGCAGCCCCGGGCCTGGAGGCCCGGGGCGAGCAGCCCCGGGCCTGGAGGCCCGGGGCGAGCGGGGCACTTCCCTTTCTGGGTCTCCAATGCCTCGGACCTTTGCGGGGAATCTCTGCACTGAGTCCCTAGGGTCTGGAGGCTGTTTCGGGTCCTGTGAACCCTTTCTCTCAGGTACAGGGAGCGGCTTCACCCACGGTGAGCCAAGGTAATGACTCAGGGCTTGGATGCCGTGTCTCGTAGCAGGTGTTTGGGATTCTGTGTTTCCCTACTCTCGGACCTAACCCCGGCATTTCTGGGCCGAGAGGAAGGGTTTGTTTCCTTTTCGGAGTCAGGCATCTGTCTCCTTGGGATTTTGTGCTCGCTGCATAGCCCCTGGAGGGGCTGCTTGGGATTCTGTGTCTCCCACTTCTCCAACATTCCCCGTAAGGTTCTCAGCTTAGACCCCATGGACTGGAGGCTGTGTGGGATACTCTGACCCGTTCCTCTCGGGTACAGGCAGAGGCTTCAGGCATGATTAGCCATGGTAAGAGACAGCCCCGGGCGAGGAGGCCCGGGGCGAGCAGCCCCGGGCGAGGAGGCCCGGGGCGAGCAGCCCCGGGCGAGGAGGCCCGGGGCGAGCAGCCCCGGGCGAGGAGGCCCGGGGCGAGCAGCCCCGGGCGAGGAGGCCCGGGGCGAGCAGCCCCGGGCGAGGAGGCCCGGGGCGAGCAGCCCCGGGCGAGGAGGCCCGGGGCGAGCAGCCCCGGGCGAGGAGGCCCGGGGCGAGCAGCCCCGGGCGAGGAGGCCCGGGGCGAGCAGCCCCGGGCCTGGAGGCCCGGGGCGAGCAGCCCCGGGCGAGGAGGCCCGGGGCGAGCAGCCCAGGGCCTGGAGGCCCGGGGCGAGCAGCCCCGGGCCTGGAGGCCCGGGGCGAGCAGCCCCGGGCGAGGAGGCCCGGGGCGAGCAGCCCCGGGCCTGGAGGCCCGGGGCGAGCAGCCCCGGGCCTGGAGGCCCGGGGCGAGCAGCCCCGGGCCTGGAGGCCCGGGGCGAGCAGCCCCGGGCCTGGAGGCCCGGGGCGAGCAGCCCCGGGCCTGGAGGCCCGGGGCGAGCAGCCCCGGGCCTGGAGGCCCGGGGCGAGCAGCCCCGGGCCTGGAGGCCCGGGGCGAGCAGCCCCGGGCCTGGAGGCCCGGGGCGAGCAGCCCCGGGCCTGGAGGCCCGGGGCGAGCAGCCCCGGGCCTGGAGGCCCGGGGCGAGCAGCCCCGGGCCTGGAGGCCCGGGGCGAGCAGCCCCGGGCCTGGAGGCCCGGGGCGAGCAGCCCCGGGCCTGGAGGCCCGGGGCGAGCAGCCCCGGGCCTGGAGGCCCGGGGCGAGCAGCCCCGGGCCTGGAGGCCCGGGGCGAGCGGGGCACTTCCCTTTCTGGGTCTCCAATGCCTCGGACCTTTGCGGGGAATCTCTGCACTGATTCCCTAGGGTCTGGAGGCTGTTTCGGGTCCTGTGAACCCTTTCTCTCAGGTACAGGGAGCGGCTTCACCCACGGTGAGCCAAGGTAATGACTCAGGGCTTGGATGCCGTGTCTCGTAGCAGGTGTTTGGGATTCTGTGTTTCACTACTCTCGGACCTAACCCCGGCATTTCTGGGCCGAGACGAAGGGTTTGTTTCCTTTTCGGAGTCAGGCATCTGTCTCCTTGGGATTTTGTGCTCGCTGCATAGCCCCTGGAGGGGCTGCTTGGGATTCTGTGTCTCCCACTTCTCCAACATTCCCCGTAAGGTTCTCAGCTTAGACCCCATGGACTGGAGGCTGTGTGGGATACTCTGACCCGTTCCTCTCGGGTACAGGCAGAGGCTTCAGGCATGATTAGCCATGGTAAGAGACAGCCCCGGGCGAGGAGGCCCGGGGCGAGCAGCCCCGGGCGAGGAGGCCCGGGGCGAGCAGCCCCGGGCGAGGAGGCCCGGGGCGAGCAGCCCCGGGCGAGGAGGCCCGGGGCGAGCAGCCCCGGGCGAGGAGGCCCGGGGCGAGCAGCCCCGGGCGAGGAGGCCCGGGGCGAGCAGCCCCGGGCCTGGAGGCCCGGGGCGAGCAGCCCCGGGCCTGGAGGCCCGGGGCGAGCAGCCCCGGGCCTGGAGGCCCGGGGCGAGCAGCCCCGGGCCTGGAGGCCCGGGGCGAGCAGCCCCGGGCCTGGAGGCCCGGGGCGAGCAGCCCCGGGCCTGGAGGCCCGGGGCGAGCAGCCCCGGGCCTGGAGGCCCGGGGCGAGCAGCCCCGGGCCTGGAGGCCCGGGGCGAGCAGCCCCGGGCCTGGAGGCCCGGGGCGAGCAGCCCCGGGCCTGGAGGCCCGGGGCGAGCAGCCCCGGGCCTGGAGGCCCGGGGCGAGCAGCCCCGGGCCTGGAGGCCCGGGGCGAGCAGCCCCGGGCCTGGAGGCCCGGGGCGAGCAGCCCCGGGCCTGGAGGCCCGGGGCGAGCAGCCCCGGGCCTGGAGGCCCGGGGCGAGCGGGGCACTTCCCTTTCTGGGTCTCCAATGCCTCGGACCTTTGCGGGGAATCTCTGCACTGAGTCCCTAGGGTCTGGAGGCTGTTTCTGGTCCTGTGAACCCTTTCTCTCAGGTACAGGGAGCGGCTTCACCCACGGTGAGCCAAGGTCATGACTCAGGGCTTGGATGCCGTGTCTCGTAGCAGGTGTTTGGGATTCTGTGTTTCCCTACTCTTGGACCTAACCCCGGCATTTCTGGGCCGAGAGGAAGGGTTTGTTTCCTTTTCGGAGTCAGGCATCTGTCTCCTTGGGATTTTGTGCTCGCTGCATAGCCCCTGGAGGGGCTGCTTGGGATTCTGTGTCTCCCACTTCTCCAACATTCCCCGTAAGGTTCTCAGCTTAGACCCCATGGACTGGAGGCTGTGTGGGATACTCTGACCCGTTCCTCTCGGGTACAGGCAGAGGCTTCAGGCATGATTAGCCATGGTAAGAGACAGCCCCGGGCGAGGAGGCCCGGGGCGAGCGGCCCCGGGCGAGGAGGCCCGGGGCGAGCGGCCCCGGGCGAGGAGGCCCGGGGCGAGCGGCCCCGGGCGAGGAGGCCCGGGGCGAGCGGCCCCGGGCGAGGAGGCCCGGGGCGAGCGGCCCCGGGCGAGGAGGCCCGGGGCGAGCGGCCCCGGGCCTGGAGGCCCGGGGCGAGCGGCCCCGGGCCTGGAGGCCCGGGGCGAGCGGCCCCGGGCGAGGAGGCCCGGGGCGAGCGGCCCCGGGCGAGGAGGCCCGGGGCGAGCGGCCCCGGGCCTGGAGGCCCGGGGCGAGCGGCCCCGGGCCTGGAGGCCCGGGGCGAGCGGCCCCGGGCCTGGAGGCCCGGGGCGAGCGGGGCACTTCCCTTTCTGGGTCTCCAATGCCTCGGACCTTTGCGGGGAATCTCTGCACTGAGTCCCTAGGGTCTGGAGGCTGTTTCGGGTCCTGTGAACCCTTTCTCTCAGGTACAGGGAGCGGCTTCACCCACGGTGAGCCAAGGTAATGACTCAGGGCTTGGATGCCGTGTCTCGTAGCAGGTGTTTGGGATTCTGTGTTTCCCTACTCTCGGACCTAACCCCGGCATTTCTGGGCCGAGAGGAAGGGTTTGTTTCCTTTTCGGAGTCAGGCATCTGTCTCCTTGGGATTTTGTGCTCGCTGCATAGCCCCTGGAGGGGCTGCTTGGGATTCTGTGTCTCCCACTTCTCCAACATTCCCCGTAAGGTTCTCAGCTTAGACCCCATGGACTGGAGGCTGTGTGGGATACTCTGACCCGTTCCTCTCGGGTACAGGCAGAGGCTTCAGGAATGATTAGCCATGGTAAGAGACAGCCCCGGGCGAGGAGGCCCGGGGCGAGCAGCCCCGGGCGAGGAGGCCCGGGGCGAGCAGCCCCGGGCGAGGAGGCCCGGGGCGAGCAGCCCCGGGCGAGGAGGCCCGGGGCGAGCAGCCCCGGGCGAGGAGGCCCGGGGCGAGCAGCCCCGGGCGAGGAGGCCCGGGGCGAGCAGCCCCGGGCGAGGAGGCCCGGGGCGAGCAGCCCCGGGCCTGGAGGCCCGGGGCGAGCAGCCCCGGGCCTGGAGGCCCGGGGCGAGCAGCCCCGGGCCTGGAGGCCCGGGGCGAGCAGCCCCGGGCCTGGAGGCCCGGGGCGAGCAGCCCCGGGCCTGGAGGCCCGGGGCGAGCAGCCCCGGGCCTGGAGGCCCGGGGCGAGCAGCCCCGGGCCTGGAGGCCCGGGGCGTGCGGGGCACTTCCCTTTCTGGGTCTCCAATGCCTCGGACCTTTGCGGGGAATCTCTGCACTGAGTCCCTAGGGTCTGGAGGCTGTTTCGGGTCCTGTGAACCCTTTCTCTCAGGTACAGGGAGCGGATTCACCCACGGTGAGCCAAGGTAATGACTCAGGGCTTGGATGCCGTGTCTCGTAGCATGTGTTTGGGATTCTGTGTTTCCCTACTCTCGGACCTAACCCCGGCATTTCTGGGCCGAGAGGAAGGGTTTGTTTCCTTTTCGGAGTCAGGCATCTGTCTCCTTGGGATTTTGTGCTCGCTGCATAGCCCCTGGAGGGGCTGCTTGGGATTCTGTGTCTCCCACTTCTCCAACATTCCCCGTAAGGTTCTCAGCTTAGACCCCATGGACTGGAGGCTGTGTGGGATACTCTGACCCGTTCCTCTCGGGTACAGGCAGAGGCTTCAGGCATGATTAGCCATGGTAAGAGACAGCCCCGGGCGAGGAGGCCCGGGGCGAGCAGCCCCGGGCGAGGAGGCCCGGGGCGAGCAGCCCCGGGCGAGGAGGCCCGGGGCGAGCAGCCCCGGGCGAGGAGGCCCGGGGCGAGCAGCCCCGGGCGAGGAGGCCCGGGGCGAGCAGCCCCGGGCGAGGAGGCCCGGGGCGAGCAGCCCCGGGCGAGGAGGCCCGGGGCGAGCAGCCCCGGGCCTGGAGGCCCGGGGCGAGCAGCCCCGGGCCTGGAGGCCCGGGGCGAGCAGCCCCGGGCCTGGAGGCCCGGGGCGAGCAGCCCCGGGCCTGGAGGCCCGGGGCGAGCAGCCCCGGGCCTGGAGGCCCGGGGCGAGCAGCCCCGGGCGAGGAGGCCCGGGGCGAGCAGCCCCGGGCGAGGAGGCCCGGGGCGAGCAGCCCCGGGCGAGGAGGCCCGGGGCGAGCAGCCCCGGGCCTGGAGGCCCGGGGCGAGCAGCCCGGGGCCTGGAGGCCCGGGGCGAGCAGCCCGGGGCCTGGAGGCCCGGGGCGAGCAGCCCCGGGCGAGGAGGCCCGGGGCGAGCAGCCCCGGGCGAGGAGGCCCGGGGCGAGCAGCCCCGGGCCTGGAGGCCCGGGGCGAGCAGCCCCGGGCCTGGAGGCCCGGGGCGAGCAGCCCCGGGCCTGGAGGCCCGGGGCGAGCAGCCCCGGGCGAGGAGGCCCGGGGCGAGCAGCCCCGGGCGAGGAGGCCCGGGGCGAGCAGCCCCGGGCGAGGAGGCCCGGGGCGAGCAGCCCCGGGCCTGGAGGCCCGGGGCGAGCAGCCCCGGGCGAGGAGGCCCGGGGCGAGCAGCCCCGGGCGAGGAGGCCCGGGGCGAGCAGCCCCGGGCCTGGAGGCCCGGGGCGAGCAGCCCCGGGCCTGGAGGCCCGGGGCGAGCAGCCCCGGGCGAGGAGGCCCGGGGCGAGCAGCCCCGGGCCTGGAGGCCCGGGGCGAGCAGCCCCGGGCGAGGAGGCCCGGGGCGAGCAGCCCCGGGCCTGGAGGCCCGGGGCGAGCAGCCCGGGGCCTGGAGGCCCGGGGCGAGCAGCCCCGGGCCTGGAGGCCCGGGGCGAGCAGCCCGGGGCCTGGAGGCCCGGGGCGAGCAGCCCCGGGCCTGGAGGCCCGGGGCGAGCAGCCCCGGGCCTGGAGGCCCGGGGCGAGCAGCCCCGGGCCTGGAGGCCCGGGGCGAGCAGCCCCGGGCCTGGAGGCCCGGGGCGAGCAGCCCCGGGCCTGGAGGCCCGGGGCGAGCAGCCCCGGGCCTGGAGGCCCGGGGCGAGCAGCCCCGGGCCTGGAGGCCCGGGGCGAGCAGCCCCGGGCCTGGAGGCCCGGGGCGAGCAGCCCCGGGCCTGGAGGCCCGGGGCGAGCAGCCCCGGGCCTGGAGGCCCGGGGCGAGCAGCCCCGGGCCTGGAGGCCCGGGGCGAGCAGCCCCGGGCCTGGAGGCCCGGGGCGAGCAGCCCCGGGCCTGGAGGCCCGGGGCGAGCGGGGCACTTCCCTTTCTGGGTCTCCAATGCCTCGGACCTTTGCGGGGAATCTCTGCACTGAGTCCCTAGGGTCTGGAGGCTGTTTCTGGTCCTGTGAACCCTTTCTCTCAGGTACAGGGAGCGGCTTCACCCACGGTGAGCCAAGGTCATGACTCAGGGCTTGGATGCCGTGTCTCGTAGCAGGTGTTTGGGATTCTGTGTTTCCCTACTCTCGGACCTAACCCCGGCATTTCTGGGCCGAGAGGAAGGGTTTGTTTCCTTTTCGGAGTCAGGCATCTGTCTCCTTGGGATTTTGTGCTCGCTGCATAGCCCCTGGAGGGGCTGCTTGGGATTCTGTGTCTCCCACTTCTCCAACATTCCCCGTAAGGTTCTCAGCTTAGACCCCATGGACTGGAGGCTGTGTGGGATACTCTGACCCGTTCCTCTCGGGTACAGGCAGAGGCTTCAGGCATGATTAGCCATGGTAAGAGACAGCCCCGGGCGAGGAGGCCCGGGGCGAGCAGCCCCGGGCGAGGAGGCCCGGGGCGAGCAGCCCCGGGCGAGGAGGCCCGGGGCGAGCAGCCCCGGGCGAGGAGGCCCGGGGCGAGCAGCCCCGGGCGAGGAGGCCCGGGGCGAGCAGCCCCGGGCGAGGAGGCCCGGGGCGAGCAGCCCCGGGCGAGGAGGCCCGGGGCGAGCAGCCCCGGGCGAGGAGGCCCGGGGCGAGCAGCCCCGGGCGAGGAGGCCCGGGGCGAGCAGCCCCGGGCGAGGAGGCCCGGGGCGAGCAGCCCCGGGCGAGGAGGCCCGGGGCGAGCAGCCCCGGGCGAGGAGGCCCGGGGCGAGCAGCCCCGGGCGAGGAGGCCCGGGGCGAGCAGCCCCGGGCGAGGAGGCCCGGGGCGAGCAGCCCCGGGCGAGGAGGCCCGGGGCGAGCAGCCCCGGGCGAGGAGGCCCGGGGCGAGCAGCCCCGGGCGAGGAGGCCCGGGGCGAGCAGCCCCGGGCGAGGAGGCCCGGGGCGAGCAGCCCCGGGCGAGGAGGCCCGGGGCGAGCAGCCCCGGGCGAGGAGGCCCGGGGCGAGCAGCCCCGGGCGAGGAGGCCCGGGGCGAGCAGCCCCGGGCGAGGCGGCCCGGGGCGAGCAGCCCCGGGCCTGGAGGCCCGGGGCGAGCAGCCCCGGGCGAGGAGGCCCGGGGCGAGCAGCCCCGGGCCTGGAGGCCCGGGGCGAGCAGCCCCGGGCCTGGAGGCCCGGGGCGAGCAGCCCCGGGCCTGGAGGCCCGGGCCGAGCAGCCCCGGGCCTGGAGGCCCGGGGCGAGCAGCCCCGGGCGAGGAGGCCCGGGGCGAGCAGCCCCGGGCGAGGAGGCCCGGGGCGAGCAGCCCCGGGCGAGGAGGCCCGGGGCGAGCAGCCCCGGGCGAGGAGGCCCGGGGCGAGCAGCCCCGGGCCTGGAGGCCCGGGGCGAGCAGCCCCGGGCGAGGAGGCCCGGGGCGAGCAGCCCCGGGCCTGGAGGCCCGGGGCGAGCAGCCCCGGGCCTGGAGGCCCGGGGCGAGCAGCCCCGGGCGAGGAGGCCCGGGGCGAGCAGCCCCGGGCGAGGAGGCCCGGGGCGAGCAGCCCCGGGCCTGGAGGCCCGGGGCGAGCAGCCCCGGGCCTGGAGGCCCGGGGCGAGCAGCCCCGGGCGAGGAGGCCCGGGGCGAGCAGCCCCGGGCCTGGAGGCCCGGGGCGAGCAGCCCCGGGCGAGGAGGCCCGAGGCGAGCAGCCCCGGGCGAGGAGGCCCGGGGCGAGCAGCCCCGGGACTGGAGGCCCGGGGCGAGCAGCCCCGGGCGAGGAGGCCCGGGGCGAGCAGCCCCGGGCCTGGAGGCCCGGGGCGAGCAGCCCCGGGCCTGGAGGCCCGGGGCGAGCAGCCCCGGGCGAGGAGGCCCGGGGCGAGCAGCCCCGGGCCTGGAGGCCCGGGGCGAGCAGCCCCGGGCCTGGAGGCCCGGGGCGAGCAGCCCCGGGCGAGGAGGCCCGGGGCGAGCAGCCCCGGGCCTGGAGGCCCGGGGCGAGCAGCCCCGGGCCTGGAGGCCCGGGGCGAGCAGCCCCGGGCCTGGAGGCCCGGGGCGAGCAGCCCCGGGCCTGGAGGCCCGGGGCGAGCAGCCCCGGGCCTGGAGGCCCGGGGCGAGCAGCCCCGGGCCTGGAGGCCCGGGGCGAGCAGCCCCGGGCCTGGAGGCCCGGGGCGAGCAGCCCCGGGCCTGGAGGCCCGGGGCGAGCAGCCCCGGGCCTGGAGGCCCGGGGCGAGCAGCCCCGGGCCTGGAGGCCCGGGGCGAGCAGCCCCGGGCCTGGAGGCCCGGGGCGAGCAGCCCCGGGCCTGGAGGCCCGGGGCGAGCAGCCCCGGGCCTGGAGGCCCGGGGCGAGCAGCCCCGGGCCTGGAGGCCCGGGGCGAGCAGCCCCGGGCCTGGAGGCCCGGGGCGAGCAGCCCCGGGCCTGGAGGCCCGGGGCGAGCAGCCCCGGGCCTGGAGGCCCGGGGCGAGCAGCCCCGGGCCTGGAGGCCCGGGGCGAGCAGCCCCGGGCCTGGAGGCCCGGGGCGAGCAGCCCCGGGCCTGGAGGCCCGGGGCGAGCAGCCCCGGGCCTGGAGGCCCGGGGCGAGCAGCCCCGGGCCTGGAGGCCCGGGGCGAGCAGCCCCGGGCCTGGAGGCCCGGGGCGAGCAGCCCCGGGCCTGGAGGCCCGGGGCGAGCAGCCCCGGGCCTGGAGGCCCGGGGCGAGCAGCCCCGGGCCTGGAGGCCCGGGGCGAGCAGCCCCGGGCCTGGAGGCCCGGGGCGAGCAGCCCCGGGCCTGGAGGCCCGGGGCGAGCAGCCCCGGGCCTGGAGGCCCGGGGCGAGCAGCCCCGGGCCTGGAGGCCCGGGGCGAGCAGCCCCGGGCCTGGAGGCCCGGGGCGAGCAGCCCCGGGCCTGGAGGCCCGGGGCGAGCAGCCCCGGGCCTGGAGGCCCGGGGCGAGCAGCCCCGGGCCTGGAGGCCCGGGGCGAGCAGCCCCGGGCCTGGAGGCCCGGGGCGAGCAGCCCCGGGCCTGGAGGCCCGGGGCGAGCAGCCCCGGGCCTGGAGGCCCGGGGCGAGCAGCCCCGGGCCTGGAGGCCCGGGGCGAGCAGCCCCGGGCCTGGAGGCCCGGGGCGAGCAGCCCCGGGCCTGGAGGCCCGGGGCGAGCAGCCCCGGGCCTGGAGGCCCGGGGCGAGCAGCCCCGGGCCTGGAGGCCCGGGGCGAGCAGCCCCGGGCCTGGAGGCCCGGGGCGAGCAGCCCCGGGCCTGGAGGCCCGGGGCGAGCAGCCCCGGGCCTGGAGGCCCGGGGCGAGCAGCCCCGGGCCTGGAGGCCCGGGGCGAGCAGCCCCGGGCCTGGAGGCCCGGGGCGAGCAGCCCCGGGCCTGGAGGCCCGGGGCGAGCAGCCCCGGGCCTGGAGGCCCGGGGCGAGCAGCCCCGGGCCTGGAGGCCCGGGGCGAGCAGCCCCGGGCCTGGAGGCCCGGGGCGAGCGGGGCACTTCCCTTTCTGGGTCTCCAATGCCTCGGACCTTTGCGGGGAATCTCTGCACTGAGTCCCTAGGGTCTGGAGGCTGTTTCTGGTCCTGTGAACCCTTTCTCTCAGGTACAGGGAGCGGCTTCACCCACGGTGAGCCAAGGTCATGACTCAGGGCTTGGATGCCGTGTCTCGTAGCAGGTGTTTGGGATTCTGTGTTTCCCTACTCTCGGACCTAACCCCGGCATTTCTGGGCCGAGAGGAAGGGTTTGTTTCCTTTTCGGAGTCAGGCATCTGTCTCCTTGGGATTTTGTGCTCGCTGCATAGCCCCTGGAGGGGCTGCTTGGGATTCTGTGTCTCCCACTTCTCCAACATTCCCCGTAAGGTTCTCAGCTTAGACCCCATGGACTGGAGGCTGTGTGGGATACTCTGACCCGTTCCTCTCGGGTACAGGCAGAGGCTTCAGGCATGATTAGCCATGGTAAGAGACAGCCCCGGGCGAGGAGGCCCGGGGCGAGCAGCCCCGGGCGAGGAGGCCCGGGGCGAGCAGCCCCGGGGGAGGAGGCCCGGGGCGAGCAGCCCCGGGCGAGGAGGCCCGGGGCGAGCAGCCCCGGGCGAGGAGGCCCGGGGCGAGCAGCCCCGGGCGAGGAGGCCCGGGGCGAGCAGCCCCGGGCGAGGAGGCCCGGGGCGAGCAGCCCCGGGCGAGGAGGCCCGGGGCGAGCAGCCCCGGGCGAGGAGGCCCGGGGCGAGCAGCCCCGGGCGAGGAGGCCCGGGGCGAGCAGCCCCGGGCGAGGAGGCCCGGGGCGAGCAGCCCCGGGCGAGGAGGCCCGGGGCGAGCAGCCCCGGGCGAGGAGGCCCGGGGCGAGCAGCCCCGGGCGAGGAGGCCCGGGGCGAGCAGCCCCGGGCGAGGAGGCCCGGGGCGAGCAGCCCCGGGCGAGGAGGCCCGGGGCGAGCAGCCCCGGGCCTGGAGGCCCGGGGCGAGCAGCCCCGGGCGAGGAGGCCCGGGGCGAGCAGCCCCGGGCCTGGAGGCCCGGGGGAGCAGCCCCGGGCGAGGAGGCCCGGGGCGAGCAGCCCCGGGCGAGGAGGCCCGGGGCGAGCAGCCCCGGGCGAGGAGGCCCGGGGCGAGCAGCCCCGGGCGAGGAGGCCCGGGGCGAGCAGCCCCGGGCCTGGAGGCCCGGGGCGAGCAGCCCCGGGCCTGGAGGCCCGGGGCGAGCAGCCCCGGGCCTGGAGGCCCGGGGCGAGCAGCCCCGGGCCTGGAGGCCCGGGGCGAGCAGCCCCGGGCCTGGAGGCCCGGGGCGAGCAGCCCCGGGCCTGGAGGCCCGGGGCGAGCAGCCCCGGGCCTGGAGGCCCGGGGCGAGCAGCCCCGGGCCTGGAGGCCCGGGGCGAGCAGCCCCGGGCCTGGAGGCCCGGGGCGAGCAGCCCCGGGCCTGGAGGCCCGGGGCGAGCAGCCCCGGGCCTGGAGGCCCGGGGCGAGCAGCCCCGGGCCTGGAGGCCCGGGGCGAGCAGCCCCGGGCCTGGAGGCCCGGGGCGAGCAGCCCCGGGCCTGGAGGCCCGGGGCGAGCAGCCCCGGGCCTGGAGGCCCGGGGCGAGCAGCCCCGGGCCTGGAGGCCCGGGGCGAGCAGCCCCGGGCCTGGAGGCCCGGGGCGAGCAGCCCCGGGCCTGGAGGCCCGGGGCGAGCAGCCCCGGGCCTGGAGGCCCGGGGCGAGCAGCCCCGGGCCTGGAGGCCCGGGGCGAGCAGCCCCGGGCCTGGAGGCCCGGGGCGAGCAGCCCCGGGCCTGGAGGCCCGGGGCGAGCAGCCCCGGGCCTGGAGGCCCGGGGCGAGCAGCCCCGGGCCTGGAGGCCCGGGGCGAGCAGCCCCGGGCCTGGAGGCCCGGGGCGAGCAGCCCCGGGCCTGGAGGCCCGGGGCGAGCAGCCCCGGGCCTGGAGGCCCGGGGCGAGCAGCCCCGGGCCTGGAGGCCCGGGGCGAGCAGCCCCGGGCCTGGAGGCCCGGGGCGAGCAGCCCCGGGCCTGGAGGCCCGGGGCGAGCAGCCCCGGGCCTGGAGGCCCGGGGCGAGCAGCCCCGGGCCTGGAGGCCCGGGGCGAGCAGCCCCGGGCCTGGAGGCCCGGGGCGAGCAGCCCCGGGCCTGGAGGCCCGGGGCGAGCAGCCCCGGGCCTGGAGGCCCGGGGCGAGCAGCCCCGGGCCTGGAGGCCCGGGGCGAGCAGCCCCGGGCCTGGAGGCCCGGGGCGAGCAGCCCCGGGCCTGGAGGCCCGGGGCGAGCAGCCCCGGGCCTGGAGGCCCGGGGCGAGCAGCCCCGGGCCTGGAGGCCCGGGGCGAGCAGCCCCGGGCCTGGAGGCCCGGGGCGAGCAGCCCCGGGCCTGGAGGCCCGGGGCGAGCAGCCCCGGGCCTGGAGGCCCGGGGCGAGCAGCCCCGGGCCTGGAGGCCCGGGGCGAGCAGCCCCGGGCCTGGAGGCCCGGGGCGAGCAGCCCCGGGCCTGGAGGCCCGGGGCGAGCAGCCCCGGGCCTGGAGGCCCGGGGCGAGCAGCCCCGGGCCTGGAGGCCCGGGGCGAGCAGCCCCGGGCCTGGAGGCCCGGGGCGAGCAGCCCCGGGCCTGGAGGCCCGGGGCGAGCAGCCCCGGGCCTGGAGGCCCGGGGCGAGCAGCCCCGGGCCTGGAGGCCCGGGGCGAGCAGCCCCGGGCCTGGAGGCCCGGGGCGAGCAGCCCCGGGCCTGGAGGCCCGGGGCGAGCAGCCCCGGGCCTGGAGGCCCGGGGCGAGCAGCCCCGGGCCTGGAGGCCCGGGGCGAGCAGCCCCGGGCCTGGAGGCCCGGGGCGAGCAGCCCCGGGCCTGGAGGCCCGGGGCGAGCAGCCCCGGGCCTGGAGGCCCGGGGCGAGCAGCCCCGGGCCTGGAGGCCCGGGGCGAGCAGCCCCGGGCCTGGAGGCCCGGGGCGAGCAGCCCCGGGCCTGGAGGCCCGGGGCGAGCAGCCCCGGGCCTGGAGGCCCGGGGCGAGCAGCCCCGGGCCTGGAGGCCCGGGGCGAGCAGCCCCGGGCCTGGAGGCCCGGGGCGAGCAGCCCCGGGCCTGGAGGCCCGGGGCGAGCAGCCCCGGGCCTGGAGGCCCGGGGCGAGCAGCCCCGGGCCTGGAGGCCCGGGGCGAGCAGCCCCGGGCCTGGAGGCCCGGGGCGAGCGGGGCACTTCCCTTTCTGGGTCTCCAATGCCTCGGACCTTTGCGGGGAATCTCTGCACTGAGTCCCTAGGGTCTGGAGGCTGTTTCTGGTCCTGTGAACCCTTTCTCTCAGGTACAGGGAGCGGCTTCACCCACGGTGAGCCAAGGTCATGACTCAGGGCTTGGATGCCGTGTCTCGTAGCAGGTGTTTGGGATTCTGTGTTTCCCTACTCTCGGACCTAACCCCGGCATTTCTGGGCCGAGAGGAAGGGTTTGTTTCCTTTTCGGAGTCAGGCATCTGTCTCCTTGGGATTTTGTGCTCGCTTCATAGCCCCTGGAGGGGCTGCTTGGGATTCTGTGTCTCCCACTTCTCCAACATTCCCCGTAAGGTTCTCAGCTTAGACCCCATGGACTGGAGGCTGTGTGGGATACTCTGACCCGTTCCTCTCGGGTACAGGCAGAGGCTTCAGGCATGATTAGCCATGGTAAGAGACAGCCCCGGGCGAGGAGGCCCGGGGCGAGCGGCCCCGGGCGAGGAGGCCCGGGGCGAGCGGCCCCGGGCGAGGAGGCCCGGGGCGAGCGGCCCCGGGCGAGGAGGCCCGGGGCGAGCGGCCCCGGGCGAGGAGGCCCGGGGCGAGCGGCCCCGGGCGAGGAGGCCCGGGGCGAGCGGCCCCGGGCCTGGAGGCCCGGGGCGAGCGGCCCCGGGCCTGGAGGCCCGGGGCGAGCGGCCCCGGGCCTGGAGGCCCGGGGCGAGCGGCCCCGGGCGAGGAGGCCCGGGGCGAGCGGCCCCGGGCCTGGAGGCCCGGGGCGAGCGGCCCCGGGCGAGGAGGCCCGGGGCGAGCGGCCCCGGGCCTGGAGGCCCGGGGCGAGCGGCCCCGGGCCTGGAGGCCCGGGGCGAGCGGCCCCGGGCCTGGAGGCCCGGGGCGAGCGGCCCCGGGCGAGGAGGCCCGGGGCGAGCGGCCCCGGGCGAGGAGGCCCGGGGCGAGCGGCCCCGGGCCTGGAGGCCCGGGGCGAGCGGCCCCGGGCCTGGAGGCCCGGGGCGAGCGGCCCCGGGCGAGGAGGCCCGGGGCGAGCGGCCCCGGGCCTGGAGGCCCGGGGCGAGCGGCCCCGGGCCTGGAGGCCCGGGGCGAGCGGCCCCGGGCCTGGAGGCCCGGGGCGAGCGGGGCACTTCCCTTTCTGGGTCTCCAATGCCTCGGACCTTTGCGGGGAATCTCTGCACTGAGTCCCTAGGGTCTGGAGGCTGTTTCGGGTCCTGTGAACCCTTTCTCTCAGGTACAGGGAGCGGCTTCACCCACGGTGAGCCAAGGTAATGACTCAGGGCTTGGATGCCGTGTCTCGTAGCAGGTGTTTGGGATTCTGTGTTTCCCTACTCTCGGACCTAACCCCGGCATTTCTGGGCCGAGAGGAAGGGTTTGTTTCCTTTTCGGAGTCAGGCATCTGTCTCCTTGGGATTTTGTGCTCGCTGCATAGCCCCTGGAGGGGCTGCTTGGGATTCTGTGTCTCCCACTTCTCCAACATTCCCCGTAAGGTTCTCAGCTTAGACCCCATGGACTGGAGGCTGTGTGGGATACTCTGACCCGTTCCTCTCGGGTACAGGCAGAGGCTTCAGGAATGATTAGCCATGGTAAGAGACAGCCCCGGGCGAGGAGGCCCGGGGCGAGCAGCCCCGGGCGAGGAGGCCCGGGGCGAGCAGCCCCGGGCGAGGAGGCCCGGGGCGAGCAGCCCCGGGCGAGGAGGCCCGGGGCGAGCAGCCCCGGGCGAGGAGGACCGGGGCGAGCAGCCCCGGGCGAGGAGGCCCGGGGCGAGCAGCCCCGGGCCTGGAGGCCCGGGGCGAGCAGCCCCGGGCCTGGAGGCCCGGGGCGTGCGGGGCACTTCCCTTTCTGGGTCTCCAATGCCTCGGACCTTTGCGGGGAATCTCTGCACTGAGTCCCTAGGGTCTGGAGGCTGTTTCGGGTCCTGTGAACCCTTTCTCTCAGGTACAGGGAGCGGCTTCACCCACGGTGAGCCAAGGTAATGACTCAGGGCTTGGATGCCGTGTCTCGTAGCAGGTGTTTGGGATTCTGTGTTTCCCTACTCTCGGACCTAACCCCGGCATTTCTGGGCCGAGAGGAAGGGTTTGTTTCCTTTTCGGAGTCAGGCATCTGTCTCCTTGGGATTTTGTGCTCGCTGCATAGCCCCTGGAGGGGCTGCTTGGGATTCTGTGTCTCCCACTTCTCCAACATTCCCCGTAAGGTTCTCAGCTTAGACCCCATGGACTGGAGGCTGTGTGGGATACTCTGACCCGTTCCTCTCGGGTACAGGCAGAGGCTTCAGGCATGATTAGCCATGGTAAGAGACAGCCCCGGGCGAGGAGGCCCGGGGCGAGCAGCCCCGGGCGAGGAGGCCCGGGGCGAGCAGCCCCGGGCGAGGAGGCCCGGGGCGAGCAGCCCCGGGCGAGGAGGCCCGGGGCGAGCAGCCCCGGGCGAGGAGGCCCGGGGCGAGCAGCCCCGGGCGAGGAGGCCCGGGGCGAGCAGCCCCGGGCGAGGAGGCCCGGGGCGAGCAGCCCCGGGCCTGGAGGCCCGGGGCGAGCAGCCCCGGGCGAGGAGGCCCGGGGCGAGCAGCCCCGGGCCTGGAGGCCCGGGGCGAGCAGCCCCGGGCGAGGAGGCCCGGGGCGAGCAGCCCCGGGCGAGGAGGCCCGGGGCGAGCAGCCCCGGGCGAGGAGGCCCGGGGCGAGCAGCCCCGGGCCTGGAGGCCCGGGGCGAGCAGCCCCGGGCCTGGAGGCCCGGGGCGAGCAGCCCCGGGCCTGGAGGCCCGGGGCGAGCAGCCCCGGGCGAGGAGGCCCGGGGCGAGCAGCCCCGGGCCTGGAGGCCCGGGGCGAGCAGCCCCGGGCGAGGAGGCCCGGGGCGAGCAGCCCCGGGCGAGGAGGCCCGGGGCGAGCAGCCCGGGGCCTGGAGGCCCGGGGCGAGCAGCCCGGGGCCTGGAGGCCCGGGGCGAGCAGCCCGGGGCCTGGAGGCCCGGGGCGAGCAGCCCCGGGCGAGGAGGCCCGGGGCGAGCAGCCCCGGGCGAGGAGGCCCGGGGCGAGCAGCCCCGGGCGAGGAGGCCCGGGGCGAGCAGCCCCGGGCGAGGAGGCCCGGGGCGAGCAGCCCCGGGCGAGGAGGCCCGGGGCGAGCAGCCCCGGGCCTGGAGGCCCGGGGCGAGCAGCCCCGGGCGAGGAGGCCCGGGGCGAGCAGCCCGGGGCCTGGAGGCCCGGGGCGAGCAGCCCGGGGCCTGGAGGCCCGGGGCGAGCAGCCCGGGGCCTGGAGGCCCGGGGCGAGCAGCCCGGGGCCTGGAGGCCCGGGGCGAGCAGCCCCGGGCCTGGAGGCCCGGGGCGTGCGGGGCACTTCCCTTTCTGGGTCTCCAATGCCTCGGACCTTTGCGGGGAATCTCTGCACTGAGTCCCTAGGGTCTGGAGGCTGTTTCTGGTCCTGTGAACCCTTTCTCTCAGGTACAGGGAGCGGCTTCACCCACGGTGAGCCAAGGTCATGACTCAGGGCTTGGATGCCGTGTCTCGTAGCAGGTGTTTGGGATTCTGTGTTTCCCTACTCTCGGACCTAACCCCGGCATTTCTGGGCCGAGAGGAAGGGTTTGTTTCCTTTTCGGAGTCAGGCATCTGTCTCCTTGGGATTTTGTGCTCGCTGCATAGCCCCTGGAGGGGCTGCTTGGGATTCTGTGTCTCCCACTTCTCCAACATTCCCCGTAAGGTTCTCAGCTTAGACCCCATGGACTGGAGGCTGTGTGGGATACTCTGACCCGTTCCTCTCGGGTACAGGCAGAGGCTTCAGGCATGATTAGCCATGGTAAGAGACAGCCCCGGGCGAGGAGGCCCGGGGCGAGCAGCCCCGGGCGAGGAGGCCCGGGGCGAGCAGCCCCGGGCGAGGAGGCCCGGGGCGAGCAGCCCCGGGCGAGGAGGCCCGGGGCGAGCAGCCCCGGGCGAGGAGGCCCGGGGCGAGCAGCCCCGGGCGAGGAGGCCCGGGGCGAGCAGCCCCGGGCGAGGAGGCCCGGGGCGAGCAGCCCCGGGCGAGGAGGCCCGGGGCGAGCAGCCCCGGGCGAGGAGGCCCGGGGCGAGCAGCCCCGGGCGAGGAGGCCCGGGGCGAGCAGCCCCGGGCGAGGAGGCCCGGGGCGAGCAGCCCCGGGCGAGGAGGCCCGGGGCGAGCAGCCCCGGGCGAGGAGGCCCGGGGCGAGCAGCCGCGGG
This sequence comes from Puma concolor, assembly GCF_028749965.1. Lineage (NCBI taxonomy): Eukaryota > Metazoa > Chordata > Mammalia > Carnivora > Felidae > Puma > Puma concolor. The sequence goes on from NC_141681.1 coordinate 63,357,680, forward strand.
CGAGGAGGCCCGGGGCGAGCAGCCCCGGGCGAGGAGGCCCGGGGCGAGCAGCCCCGGGCGAGGAGGCCCGGGGCGAGCAGCCCCGGGCGAGGAGGCCCGGGGCGAGCAGCCCCGGGCGAGGAGGCCCGGGGCGAGCAGCCCCGGGCCTGGAGGCCCGGGGCGAGCAGCCCCGGGCGAGGAGGCCCGGGGCGAGCAGCCCCGGGCCTGGAGGCCCGGGGCGAGCAGCCCCGGGCGAGGAGGCCCGGGGCGAGCAGCCCCGGGCGAGGAGGCCCGGGGCGAGCAGCCCCGGGCGAGGAGGCCCGGGGCGAGCAGCCCCGGGCGAGGAGGCCCGGGGGAGCAGCCCCGGGCCTGGAGGCCCGGGGCGAGCAGCCCCGGGCGAGGAGGCCCGGGGCGAGCAGCCCCGGGCGAGGAGGAGGCCCGGGGCGAGCAGCCCCGGGCCTGGAGGCCCGGGGCGAGCAGCCCCGGGCCTGGAGGCCCGGGGCGAGCAGCCCCGGGCCTGGAGGCCCGGGGCGAGCAGCCCCGGGCCTGGAGGCCCGGGGCGAGCAGCCCCGGGCGAGGAGGCCCGGGGCGAGCAGCCCCGGGCGAGGAGGCCCGGGGCGAGCAGCCCCGGGCCTGGAGGCCCGGGGCGAGCAGCCCCGGGCGAGGAGGCCCGGGGCGAGCAGCCCCGGGCCTGGAGGCCCGGGGCGAGCAGCCCCGGGCGAGGAGGCCCGGGGCGAGCAGCCCCGGGCGAGGAGGCCCGGGGCGAGCAGCCCCGGGCGAGGAGGCCCGGGGCGAGCAGCCCCGGGCCTGGAGGCCCGGGGCGAGCAGCCCCGGGCGAGGAGGCCCGGGGCGAGCAGCCCCGGGCCTGGAGGCCCGGGGCGAGCAGCCCCGGGCGAGGAGGCCCGGGGCGAGCAGCCCCGGGCCTGGAGGCCCGGGGCGAGCAGCCCGGGGCCTGGAGGCCCGGGGCGAGCAGCCCGGGGCCTGGAGGCCCGGGGCGAGCAGCCCGGGGCCTGGAGGCCCGGGGCGAGCAGCCCCGGGCCTGGAGGCCCGGGGCGAGCAGCCCCGGGCCTGGAGGCCCGGGGCGTGCGGGGCACTTCCCTTTCTGGGTCTCCAATGCGCCGGACCTTTGCGGGGAATCTCTGCACTGAGTCCCTAGGGTCTGGAGGCTGTTTCTGGTCCTGTGAACCCTTTCTCTCAGGTACAGGGAGCGGCTTCACCCACGGTGAGCCAAGGTCATGACTCAGGGCTTGGATGCCGTGTCTCGTAGCAGGTGTTTGGGATTCTGTGTTTCCCTACTCTCGGACCTAACCCCGGCATTTCTGGGCCGAGAGGAAGGGTTTGTTTCCTTTTCGGAGTCAGGCATCTGTCTCCTTGGGATTTTGTGCTCGCTGCATAGCCCCTGGAGGGGCTGCTTGGGATTCTGTGTCTCCCACTTCTCCAACATTCCCCGTAAGGTTCTCAGCTTAGACCCCATGGACTGGAGGCTGTGTGGGATACTCTGACCCGTTCCTCTCGGGTACAGGCAGAGGCTTCAGGCATGATTAGCCATGGTAAGAGACAGCCCCGGGCGAGGAGGCCCGGGGCGGGCAGCCCCGGGCGAGGAGGCCCGGGGCGGGCAGCCCCGGGCGAGGAGGCCCGGGGCGGGCAGCCCCGGGCGAGGAGGCCCGGGGCGGGCAGCCCCGGGCGAGGAGGCCCGGGGCGGGCAGCCCCGGGCGAGGAGGCCCGGGGCGGGCAGCCCCGGGCGAGGAGGCCCGGGGCGGGCAGCCCCGGGCGAGGAGGCCCGGGGCGGGCAGCCCCGGGCGAGGAGGCCCGGGGCGGGCAGCCCCGGGCGAGGAGGCCCGGGGCGGGCAGCCCCGGGCGAGGAGGCCCGGGGCGGGCAGCCCCGGGCGAGGAGGCCCGGGGCGGGCAGCCCCGGGCGAGGAGGCCCGGGGCGGGCAGCCCCGGGCGAGGAGGCCCGGGGCGGGCAGCCCCGGGCGAGGAGGCCCGGGGCGGGCAGCCCCGGGCGAGGAGGCCCGGGGCGGGCAGCCCCGGGCGAGGAGGCCCGGGGCGGGCAGCCCCGGGCGAGGAGGCCCGGGGCGGGCAGCCCCGGGCGAGGAGGCCCGGGGCGGGCAGCCCCGGGCGAGGAGGCCCGGGGCGGGCAGCCCCGGGCGAGGAGGCCCGGGGCGGGCAGCCCCGGGCGAGGAGGCCCGGGGCGGGCAGCCCCGGGCGAGGAGGCCCGGGGCGGGCAGCCCCGGGCGAGGAGGCCCGGGGCGGGCAGCCCCGGGCGAGGAGGCCCGGGGCGGGCAGCCCCGGGCGAGGAGGCCCGGGGCGGGCAGCCCCGGGCGAGGAGGCCCGGGGCGGGCAGCCCCGGGCGAGGAGGCCCGGGGCGGGCAGCCCCGGGCGAGGAGGCCCGGGGCGGGCAGCCCCGGGCGAGGAGGCCCGGGGCGGGCAGCCCCGGGCGAGGAGGCCCGGGGCGGGCAGCCCCGGGCGAGGAGGCCCGGGGCGGGCAGCCCCGGGCCTGGAGGCCCGGGGCGGGCAGCCCCGGGCGAGGAGGCCCGGGGCGGGCAGCCCCGGGCGAGGAGGCCCGGGGCGAGCAGCCCCGGGCCTGGAGGCCCGGGGCGAGCAGCCCCGGGCGAGGAGGCCCGGGGCGAGCAGCCCCGGGCCTGGAGGCCCGGGGCGAGCAGCCCCGGGCGAGGAGGCCCGGGGCGAGCAGCCCCGGGCGAGGAGGCCCGGGGCGAGCAGCCCCGGGCGAGGAGGCCCGGGGCGAGCAGCCCCGGGCCTGGAGGCCCGGGGCGAGCAGCCCCGGGCGAGGAGGCCCGGGGCGAGCAGCCCCGGGCCTGGAGGCCCGGGGCGAGCAGCCCCGGGCCTGGAGGCCCGGGGCGAGCAGCCCCGGGCCTGGAGGCCCGGGGCGAGCAGCCCCGGGCCTGGAGGCCCGGGGCGAGCAGCCCCGGGCCTGGAGGCCCGGGGCGAGCAGCCCCGGGCCTGGAGGCCCGGGGCGAGCAGCCCCGGGCCTGGAGGCCCGGGGCGAGCAGCCCCGGGCCTGGAGGCCCGGGGCGAGCAGCCCCGGGCCTGGAGGCCCGGGGCGAGCAGCCCCGGGCCTGGAGGCCCGGGGCGAGCAGCCCCGGGCCTGGAGGCCCGGGGCGAGCAGCCCCGGGCCTGGAGGCCCGGGGCGAGCAGCCCCGGGCCTGGAGGCCCGGGGCGAGCAGCCCCGGGCCTGGAGGCCCGGGGCGAGCAGCCCCGGGCCTGGAGGCCCGGGGCGAGCAGCCCCGGGCCTGGAGGCCCGGGGCGAGCAGCCCCGGGCCTGGAGGCCCGGGGCGAGCAGCCCCGGGCCTGGAGGCCCGGGGCGAGCAGCCCCGGGCCTGGAGGCCCGGGGCGAGCAGCCCCGGGCCTGGAGGCCCGGGGCGAGCAGCCCCGGGCCTGGAGGCCCGGGGCGAGCAGCCCCGGGCCTGGAGGCCCGGGGCGAGCAGCCCCGGGCCTGGAGGCCCGGGGCGAGCAGCCCCGGGCCTGGAGGCCCGGGGCGAGCAGCCCCGGGCCTGGAGGCCCGGGGCGAGCAGCCCCGGGCCTGGAGGCCCGGGGCGAGCAGCCCCGGGCCTGGAGGCCCGGGGCGAGCAGCCCCGGGCCTGGAGGCCCGGGGCGAGCAGCCCCGGGCCTGGAGGCCCGGGGCGAGCAGCCCCGGGCCTGGAGGCCCGGGGCGAGCAGCCCCGGGCCTGGAGGCCCGGGGCGAGCAGCCCCGGGCCTGGAGGCCCGGGGCGAGCAGCCCCGGGCCTGGAGGCCCGGGGCGAGCAGCCCCGGGCCTGGAGGCCCGGGGCGAGCAGCCCCGGGCCTGGAGGCCCGGGGCGAGCAGCCCCGGGCCTGGAGGCCCGGGGCGAGCAGCCCCGGGCCTGGAGGCCCGGGGCGAGCAGCCCCGGGCCTGGAGGCCCGGGGCGAGCAGCCCCGGGCCTGGAGGCCCGGGGCGAGCAGCCCCGGGCCTGGAGGCCCGGGGCGAGCAGCCCCGGGCCTGGAGGCCCGGGGCGAGCAGCCCCGGGCCTGGAGGCCCGGGGCGAGCAGCCCCGGGCCTGGAGGCCCGGGGCGAGCAGCCCCGGGCCTGGAGGCCCGGGGCGAGCAGCCCCGGGCCTGGAGGCCCGGGGCGAGCAGCCCCGGGCCTGGAGGCCCGGGGCGAGCAGCCCCGGGCCTGGAGGCCCGGGGCGAGCAGCCCCGGGCCTGGAGGCCCGGGGCGAGCAGCCCCGGGCCTGGAGGCCCGGGGCGAGCAGCCCCGGGCCTGGAGGCCCGGGGCGAGCAGCCCCGGGCCTGGAGGCCCGGGGCGAGCAGCCCCGGGCCTGGAGGCCCGGGGCGAGCAGCCCCGGGCCTGGAGGCCCGGGGCGAGCAGCCCCGGGCCTGGAGGCCCGGGGCGAGCAGCCCCGGGCCTGGAGGCCCGGGGCGAGCAGCCCCGGGCCTGGAGGCCCGGGGCGAGCAGCCCCGGGCCTGGAGGCCCGGGGCGAGCAGCCCCGGGCCTGGAGGCCCGGGGCGAGCAGCCCCGGGCCTGGAGGCCCGGGGCGAGCAGCCCCGGGCCTGGAGGCCCGGGGCGAGCAGCCCCGGGCCTGGAGGCCCGGGGCGAGCAGCCCCGGGCCTGGAGGCCCGGGGCGAGCAGCCCCGGGCCTGGAGGCCCGGGGCGAGCAGCCCCGGGCCTGGAGGCCCGGGGCGAGCAGCCCCGGGCCTGGAGGCCCGGGGCGAGCAGCCCCGGGCCTGGAGGCCCGGGGCGAGCAGCCCCGGGCCTGGAGGCCCGGGGCGAGCGGGGCACTTCCCTTTCTGGGTCTCCAATGCCTCGGACCTTTGCGGGGAATCTCTGCACTGAGTCCCTAGGGTCTGGAGGCTGTTTCGGGTCCTGTGAACCCTTTCTCTCAGGTACAGGGAGCGGCTTCACCCACGGTGAGCCAAGGTAATGACTCAGGGCTTGGATGCCGTGTCTCGTAGCAGGTGTTTGGGATTCTGTGTTTCCCTACTCTCGGACCTAACCCCGGCATTTCTGGGCCGAGAGGAAGGGTTTGTTTCCTTTTCGGAGTCAGGCATCTGTCTCCTTGGGATTTTGTGCTCGCTGCATAGCCCCTGGAGGGGCTGCTTGGGATTCTGTGTCTCCCACTTCTCCAACATTCCCCGTAAGGTTCTCAGCTTAGACCCCATGGACTGGAGGCTGTGTGGGATACTCTGACCCGTTCCTCTCGGGTACAGGCAGAGGCTTCAGGCATGATTAGCCATGGTAAGAGACAGCCCCGGGCGAGGAGGCCCGGGGCGAGCAGCCCCGGGCGAGGAGGCCCGGGGCGAGCAGCCCCGGGCGAGGAGGCCCGGGGCGAGCAGCCCCGGGCGAGGAGGCCCGGGGCGAGCAGCCCCGGGCGAGGAGGCCCGGGGCGAGCAGCCCCGGGCGAGGAGGCCCGGGGCGAGCAGCCCCGGGCGAGGAGGCCCGGGGCGAGCAGCCCCGGGCGAGGAGGCCCGGGGCGAGCAGCCCCGGGCGAGGAGGCCCGGGGCGAGCAGCCCCGGGCGAGGAGGCCCGGGGCGAGCAGCCCCGGGCCTGGAGGCCCGGGGCGAGCAGCCCCGGGCGAGGAGGCCCGGGGCGAGCAGCCCCGGGCGAGGAGGCCCGGGGCGAGCAGCCCCGGGCGAGGAGGCCCGGGGCGAGCAGCCCCGGGCCTGGAGGCCCGGGGCGAGCAGCCCCGGGCGAGGAGGCCCGGGGCGAGCAGCCCCGGGCCTGGAGGCCCGGGGCGAGCAGCCCGGGGCCTGGAGGCCCGGGGCGAGCAGCCCGGGGCCTGGAGGCCCGGGGCGAGCAGCCCGGGGCCTGGAGGCCCGGGGCGAGCAGCCCGGGGCCTGGAGGCCCGGGGCGAGCAGCCCCGGGCCTGGAGGCCCGGGGCGAGCAGCCCCGGGCCTGGAGGCCCGGGGCGAGCAGCCCCGGGCCTGGAGGCCCGGGGCGAGCAGCCCCGGGCCTGGAGGCCCGGGGCGAGCAGCCCCGGGCCTGGAGGCCCGGGGCGAGCAGCCCCGGGCCTGGAGGCCCGGGGCGAGCAGCCCCGGGCCTGGAGGCCCGGGGCGAGCAGCCCCGGGCCTGGAGGCCCGGGGCGAGCAGCCCCGGGCCTGGAGGCCCGGGGCGAGCAGCCCCGGGCCTGGAGGCCCGGGGCGAGCAGCCCCGGGCCTGGAGGCCCGGGGCGAGCAGCCCCGGGCCTGGAGGCCCGGGGCGAGCAGCCCCGGGCCTGGAGGCCCGGGGCGAGCAGCCCCGGGCCTGGAGGCCCGGGGCGAGCAGCCCCGGGCCTGGAGGCCCGGGGCGAGCAGCCCCGGGCCTGGAGGCCCGGGGCGAGCAGCCCCGGGCCTGGAGGCCCGGGGCGAGCAGCCCCGGGCCTGGAGGCCCGGGGCGAGCAGCCCCGGGCCTGGAGGCCCGGGGCGAGCAGCCCCGGGCCTGGAGGCCCGGGGCGAGCGGGGCACTTCCCTTTCTGGGTCTCCAATGCGTCGGACCTTTGCGGGGAATCTCTGCACTGAGTCCCTAGGGTCTGGAGGCTGTTTCGGGTCCTGTGAACCCTTTCTCTCAGGTACAGGGAGCGGCTTCACCCACGGTGAGCCAAGGTAATGACTCAGGGCTTGGATGCCGTGTCTCGTAGCAGGTGTTTGGGATTCTGTGTTTCCCTACTCTTGGACCTAACCCCGGCATTTCTGGGCCGAGAGGAAGGGTTTGTTTCCTTTTCGGAGTCAGGCATCTGTCTCCTTGGGATTTTGTGCTCGCTGCATAGCCCCTGGAGGGGCTGCTTGGGATTCTGTGTCTCCCTCTTCTCCAACATTCCCCGTAAGGTTCTCAGCTTAGACCCCATGGACTGGAGGCTGTGTGGGATACTCTGACCCGTTCCTCTCGGGTACAGGCAGAGGCTTCAGGCATGATTAGCCATGGTAAGAGACAGCCCCGGGCGAGGAGGCCCGGGGCGAGCAGCCCCGGGCGAGGAGGCCCGGGGCGAGCAGCCCCGGGCGAGGAGGCCCGGGGCGAGCAGCCCCGGGCGAGGAGGCCCGGGGCGAGCAGCCCCGGGCGAGGAGGCCCGGGGCGAGCAGCCCCGGGCGAGGAGGCCCGGGGCGAGCAGCCCCGGGCGAGGAGGCCCGGGGCGAGCAGCCCCGGGCGAGGAGGCCCGGGGCGAGCAGCCCCGGGCGAGGAGGCCCGGGGCGAGCAGCCCCGGGCCTGGAGGCCCGGGGCGAGCAGCCCCGGGCCTGGAGGCCCGGGGCGAGCAGCCCCGGGCCTGGAGGCCCGGGGCGAGCAGCCCCGGGCCTGGAGGCCCGGGGCGAGCAGCCCCGGGCCTGGAGGCCCGGGGCGAGCAGCCCCGGGCCTGGAGGCCCGGGGCGAGCGGGGCACTTCCCTTTCTGGGTCTCCAATGCCTCGGACCTTTGCGGGGAATCTCTGCACTGAGTCCCTAGGGTCTGGAGGCTGTTTCGGGTCCTGTGAACCCTTTCTCTCAGGTACAGGGAGCGGCTTCACCCACGGTGAGCCAAGGTAATGACTCAGGGCTTGGATGCCGTGTCTCGTAGCAGGTGTTTGGGATTCTGTGTTTCCCTACTCTCGGACCTAACCCCGGCATTTCTGGGCCGAGAGGAAGGGTTTGTTTCCTTTTCGGAGTCAGGCATCTGTCTCCTTGGGATTTTGTGCTCGCTGCATAGCCCCTGGAGGGGCTGCTTGGGATTCTGTGTCTCCCACTTCTCCAACATTCCCCGTAAGGTTCTCAGCTTAGACCCCATGGACTGGAGGCTGTGTGGGATACTCTGACCCGTTCCTCTCGGGTACAGGCAGAGGCTTCAGGCATGATTAGCCATGGTAAGAGACAGCCCCGGGCGAGGAGGCCCGGGGCGAGCAGCCCCGGGCGAGGAGGCCCGGGGCGAGCAGCCCCGGGCGAGGAGGCCCGGGGCGAGCAGCCCCGGGCGAGGAGGCCCGGGGCGAGCAGCCCCGGGCGAGGAGGCCCGGGGCGAGCAGCCCCGGGCGAGGAGGCCCGGGGCGAGCAGCCCCGGGCGAGGAGGCCCGGGGCGAGCAGCCCCGGGCGAGGAGGCCCGGGGCGAGCAGCCCCGGGCGAGGAGGCCCGGGGCGAGCAGCCCCGGGCGAGGAGGCCCGGGGCGAGCAGCCCCGGGCGAGGAGGCCCGGGGCGAGCAGCCCCGGGCCTGGAGGCCCGGGGCGAGCAGCCCCGGGCGAGGAGGCCCGGGGCGAGCAGCCCCGGGCCTGGAGGCCCGGGGCGAGCAGCCCCGGGCGAGGAGGCCCGGGGCGAGCAGCCCCGGGCCTGGAGGCCCGGGGCGAGCAGCCCCGGGCCTGGAGGCCCGGGGCGAGCAGCCCCGGGCCTGGAGGCCCGGGGCGAGCAGCCCCGGGCCTGGAGGCCCGGGGCGAGCAGCCCCGGGCCTGGAGGCCCGGGGCGAGCAGCCCCGGGCCTGGAGGCCCGGGGCGAGCAGCCCCGGGCCTGGAGGCCCGGGGCGAGCGGGGCACTTCCCTTTCTGGGTCTCCAATGCCTCGGACCTTTGCGGGGAATCTCTGCACTGATTCCCTAGGGTCTGGAGGCTGTTTCGGGTCCTGTGAACCCTTTCTCTCAGGTACAGGGAGCGGCTTCACCCACGGTGAGCCAAGGTAATGACTCAGGGCTTGGATGCCGTGTCTCGTAGCAGGTGTTTGGGATTCTGTGTTTCCCTACTCTCGGACCTAACCCCGGCATTTCTGGGCCGAGACGAAGGGTTTGTTTCCTTTTCGGAGTCAGGCATCTGTCTCCTTGGGATTTTGTGCTCGCTGCATAGCCCCTGGAGGGGCTGCTTGGGATTCTGTGTCTCCCACTTCTCCAACATTCCCCGTAAGGTTCTCAGCTTAGACCCCATGGACTGGAGGCTGTGTGGGATACTCTGACCCGTTCCTCTCGGGTACAGGCAGAGGCTTCAGGCATGATTAGCCATGGTAAGAGACAGCCCCGGGCGAGGAGGCCCGGGGCGAGCAGCCCCGGGCGAGGAGGCCCGGGGCGAGCAGCCCCGGGCGAGGAGGCCCGGGGCGAGCAGCCCCGGGCGAGGAGGCCCGGGGCGAGCAGCCCCGGGCGAGGAGGCCCGGGGCGAGCAGCCCCGGGCGAGGAGGCCCGGGGCGAGCAGCCCCGGGCGAGGAGGCCCGGGGCGAGCAGCCCCGGGCGAGGAGGCCCGGGGCGAGCAGCCCCGGGCGAGGAGGCCCGGGGCGAGCAGCCCCGGGCCTGGAGGCCCGGGGCGAGCAGCCCCGGGCCTGGAGGCCCGGGGCGAGCAGCCCCGGGCCTGGAGGCCCGGGGCGAGCAGCCCCGGGCCTGGAGGCCCGGGGCGAGCAGCCCCGGGCCTGGAGGCCCGGGGCGAGCAGCCCCGGGCCTGGAGGCCCGGGGCGAGCAGCCCCGGGCCTGGAGGCCCGGGGCGAGCAGCCCCGGGCCTGGAGGCCCGGGGCGAGCTGCCCCGGGCCTGGAGGCCCGGGGCGAGCTGCCCCGGGCCTGGAGGCCCGGGGCGAGCAGCCCCGGGCCTGGAGGCCCGGGGCGAGCAGCCCCGGGCCTGGAGGCCCGGGGCGAGCAGCCCCGGGCCTGGAGGCCCGGGGCGAGCAGCCCCGGGCCTGGAGGCCCGGGGCGAGCGGGGCACTTCCCTTTCTGGGTCTCCAATGCCTCGGACCTTTGCGGGGAATCTCTGCACTGAGTCCCTAGGGTCTGGAGGCTGTTTCGGGTCCTGTGAACCCTTTCTCACAGGTACAGGGAGCGGCTTCACCCACGGTGAGCCAAGGTAATGACTCAGGGCTTGGATGCCGTGTCTCGTAGCAGGTGTTTGGGATTCTGTGTTTCCCTACTCTCGGACCTAACCCCGGCATTTCTGGGCCGAGAGGAAGGGTTTGTTTCCTTTTCGGAGTCAGGCATCTGTCTCCTTGGGATTTTGTGCTCGCTGCATAGCCCCTGGAGGGGCTGCTTGGGATTCTGTGTCTCCCTCTTCTCCAACATTCCCCGTAAGGTTCTCAGCTTAGACCCCATGGACTGGAGGCTGTGTGGGATACTCTGACCCGTTCCTCTCGGGTACAGGCAGAGGCTTCAGGCATGATTAGCCATGGTAAGAGACAGCCCCGGGCGAGGAGGCCCGGGGCGAGCAGCCCCGGGCGAGGAGGCCCGGGGCGAGCAGCCCCGGGCGAGGAGGCCCGGGGCGAGCAGCCCCGGGCGAGGAGGCCCGGGGCGAGCAGCCCCGGGCGAGGAGGCCCGGGGCGAGCAGCCCCGGGCGAGGAGGCCCGGGGCGAGCAGCCCCGGGCCTGGAGGCCCGGGGCGAGCAGCCCCGGGCCTGGAGGCCCGGGGCGAGCAGCCCCGGGCCTGGAGGCCCGGGGCGAGCAGCCCCGGGCCTGGAGGCCCGGGGCGAGCAGCCCCGGGCCTGGAGGCCCGGGGCGAGCAGCCCCGGGCCTGGAGGCCCGGGGCGAGCAGCCCCGGGCCTGGAGGCCCGGGGCGAGCAGCCCCGGGCCTGGAGGCCCGGGGCGAGCAGCCCCGGGCCTGGAGGCCCGGGGCGAGCTGCCCCGGGCCTGGAGGCCCGGGGCGAGCAGCCCCGGGCCTGGAGGCCCGGGGCGAGCTGCCCCGGGCCTGGAGGCCCGGGGCGAGCAGCCCCGGGCCTGGAGGCCCGGGGCGAGCAGCCCCGGGCCTGGAGGCCCGGGGCGAGCAGCCCCGGGCCTGGAGGCCCGGGGCGAGCAGCCCCGGGCCTGGAGGCCCGGGGCGAGCAGCCCCGGGCCTGGAGGCCCGGGGCGAGCAGCCCCGGGCCTGGAGGCCCGGGGCGAGCAGCCCCGGGCCTGGAGGCCCGGGGCGAGCAGCCCCGGGCCTGGAGGCCCGGGGCGAGCGGGGCACTTCCCTTTCTGGGTCTCCAATGCCTCGGACCTTTGCGGGGAATCTCTGCACTGAGTCCCTAGGGTCTGGAGGCTGTTTCGGGTCCTGTGAACCCTTTCTCTCAGGTACAGGGAGCGGCTTCACCCACGGTGAGCCAAGGTAATGACTCAGGGCTTGGATGCCGTGTCTCGTAGCAGGTGTTTGGGATTCTGTGTTTCCCTACTCTCGGACCTAACCCCGGCATTTCTGGGCCGAGAGGAAGGGTTTGTTTCCTTTTCGGAGTCAGGCATCTGTCTCCTTGGGATTTTGTGCTCGCTGCATAGCCCCTGGAGGGGCTGCTTGGGATTCTGTGTCTCCCTCTTCTCCAACATTCCCCGTAAGGTTCTCAGCTTAGACCCCATGGACTGGAGGCTGTGTGGGATACTCTGACCCGTTCCTCTCGGGTACAGGCAGAGGCTTCAGGCATGATTAGCCATGGTAAGAGACAGCCCCGGGCGAGGAGGCCCGGGGCGAGCAGCCCCGGGCGAGGAGGCCCGGGGCGAGCAGCCCCGGGCGAGGAGGCCCGGGGCGAGCAGCCCCGGGCGAGGAGGCCCGGGGCGAGCAGCCCCGGGCGAGGAGGCCCGGGGCGAGCAGCCCCGGGCGAGGAGGCCCGGGGCGAGCAGCCCCGGGCGAGGAGGCCCGGGGCGAGCAGCCCCGGGCGAGGAGGCCCGGGGCGAGCAGCCCCGGGCGAGGAGGCCCGGGGCGAGCAGCCCCGGGCCTGGAGGCCCGAGGCGAGCAGCCCCGGGCGAGGAGGCCCGGGGCGAGCAGCCCCGGGCCTGGAGGCCCGGGGCGAGCAGCCCCGGGCGAGGAGGCCCGGGGCGAGCAGCCCCGGGCCTGGAGGCCCGGGGCGAGCAGCCCGGGGCCTGGAGGCCCGGGGCGAGCAGCCCCGGGCCTGGAGGCCCGGGGCGAGCAGCCCCGGGCCTGGAGGCCCGGGGCGAGCAGCCCCGGGCCTGGAGGCCCGGGGCGAGCAGCCCCGGGCCTGGAGGCCCGGGGCGAGCAGCCCCGGGCCTGGAGGCCCGGGGCGAGCAGCCCCGGGCCTGGAGGCCCGGGGCGAGCAGCCCCGGGCCTGGAGGCCCGGGGCGAGCAGCCCCGGGCCTGGAGGCCCGGGGCGAGCGGGGCACTTCCCTTTCTGGGTCTCCAATGCCTCGGACCTTTGCGGGGAATCTCTGCACTGAGTCCCTAGGGTCTGGAGGCTGTTTCGGGTCCTGTGAACCCTTTCTCTCAGGTACAGGGAGCGGCTTCACCCACGGTGAGCCAAGGTAATGACTCAGGGCTTGGATGCCGTGTCTCGTAGCAGGTGTTTGGGATTCTGTGTTTCCCTACTCTCGGACCTAACCCCGGCATTTCTGGGCCGAGAGGAAGGGTTTGTTTCCTTTTCGGAGTCAGGCATCTGTCTCCTTGGGATTTTGTGCTCGCTGCATAGCCCCTGGAGGGGCTGCTTGGGATTCTGTGTCTCCCTCTTCTCCAACATTCCCCGTAAGGTTCTCAGCTTAGACCCCATGGACTGGAGGCTGTGTGGGATACTCTGACCCGTTCCTCTCGGGTACAGGCAGAGGCTTCAGGCATGATTAGCCATGGTAAGAGACAGCCCCGGGCGAGGAGGCCCGGGGCGAGCAGCCCCGGGCGAGGAGGCCCGGGGCGAGCAGCCCCGGGCGAGGAGGCCCGGGGCGAGCAGCCCCGGGCGAGGAGGCCCGGGGCGAGCAGCCCCGGGCGAGGAGGCCCGGGGCGAGCAGCCCCGGGCGAGGAGGCCCGGGGCGAGCAGCCCCGGGCCTGGAGGCCCGGGGCGAGCAGCCCCGGGCCTGGAGGCCCGGGGCGAGCAGCCCCGGGCCTGGAGGCCCGGGGCGAGCAGCCCCGGGCCTGGAGGCCCGGGGCGAGCAGCCCCGGGCCTGGAGGCCCGGGGCGAGCAGCCCCGGGCCTGGAGGCCCGGGGCGAGCTGCCCCGGGCCTGGAGGCCCGGGGCGAGCAGCCCCGGGCCTGGAGGCCCGGGGCGAGCAGCCCCGGGCCTGGAGGCCCGGGGCGAGCAGCCCCGGGCCTGGAGGCCCGGGGCGAGCAGCCCCGGGCCTGGAGGCCCGGGGCGAGCAGCCCCGGGCCTGGAGGCCCGGGGCGAGCAGCCCCGGGCCTGGAGGCCCGGGGCGAGCAGCCCCGGGCCTGGAGGCCCGGGGCGAGCAGCCCCGGGCCTGGAGGCCCGGGGCGAGCGGGGCACTTCCCTTTCTGGGTCTCCAATGCCTCGGACCTTTGCGGGGAATCTCTGCACTGAGTCCCTAGGGTCTGGAGGCTGTTTCGGGTCCTGTGAACCCTTTCTCTCAGGTACAGGGAGCGGCTTCACCCACGGTGAGCCAAGGTAATGACTCAGGGCTTGGATGCCGTGTCTCGTAGCAGGTGTTTGGGATTCTGTGTTTCCCTACTCTCGGACCTAACCCCGGCATTTCTGGGCCGAGAGGAAGGGTTTGTTTCCTTTTCGGAGTCAGGCATCTGTCTCCTTGGGATTTTGTGCTCGCTGCATAGCCCCTGGAGGGGCTGCTTGGGATTCTGTGTCTCCCTCTTCTCCAACATTCCCCGTAAGGTTCTCAGCTTAGACCCCATGGACTGGAGGCTGTGTGGGATACTCTGACCCGTTCCTCTCGGGTACAGGCAGAGGCTTCAGGCATGATTAGCCATGGTAAGAGACAGCCCCGGGCGAGGAGGCCCGGGGCGAGCAGCCCCGGGCGAGGAGGCCCGGGGCGAGCAGCCCCGGGCGAGGAGGCCCGGGGCGAGCAGCCCCGGGCGAGGAGGCCCGGGGCGAGCAGCCCCGGGCGAGGAGGCCCGGGGCGAGCAGCCCCGGGCGAGGAGGCCCGGGGCGAGCAGCCCCGGGCGAGGAGGCCCGGGGCGAGCAGCCCCGGGCGAGGAGGCCCGGGGCGAGCAGCCCCGGGCGAGGAGGCCCGGGGCGAGCAGCCCCGGGCCTGGAGGCCCGAGGCGAGCAGCCCCGGGCGAGGAGGCCCGGGGTGAGCAGCCCCGGGCCTGGAGGCCCGGGGCGAGCAGCCCCGGGCGAGGAGGCCCGGGGCGAGCAGCCCCGGGCCTGGAGGCCCGGGGCGAGCAGCCCGGGGCCTGGAGGCCCGGGGCGAGCAGCCCCGGGCCTGGAGGCCCGGGGCGAGCAGCCCCGGGCCTGGAGGCCCGGGGCGAGCAGCCCCGGGCCTGGAGGCCCGGGGCGAGCAGCCCCGGGCCTGGAGGCCCGGGGCGAGCAGCCCCGGGCCTGGAGGCCCGGGGCGAGCAGCCCCGGGCCTGGAGGCCCGGGGCGAGCAGCCCCGGGCCTGGAGGCCCGGGGCGAGCAGCCCCGGGCCTGGAGGCCCGGGGCGAGCGGGGCACTTCCCTTTCTGGGTCTCCAATGCCTCGGACCTTTGCGGGGAATCTCTGCACTGAGTCCCTAGGGTCTGGAGGCTGTTTCGGGTCCTGTGAACCCTTTCTCTCAGGTACAGGGAGCGGCTTCACCCACGGTGAGCCAAGGTAATGACTCAGGGCTTGGATGCCGTGTCTCGTAGCAGGTGTTTGGGATTCTGTGTTTCCCTACTCTCGGACCTAACCCCGGCATTTCTGGGCCGAGAGGAAGGGTTTGTTTCCTTTTCGGAGTCAGGCATCTGTCTCCTTGGGATTTTGTGCTCGCTGCATAGCCCCTGGAGGGGCTGCTTGGGATTCTGTGTCTCCCACTTCTCCAACATTCCCCGTAAGGTTCTCAGCTTAGACCCCATGGACTGGAGGCTGTGTGGGATACTCTGACCCGTTCCTCTCGGGTACAGGCAGAGGCTTCAGGCATGATTAGCCATGGTAAGAGACAGCCCCGGGCGAGGAGGCCCGGGGCGAGCAGCCCCGGGCGAGGAGGCCCGGGGCGAGCAGCCCCGGGCGAGGAGGCCCGGGGCGAGCAGCCCCGGGCGAGGAGGCCCGGGGCGAGCAGCCCCGGGCGAGGAGGCCCGGGGCGAGCAGCCCCGGGCGAGGAGGCCCGGGGCGAGCAGCCCCGGGCGAGGAGGCCCGGGGCGAGCAGCCCCGGGCGAGGAGGCCCGGGGCGAGCAGCCCCGGGCGAGGAGGCCCGGGGCGAGCAGCCCCGGGCCTGGAGGCCCGGGGCGAGCAGCCCCGGGCGAGGAGGCCCGGGGCGAGCAGCCCCGGGCCTGGAGGCCCGGGGCGAGCAGCCCCGGGCGAGGAGGCCCGGGGCGAGCAGCCCCGGGCCTGGAGGCCCGGGGCGAGCAGCCCCGGGCCTGGAGGCCCGGGGCGAGCAGCCCCGGGCCTGGAGGCCCGGGGCGAGCAGCCCCGGGCCTGGAGGCCCGGGGCGAGCAGCCCCGGGCCTGGAGGCCCGGGGCGAGCAGCCCCGGGCCTGGAGGCCCGGGGCGAGCAGCCCCGGGCCTGGAGGCCCGGGGCGAGCAGCCCCGGGCCTGGAGGCCCGGGGCGAGCAGCCCCGGGCCTGGAGGCCCGGGGCGAGCAGCCCCGGGCCTGGAGGCCCGGGGCGAGCAGCCCCGGGCCTGGAGGCCCGGGGCGAGCAGCCCCGGGCCTGGAGGCCCGGGGCGAGCAGCCCCGGGCCTGGAGGCCCGGGGCGAGCAGCCCCGGGCCTGGAGGCCCGGGGCGAGCAGCCCCGGGCCTGGAGGCCCGGGGCGAGCAGCCCCGGGCCTGGAGGCCCGGGGCGAGCAGCCCCGGGCCTGGAGGCCCGGGGCGAGCAGCCCCGGGCCTGGAGGCCCGGGGCGAGCGGGGCACTTCCCTTTCTGGGTCTCCAATGCCTCGGACCTTTGCGGGGAATCTCTGCACTGAGTCCCTAGGGTCTGGAGGCTGTTTCGGGTCCTGTGAACCCTTTCTCTCAGGTACAGGGAGCGGCTTCACCTACGGTGAGCCAAGGTAATGACTCAGGGCTTGGATGCCGTGTCTCGTAGCAGGTGTTTGGGATTCTGTGTTTCCCTACTCTCGGACCTAACCCCGGCATTTCTGGGCCGAGACGAAGGGTTTGTTTCCTTTTCGGAGTCAGGCATCTGTCTCCTTGGGATTTTGTGCTCGCTGCATAGCCCCTGGAGGGGCTGCTTGGGATTCTGTGTCTCCCACTTCTCCAACATTCCCCGTAAGGTTCTCAGCTTAGACCCCATGGACTGGAGGCTGTGTGGGATACTCTGACCCGTTCCTCTCGGGTACAGGCAGAGGCTTCAGGCATGATTAGCCATGGTAAGAGACAGCCCCGGGCGAGGAGGCCCGGGGCGAGCAGCCCCGGGCGAGGAGGCCCGGGGCGAGCAGCCCCGGGCGAGGAGGCCCGGGGCGAGCAGCCCCGGGCGAGGAGGCCCGGGGCGAGCAGCCCCGGGCGAGGAGGCCCGGGGCGAGCAGCCCCGGGCGAGGAGGCCCGGGGCGAGCAGCCCCGGGCCTGGAGGCCCGGGGCGAGCAGCCCCGGGCGAGGAGGCCCGGGGCGAGCAGCCCCGGGCCTGGAGGCCCGGGGCGAGCAGCCCCGGGCGAGGAGGCCCGGGGCGAGCAGCCCCGGGCCTGGAGGCCCGGGGCGAGCAGCCCCGGGCCTGGAGGCCCGGGGCGAGCAGCCCCGGGCCTGGAGGCCCGGGGCGAGCAGCCCCGGGCCTGGAGGCCCGGGGCGAGCAGCCCCGGGCCTGGAGGCCCGGGGCGAGCAGCCCCGGGCCTGGAGGCCCGGGGCGAGCAGCCCCGGGCCTGGAGGCCCGGGGCGAGCAGCCCCGGGCCTGGAGGCCCGGGGCGAGCAGCCCCGGGCCTGGAGGCCCGGGGCGAGCAGCCCCGGGCCTGGAGGCCCGGGGCGAGCAGCCCCGGGCCTGGAGGCCCGGGGCGAGCAGCCCCGGGCCTGGAGGCCCGGGGCGAGCTGCCCCGGGCCTGGAGGCCCGGGGCGAGCAGCCCCGGGCCTGGAGGCCCGGGGCGAGCTGCCCCGGGCCTGGAGGCCCGGGGCGAGCAGCCCCGGGCCTGGAGGCCCGGGGCGAGCAGCCCCGGGCCTGGAGGCCCGGGGCGAGCAGCCCCGGGCCTGGAGGCCCGGGGCGAGCGGGGCACTTCCCTTTCTGGGTCTCCAATGCCTCGGACCTTTGCGGGGAATCTCTGCACTGAGTCCCTAGGGTCTGGAGGCTGTTTCGGGTCCTGTGAACCCTTTCTCTCAGGTACAGGGAGCGGCTTCACCCACGGTGAGCCAAGGTAATGACTCAGGGCTTGGATGCCGTGTCTCGTAGCAGGTGTTTGGGATTCTGTGTTTCCCTACTCTCGGACCTAACCCCGGCATTTCTGGGCCGAGAGGAAGGGTTTGTTTCCTTTTCGGAGTCAGGCATCTGTCTCCTTGGGATTTTGTGCTCGCTGCATAGCCCCTGGAGGGGCTGCTTGGGATTCTGTGTCTCCCTCTTCTCCAACATTCCCCGTAAGGTTCTCAGCTTAGACCCCATGGACTGGAGGCTGTGTGGGATACTCTGACCCGTTCCTCTCGGGTACAGGCAGAGGCTTCAGGCATGATTAGCCATGGTAAGAGACAGCCCCGGGCGAGGAGGCCCGGGGCGAGCAGCCCCGGGCGAGGAGGCCCGGGGCGAGCAGCCCCGGGCGAGGAGGCCAGGGGCGAGCAGCCCCGGGCGAGGAGGCCCGGGGCGAGCAGCCCCGGGCGAGGAGGCCCGGGGCGAGCAGCCCCGGGCGAGGAGGCCCGGGGCGAGCAGCCCCGGGCGAGGAGGCCCGGGGCGAGCAGCCCCGGGCGAGGAGGCCCGGGGCGAGCAGCCCCGGGCGAGGAGGCCCGGGGCGAGCAGCCCCGGGCCTGGAGGCCCGAGGCGAGCAGCCCCGGGCGAGGAGGCCCGGGGCGAGCAGCCCCGGGCCTGGAGGCCCGGGGCGAGCAGCCCCGGGCGAGGAGGCCCGGGGCGAGCAGCCCCGGGCGAGGAGGCCCGGGGCGAGCAGCCCGGGGCCTGGAGGCCCGGGGCGAGCAGCCCCGGGCCTGGAGGCCCGGGGCGAGCAGCCCCGGGCCTGGAGGCCCGGGGCGAGCAGCCCCGGGCCTGGAGGCCCGGGGCGAGCAGCCCCGGGCCTGGAGGCCCGGGGCGAGCAGCCCCGGGCCTGGAGGCCCGGGGCGAGCAGCCCCGGGCCTGGAGGCCCGGGGCGAGCAGCCCCGGGCCTGGAGGCCCGGGGCGAGCAGCCCCGGGCCTGGAGGCCCGGGGCGAGCAGCCCCGGGCCTGGAGGCCCGGGGCGAGCAGCCCCGGGCCTGGAGGCCCGGGGCGAGCAGCCCCGGGCCTGGAGGCCCGGGGCGAGCAGCCCCGGGCCTGGAGGCCCGGGGCGAGCAGCCCCGGGCCTGGAGGCCCGGGGCGAGCAGCCCCGGGCCTGGAGGCCCGGGGCGAGCAGCCCCGGGCCTGGAGGCCCGGGGCGAGCGGGGCACTTCCCTTTCTGGGTCTCCAATGCCTCGGACCTTTGCGGGGAATCTCTGCACTGAGTCCCTAGGGTCTGGAAGCTGTTTCTGGTCCTGTGAACCCTTTCTCTCAGGTACAGGGAGCGGCTTCACCCACGGTGAGCCAAGGTCATGACTCAGGGCTTGGATGCCGTGTCTCGTAGCAGGTGTTTGGGATTCTGTGTTTCCCTACTCTCGGACCTAACCCCGGCATTTCTGGGCCGAGAGGAAGGGTTTGTTTCCTTTTCGGAGTCAGGCATCTGTCTCCTTGGGATTTTGTGCTCGCTGCATAGCCCCTGGAGGGGCTGCTTGGGATTCTGTGTCTCCCACTTCTCCAACATTCCCCGTAAGGTTCTCAGCTTAGACCCCATGGACTGGAGGCTGTGTGGGATACTCTGACCCGTTCCTCTCGGGTACAGGCAGAGGCTTCAGGCATGATTAGCCATGGTAAGAGACAGCCCCGGGCGAGGAGGCCCGGGGCGAGCAGCCCCGGGCGAGGAGGCCCGGGGCGAGCAGCCCCGGGCGAGGAGGCCCGGGGCGAGCAGCCCCGGGCCTGGAGGCCCGGGGCGAGCAGCCCCGGGCGAGGAGGCCCGGGGCGAGCAGCCCCGGGCCTGGAGGCCCGGGGCGAGCAGCCCCGGGCCTGGAGGCCCGGGGCGAGCAGCCCCGGGCCTGGAGGCCCGGGGCGAGCAGCCCCGGGCCTGGAGGCCCGGGGCGAGCAGCCCCGGGCCTGGAGGCCCGGGGCGAGCAGCCCCGGGCCTGGAGGCCCGGGGCGAGCAGCCCCGGGCCTGGAGGCCCGGGGCGAGCAGCCCCGGGCCTGGAGGCCCGGGGCGAGCAGCCCCGGGCCTGGAGGCCCGGGGCGAGCAGCCCCGGGCCTGGAGGCCCGGGGCGAGCGGGGCACTTCCCTTTCTGGGTCTCCAATGCCTCGGACCTTTGCGGGGAATCTCTGCACTGAGTCCCTAGGGTCTGGAAGCTGTTTCTGGTCCTGTGAACCCTTTCTCTCAGGTACAGGGAGCGGCTTCACCCACGGTGAGCCAAGGTCATGACTCAGGGCTTGGATGCCGTGTCTCGTAGCAGGTGTTTGGGATTCTGTGTTTCCCTACTCTCGGACCTAACCCCGGCATTTCTGGGCCGAGAGGAAGGGTTTGTTTCCTTTTCGGAGTCAGGCATCTGTCTCCTTGGGATTTTGTGCTCGCTGCATAGCCCCTGGAGGGGCTGCTTGGGATTCTGTGTCTCCCACTTCTCCAACATTCCCCGTAAGGTTCTCAGCTTAGACCCCATGGACTGGAGGCTGTGTGGGATACTCTGACCCGTTCCTCTCGGGTACAGGCAGAGGCTTCAGGCATGATTAGCCATGGTAAGAGACAGCCCCGGGCGAGGAGGCCCGGGGCGAGCAGCCCCGGGCGAGGAGGCCCGGGGCGAGCAGCCCCGGGCGAGGAGGCCCGGGGCGAGCAGCCCCGGGCCTGGAGGCCCGGGGCGAGCGGGGCACTTCCCTTTCTGGGTCTCCAATGCCTCGGACCTTTGCGGGGAATCTCTGCACTGATTCCCTAGGGTCTGGAGGCTGTTTCGGGTCCTGTGAACCCTTTCTCTCAGGTACAGGGAGCGGCTTCACCCACGGTGAGCCAAGGTAATGACTCAGGGCTTGGATGCCGTGTCTCGTAGCAGGTGTTTGGGATTCTGTGTTTCCCTACTCTCGGACCTAACCCCGTCATTTCTGGGCCGAGACGAAGGGTTTGTTTCCTTTTCGGAGTCAGGCATCTGTCTCCTTGGGATTTTGTGCTCGCTGCATAGCCCCTGGAGGGGCTGCTTGGGATTCTGTGTCTCCCACTTCTCCAACATTCCCCGTAAGGTTCTCAGCTTAGACCCCATGGACTGAAGGCTGTGTGGGATACTCTGACCCGTTCCTCTCGGGTACAGGCAGAGGCTTCAGGCATGATTAGCCATGGTAAGAGACAGCCCCGGGCGAGGAGGCCCGGGGCGAGCAGCCCCGGGCGAGGAGGCCCGGGGCGAGCAGCCCCGGGCGAGGAGGCCCGGGGCGAGCAGCCCCGGGCGAGGAGGCCCGGGGCGAGCAGCCCCGGGCGAGGAGGCCCGGGGCGAGCAGCCCCGGGCGAGGAGGCCCGGGGCGAGCAGCCCCGGGCGAGGAGGCCCGGGGCGAGCAGCCCCGGGCGAGGAGGCCCGGGGCGAGCAGCCCCGGGCGAGGAGGCCCGGGGCGAGCAGCCCCGGGCGAGGAGGCCCGGGGCGAGCAGCCCCGGGCCTGGAGGCCCGGGGCGAGCAGCCCCGGGCCTGGAGGCCCGGGGCGAGCAGCCCCGGGCCTGGAGGCCCGGGGCGAGCAGCCCCGGGCCTGGAGGCCCGGGGCGAGCAGCCCCGGGCCTGGAGGCCCGGGGCGAGCAGCCCCGGGCCTGGAGGCCCGGGGCGAGCAGCCCCGGGCCTGGAGGCCCGGGGCGAGCAGCCCCGGGCCTGGAGGCCCGGGGCGAGCAGCCCCGGGCCTGGAGGCCCGGGGCGAGCAGCCCCGGGCCTGGAGGCCCGGGGCGAGCAGCCCCGGGCCTGGAGGCCCGGGGCGAGCAGCCCCGGGCCTGGAGGCCCGGGGCGAGCAGCCCCGGGCCTGGAGGCCCGGGGCGAGCAGCCCCGGGCCTGGAGGCCCGGGGCGAGCAGCCCCGGGCCTGGAGGCCCGGGGCGAGCAGCCCCGGGCCTGGAGGCCCGGGGCGAGCAGCCCCGGGCCTGGAGGCCCGGGGCGAGCAGCCCCGGGCCTGGAGGCCCGGGGCGAGCAGCCCCGGGCCTGGAGGCCCGGGGCGAGCAGCCCCGGGCCTGGAGGCCCGGGGCGAGCAGCCCCGGGCCTGGAGGCCCGGGGCGAGCAGCCCCGGGCCTGGAGGCCCGGGGCGAGCAGCCCCGGGCCTGGAGGCCCGGGGCGAGCAGCCCCGGGCCTGGAGGCCCGGGGCGAGCAGCCCCGGGCCTGGAGGCCCGGGGCGAGCAGCCCCGGGCCTGGAGGCCCGGGGCGAGCAGCCCCGGGCCTGGAGGCCCGGGGCGAGCGGGGCACTTCCCTTTCTGGGTCTCCAATGCCTCGGACCTTTGCGGGGAATCTCTGCACTGATTCCCTAGGGTCTGGATGCTGTTTCGGGTCCTGTGAACCCTTTCTCTCAGGTACAGGGAGCGGCTTCACCCACGGTGAGCCAAGGTAATGACTCAGGGCTTGGATGCCGTGTCTCGTAGCAGGTGTTTGGGATTCTGTGTTTCCCTACTCTCGGACCTAACCCCGGCATTTCTGGGCCGAGACGAAGGGTTTGTTTCCTTTTCGGAGTCAGGCATCTGTCTCCTTGGGATTTTGTGCTCGCTGCATAGCCCCTGGAGGGGCTGCTTGGGATTCTGTGTCTCCCACTTCTCCAACATTCCCCGTAAGGTTCTCAGCTTAGACCCCATGGACTGGAGGCTGTGTGGGATACTCTGACCCGTTCCTCTCGGGTACAGGCAGAGGCTTCAGGCATGATTAGCCATGGTAAGAGACAGCCCCGGGCGAGGAGGCCCGGGGCGAGCAGCCCCGGGCGAGGAGGCCCGGGGCGAGCAGCCCCGGGCGAGGAGGCCCGGGGCGAGCAGCCCCGGGCGAGGAGGCCCGGGGCGAGCAGCCCCGGGCGAGGAGGCCCGGGGCGAGCAGCCCCGGGCCTGGAGGCCCGGGGCGAGCAGCCCCGGGCCTGGAGGCCCGGGGCGAGCAGCCCCGGGCCTGGAGGCCCGGGGCGAGCGGGGCACTTCCCTTTCTGGGTCTCCAATGCCTCGGACCTTTGCGGGGAATCTCTGCACTGAGTCCCTAGGGTCTGGAAGCTGTTTCTGGTCCTGTGAACCCTTTCTCTCAGGTACAGGGAGCGGCTTCACCCACGGTGAGCCAAGGTCATGACTCAGGGCTTGGATGCCGTGTCTCGTAGCAGGTGTTTGGGATTCTGTGTTTCCCTACTCTCGGACCTAACCCCGGCATTTCTGGGCCGAGAGGAAGGGTTTGTTTCCTTTTCGGAGTCAGGCATCTGTCTCCTTGGGATTTTGTGCTCGCTGCATAGCCCCTGGAGGGGCTGCTTGGGATTCTGTGTCTCCCACTTCTCCAACATTCCCCGTAAGGTTCTCAGCTTAGACCCCATGGACTGGAGGCTGTGTGGGATACTCTGACCCGTTCCTCTCGGGTACAGGCAGAGGCTTCAGGCATGATTAGCCATGGTAAGAGACAGCCCCGGGCGAGGAGGCCCGGGGCGAGCAGCCCCGGGCGAGGAGGCCCGGGGCGAGCAGCCCCGGGCGAGGAGGCCCGGGGCGAGCAGCCCCGGGCCTGGAGGCCCGGGGCGAGCAGCCCCGGGCGAGGAGGCCCGGGGCGAGCAGCCCCAGGCCTGGAGGCCCGGGGCGAGCAGCCCCGGGCCTGGAGGCCCGGGGCGAGCAGCCCCGGGCGAGGAGGCCCGGGGCGAGCAGCCCCGGGCGAGGAGGCCCGGGGCGAGCAGCCCCGGGCGAGGAGGCCCGGGGCGAGCAGCCCCGGGCCTGGAGGCCCGGGGCGAGCAGCCCCGGGCCTGGAGGCCCGGGGCGAGCAGCCCCGGGCCTGGAGGCCCGGGGCGAGCAGCCCCGGGCCTGGAGGCCCGGGGCGAGCAGCCCCGGGCCTGGAGGCCCGGGGCGAGCAGCCCCGGGCCTGGAGGCCCGGGGCGAGCAGCCCCGGGCCTGGAGGCCCGGGGCGAGCAGCCCCGGGCCTGGAGGCCCGGGGCGAGCAGCCCCGGGCCTGGAGGCCCGGGGCGAGCAGCCCCGGGCCTGGAGGCCCGGGGCGAGCAGCCCCGGGCCTGGAGGCCCGGGGCGAGCAGCCCCGGGCCTGGAGGCCCGGGGCGAGCGGGGCACTTCCCTTTCTGGGTCTCCAATGCCTCGGACCTTTGCGGGGAATCTCTGCACTGAGTCCCTAGGGTCTGGAGGCTGTTTCTGGTCCTGTGAACCCTTTCTCTCAGGTACAGGGAGCGGCTTCACCCACGGTGAGCCAAGGTCATGACTCAGGGCTTGGATGCCGTGTCTCGTAGCAGGTGTTTGGGATTCTGTGTTTCCCTACTCTCGGACCTAACCCCGGCATTTCTGGGCCGAGAGGAAGGGTTTGTTTCCTTTTCGGAGTCAGGCATCTGTCTCCTTGGGATTTTGTGCTCGCTGCATAGCCCCTGGAGGGGCTGCTTGGGATTCTGTGTCTCCCACTTCTCCAACATTCCCCGTAAGGTTCTCAGCTTAGACCCCATGGACTGGAGGCTGTGTGGGATACTCTGACCCGTTCCTCTCGGGTACAGGCAGAGGCTTCAGGCATGATTAGCCATGGTAAGAGACAGCCCCGGGCGAGGAGGCCCGGGGCGAGCAGCCCCGGGCGAGGAGGCCCGGGGCGAGCAGCCCCGGGCGAGGAGGCCCGGGGCGAGCAGCCCCGGGCGAGGAGGCCCGGGGCGAGCAGCCCCGGGCGAGGAGGCCCGGGGCGAGCAGCCCCGGGCGAGGAGGCCCGGGGCGAGCAGCCCCGGGCGAGGAGGCCCGGGGCGAGCAGCCCCGGGCGAGGAGGCCCGGGGCGAGCAGCCCCGGGCGAGGAGGCCCGGGGCGAGCAGCCCCGGGCGAGGAGGCCCGGGGCGAGCAGCCCCGGGCGAGGAGGCCCGGGGCGAGCAGCCCCGGGCGAGGAGGCCCGGGGCGAGCAGCCCCGGGCGAGGAGGCCCGGGGCGAGCAGCCCCGGGCGAGGAGGCCCGGGGCGAGCAGCCCGGGCCTGGAGGCCCGGGGCGAGCAGCCCCGGGCCTGGAGGCCCGGGGCGAGCAGCCCCGGGCCTGGAGGCCCGGGGCGAGCAGGCCCGGGCCTGGAGGCCCGGGGCGAGCAGCCCCGGGCCTGGAGGCCCGGGGCGAGCTGCCCCGGGCCTGGAGGCCCGGGGCGAGCAGCCCCGGGCCTGGAGGCCCGGGGCGAGCAGCCCCGGGCCTGGAGGCCCGGGGCGAGCAGCCCCGGGCCTGGAGGCCCGGGGCGAGCAGCCCCGGGCCTGGAGGCCCGGGGCGAGCAGCCCCGGGCGAGGAGGCCCGGGGCGAGCAGCCCCGGGCGAGGAGGCCCGGGGCGAGCAGCCCCGGGCGAGGAGGCCCGGGGCGAGCAGCCCCGGGCCTGGAGCCCCGGGGCGAGCAGCCCCGGGCCTGGAGCCCCGGGGCGAGCAGCCCCGGGCCTGGAGCCCGGGGGCGAGCAGCCCCGGGCCTGGAGGCCCGGGGCGAGCAGCCCCGGGCCTGGAGGCCCGGGGCGAGCAGCCCCGGGCCTGGAGGCCCGGGGCGAGCGGGGCACTTCCCATTGTGGGTCTCCAATGCCTCGGACCTTTGCGGGGAATTTCTGCGCTGAGTCCCCAGGGTCTGCAGGCTGTTTCGGGTCCTGTGAACCCTTTCTCTCAGGTACAGGGTGCGGCCTCATCCATTGTGTGCCAAGGTAATGACTCAGGGCTTGGATGCCGGGTCTCGTAGCAGGTGTTTGGGATTCTGTGTTTCCCTACCCTCGGTCTTATCCCGGGAGTTTCTGGGCTGATAGGAAGGGTTTGTATGCCTTTTAGGAGTCAGGCATCTGTCTCCTTGGGATTTTGTGCTCGCTGCATAGCCCCTGGAGGGGCAGCTTGGGATTCTGTGTCTCCCACTTCTAAAACATTCCCCGTAAGTTTCTCAGCTTAGACCCCATGGACTGGAGGCTGTGTGGGATACCCTGACCCGTTCCTCTCAGGTACATACAGCGAGAGGCTTCAGCCATGATGAGCCATGGTAAGAGACAGCCCCGGGCGAGGAGGCCCGGGGCGAGCAGCCCCGGGCGAGGAGGCCCGGGGCGAGCAGCCCCGGGCGAGGAGGCCCGGGGCGAGCAGCCCCGGGCGAGGAGGCCCGGGGCGAGCAGCCCCGGGCGAGGAGGCCCGGGGCGAGCAGCCCCGGGCCTGGAGGCCCGGGGCGAGCAGCCCCGGGCCTGGAGGCCCGGGGCGAGCAGCCCCGGGCGAGGAGGCCCGGGGCGAGCAGCCCCGGGCCTGGAGGCCCGGGGCGAGCAGCCCCGGGCGAGGAGGCCCGGGGCGAGCAGCCCCGGGCCTGGAGGCCCGGGGCGAGCAGCCCCGGGCGAGGAGGCCCGGGGCGAGCAGCCCCGGGCCTGGAGGCCCGGGGCGAGCAGCCCCGGGCCTGGAGGCCCGGGGCGAGCAGCCCCGGGCGAGGAGGCCCGGGGCGAGCAGCCCCGGGACTGGAGGCCCGGGGCGAGCAGCCCCGGGCGAGGAGGCCCGGGGCGAGCAGCCCCGGGCCTGGAGGCCCGGGGCGAGCAGCCCCGGGCCTGGAGGCCCGGGGCGAGCAGCCCCGGGCGAGGAGGCCCGGGGCGAGCAGCCCCGGGCCTGGAGGCCCGGGGCGAGCGGGGCACTTCCCTTTCTGGGTCTCCAATGCCTCGGACCTTTGCGGGGAATCTCTGCACTGAGTCCCTAGGGTCTGGAGGCTGTTTCTGGTCCTGTGAACCCTTTCTCTCAGGTACAGGGAGCGGCTTCACCCACGGTGAGCCAAGGTCATGACTCAGGGCTTGGATGCCGTGTCTCGTAGCAGGTGTTTGGGATTCTGTGTTTCCCTACTCTCGGACCTAACCCCGGCATTTCTGGGCCGAGAGGAAGGGTTTGTTTCCTTTTCGGAGTCAGGCATCTGTCTCCTTGGGATTTTGTGCTCGCTGCATAGCCCCTGGAGGGGCTGCTTGGGATTCTGTGTCTCCCACTTCTCCAACATTCCCCGTAAGGTTCTCAGCTTAGACCCCATGGACTGGAGGCTGTGTGGGATACTCTGACCCGTTCCTCTCGGGTACAGGCAGAGGCTTCAGGCATGATTAGCCATGGTAAGAGACAGCCCCGGGCGAGGAGGCCCGGGGCGAGCAGCCCCGGGCGAGGAGGCCCGGGGCGAGCAGCCCCGGGCGAGGAGGCCCGGGGCGAGCAGCCCCGGGCGAGGAGGCCCGGGGCGAGCAGCCCCGGGCGAGGAGGCCCGGGGCGAGCAGCCCCGGGCGAGGAGGCCCGGGGCGAGCAGCCCCGGGCGAGGAGGCCCGGGGCGAGCAGCCCCGGGCGAGGAGGCCCGGGGCGAGCAGCCCCGGGCGAGGAGGCCCGGGGCGAGCAGCCCCGGGCGAGGAGGCCCGGGGCGAGCAGCCCCGGGCGAGGAGGCCCGGGGCGAGCAGCCCCGGGCGAGGAGGCCCGGGGCGAGCAGCCCCGGGCGAGGAGGCCCGGGGCGAGCAGCCCCGGGCGAGGAGGCCCGGGGCGAGCAGCCCCGGGCGAGGAGGCCCGGGGCGAGCAGCCCCGGGCGAGGAGGCCCGGGGCGAGCAGCCCGGGCGAGGAGGCCCGGGGCGAGCAGCCCCGGGCGAGGAGGCCCGGGGCGAGCAGCCCCGGGCGAGGAGGCCCGGGGCGAGCAGCCCCGGGCGAGGAGGCCCGGGGCGAGCAGCCCCGGGCGAGGAGGCCCGGGGCGAGCAGCCCCGGGCCTGGAGGCCCGGGGCGAGCAGCCCCGGGCGAGGAGGCCCGGGGCGAGCAGCCCCGGGCGAGGAGGCCCGGGGCGAGCAGCCCCGGGCCTGGAGGCCCGGGGCGAGCAGCCCCGGGCCTGGAGGCCCGGGGCGAGCAGCCCCGGGCGAGGAGGCCCGGGGCGAGCAGCCCCGGGCCTGGAGGCCCGGGGCGAGCAGCCCCGGGCGAGGAGGCCCGGGGCGAGCAGCCCCGGGCCTGGAGGCCCGGGGCGAGCAGCCCCGGGCGAGGAGGCCCGGGGCGAGCAGCCCCGGGCCTGGAGGCCCGGGGCGAGCAGCCCCGGGCGAGGAGGCCCGGGGCGAGCAGCCCCGGGCCTGGAGGCCCGGGGCGAGCAGCCCCGGGCCTGGAGGCCCGGGGCGAGCAGCCCCGGGCGAGGAGGCCCGGGGCGAGCAGCCCCGGGCCTGGAGGCCCGGGGCGAGCAGCCCCGGGCCTGGAGGCCCGGGGCGAGCAGCCCCGGGCGAGGAGGCCCGGGGCGAGCAGCCCCGGGCCTGGAGGCCCGGGGCGAGCAGCCCCGGGCCTGGAGGCCCGGGGCGAGCAGCCCCGGGCCTGGAGGCCCGGGGCGAGCAGCCCCGGGCCTGGAGGCCCGGGGCGAGCAGCCCCGGGCCTGGAGGCCCGGGGCGAGCAGCCCCGGGCCTGGAGGCCCGGGGCGAGCAGCCCCGGGCCTGGAGGCCCGGGGCGAGCAGCCCCGGGCCTGGAGGCCCGGGGCGAGCAGCCCCGGGCCTGGAGGCCCGGGGCGAGCAGCCCCGGGCCTGGAGGCCCGGGGCGAGCAGCCCCGGGCCTGGAGGCCCGGGGCGAGCAGCCCCGGGCCTGGAGGCCCGGGGCGAGCAGCCCCGGGCCTGGAGGCCCGGGGCGAGCAGCCCCGGGCCTGGAGGCCCGGGGCGAGCAGCCCCGGGCCTGGAGGCCCGGGGCGAGCAGCCCCGGGCCTGGAGGCCCGGGGCGAGCAGCCCCGGGCCTGGAGGCCCGGGGCGAGCAGCCCCGGGCCTGGAGGCCCGGGGCGAGCAGCCCCGGGCCTGGAGGCCCGGGGCGAGCAGCCCCGGGCCTGGAGGCCCGGGGCGAGCAGCCCCGGGCCTGGAGGCCCGGGGCGAGCAGCCCCGGGCCTGGAGGCCCGGGGCGAGCAGCCCCGGGCCTGGAGGCCCGGGGCGAGCAGCCCCGGGCCTGGAGGCCCGGGGCGAGCAGCCCCGGGCCTGGAGGCCCGGGGCGAGCAGCCCCGGGCCTGGAGGCCCGGGGCGAGCAGCCCCGGGCCTGGAGGCCCGGGGCGAGCAGCCCCGGGCCTGGAGGCCCGGGGCGAGCAGCCCCGGGCCTGGAGGCCCGGGGCGAGCAGCCCCGGGCCTGGAGGCCCGGGGCGAGCAGCCCCGGGCCTGGAGGCCCGGGGCGAGCAGCCCCGGGCCTGGAGGCCCGGGGCGAGCAGCCCCGGGCCTGGAGGCCCGGGGCGAGCAGCCCCGGGCCTGGAGGCCCGGGGCGAGCAGCCCCGGGCCTGGAGGCCCGGGGCGAGCAGCCCCGGGCCTGGAGGCCCGGGGCGAGCAGCCCCGGGCCTGGAGGCCCGGGGCGAGCAGCCCCGGGCCTGGAGGCCCGGGGCGAGCAGCCCCGGGCCTGGAGGCCCGGGGCGAGCAGCCCCGGGCCTGGAGGCCCGGGGCGAGCAGCCCCGGGCCTGGAGGCCCGGGGCGAGCAGCCCCGGGCCTGGAGGCCCGGGGCGAGCAGCCCCGGGCCTGGAGGCCCGGGGCGAGCGGGGCACTTCCCTTTCTGGGTCTCCAATGCCTCGGACCTTTGCGGGGAATCTCTGCACTGAGTCCCTAGGGACTGGAGGCTGTTTCTGGTCCTGTGAACCCTTTCTCTCAGGTACAGGGAGCGGCTTCACCCACGGTGAGCCAAGGTCATGACTCAGGGCTTGGATGCCGTGTCTCGTAGCAGGTGTTTGGGATTCTGTGTTTCCCTACTCTCGGACCTAACCCCGGCATTTCTGGGCCGAGAGGAAGGGTTTGTTTCCTTTTCGGAGTCAGGCATCTGTCTCCTTGGGATTTTGTGCTCGCTGCATAGCCCCTGGAGGGGCTGCTTGGGATTCTGTGTCTCCCACTTCTCCAACATTCCCCGTAAGGTTCTCAGCTTAGACCCCATGGACTGGAGGCTGTGTGGGATACTCTGACCCGTTCCTCTCGGGTACAGGCAGAGGCTTCAGGCATGATTAGCCATGGTAAGAGACAGCCCCGGGCGAGGAGGCCCGGGGCGAGCGGCCCCGGGCGAGGAGGCCCGGGGCGAGCGGCCCCGGGCGAGGAGGCCCGGGGCGAGCGGCCCCGGGCGAGGAGGCCCGGGGCGAGCGGCCCCGGGCGAGGAGGCCCGGGGCGAGCGGCCCCGGGCGAGGAGGCCCGGGGCGAGCGGCCCCGGGCCTGGAGGCCCGGGGCGAGCGGCCCCGGGCCTGGAGGCCCGGGGCGAGCGGCCCCGGGCGAGGAGGCCCGGGGCGAGCGGCCCCGGGCGAGGAGGCCCGGGGCGAGCGGGGCACTTCCCTTTCTGGGTCTCCAATGCCTCGGACCTTTGCGGGGAATCTCTGCACTGAGTCCCTAGGGTCTGGAGGCTGTTTCGGGTCCTGTGAACCCTTTCTCTCAGGTACAGGGAGCGGATTCACCCACGGTGAGCCAAGGTAATGACTCAGGGCTTGGATGCCGTGTCTCGTAGCATGTGTTTGGGATTCTGTGTTTCCCTACTCTCGGACCTAACCCCGGCATTTCTGGGCCGAGAGGAAGGGTTTGTTTCCTTTTCGGAGTCAGGCATCTGTCTCCTTGGGATTTTGTGCTCGCTGCATAGCCCCTGGAGGGGCTGCTTGGGATTCTGTGTCTCCCACTTCTCCAACATTCCCCGTAAGGTTCTCAGCTTAGACCCCATGGACTGGAGGCTGTGTGGGATACTCTGACCCGTTCCTCTCGGGTACAGGCAGAGGCTTCAGGCATGATTAGCCATGGTAAGAGACAGCCCCGGGCGAGGAGGCCCGGGGCGAGCAGCCCCGGGCGAGGAGGCCCGGGGCGAGCAGCCCCGGGCGAGGAGGCCCGGGGCGAGCAGCCCCGGGCGAGGAGGCCCGGGGCGAGCAGCCCCGGGCGAGGAGGCCCGGGGCGAGCAGCCCCGGGCGAGGAGGCCCGGGGCGAGCAGCCCCGGGCGAGGAGGCCCGGGGCGAGCAGCCCCGGGCCTGGAGGCCCGGGGCGAGCAGCCCCGGGCGAGGAGGCCCGGGGCGAGCAGCCCCGGGCCTGGAGGCCCGGGGCGAGCAGCCCCGGGCCTGGAGGCCCGGGGCGAGCAGCCCCGGGCCTGGAGGCCCGGGGCGAGCAGCCCCGGGCGAGGAGGCCCGGGGCGAGCAGCCCCGGGCGAGGAGGCCCGGGGCGAGCAGCCCCGGGCGAGGAGGCCCGGGGCGAGCAGCCCGGGGCCTGGAGGCCCGGGGCGAGCAGCCCGGGGCCTGGAGGCCCGGGGCGAGCAGCCCCGGGCGAGGAGGCCCGGGGCGAGCAGCCCGGGGCCTGGAGGCCCGGGGCGAGCAGCCCCGGGCGAGGAGGCCCGGGGCGAGCAGCCCCGGGCGAGGAGGCCCGGGGCGAGCAGCCCCGGGCCTGGAGGCCCGGGGCGAGCAGCCCCGGGCCTGGAGGCCCGGGGCGTGCGGGGCACTTCCCTTTCTGGGTCTCCAATGCCTCGGACCTTTGCGGGGAATCTCTGCACTGAGTCCCTAGGGTCTGGAGGCTGTTTCGGGTCCTGTGAACCCTTTCTCTCAGGTACAGGGAGCGGCTTCACCCACGGTGAGCCAAGGTAATGACTCAGGGCTTGGATGCCGTGTCTCGTAGCAGGTGTTTGGGATTCTGTGTTTCCCTACTCTCGGACCTAACCCCGGCATTTCTGGGCCGAGAGGAAGGGTTTGTTTCCTTTTCGGAGTCAGGCATCTGTCTCCTTGGGATTTTGTGCTCGCTGCATAGCCCCTGGAGGGGCTGCTTGGGATTCTGTGTCTCCCACTTCTCCAACATTCCCCGTAAGGTTCTCAGCTTAGACCCCATGGACTGGAGGCTGTGTGGGATACTCTGACCCGTTCCTCTCGGGTACAGGCAGAGGCTTCAGGCATGATTAGCCATGGTAAGAGACAGCCCCGGGCGAGGAGGCCCGGGGCGAGCAGCCCCGGGCGAGGAGGCCCGGGGCGAGCAGCCCCGGGCGAGGAGGCCCGGGGCGAGCAGCCCCGGGCGAGGAGGCCCGGGGCGAGCAGCCCCGGGCCTGGAGGCCCGGGGCGAGCAGCCCGGGGCCTGGAGGCCCGGGGCGAGCAGCCCGGGGCCTGGAGGCCCGGGGCGAGCAGCCCGGGGCCTGGAGGCCCGGGGCGAGCAGCCCGGGGCCTGGAGGCCCGGGGCGAGCAGCCCCGGGCCTGGAGGCCCGGGGCGAGCAGCCCCGGGCCTGGAGGCCCGGGGCGAGCAGCCCCGGGCCTGGAGGCCCGGGGCGAGCAGCCCCGGGCCTGGAGGCCCGGGGCGAGCAGCCCCGGGCCTGGAGGCCCGGGGCGAGCAGCCCCGGGCCTGGAGGCCCGGGGCGAGCAGCCCCGGGCCTGGAGGCCCGGGGCGAGCAGCCCCGGGCCTGGAGGCCCGGGGCGAGCAGCCCCGGGCCTGGAGGCCCGGGGCGAGCAGCCCCGGGCCTGGAGGCCCGGGGCGAGCAGCCCCGGGCCTGGAGGCCCGGGGCGAGCAGCCCCGGGCCTGGAGGCCCGGGGCGAGCAGCCCCGGGCCTGGAGGCCCGGGGCGAGCAGCCCCGGGCCTGGAGGCCCGGGGCGAGCAGCCCCGGGCCTGGAGGCCCGGGGCGAGCAGCCCCGGGCCTGGAGGCCCGGGGCGAGCAGCCCCGGGCGAGGAGGCCCGGGGCGAGCAGCCCCGGGCCTGGAGGCCCGGGGCGAGCAGCCCCGGGCCTGGAGGCCCGGGGCGAGCAGCCCCGGGCGAGGAGGCCCGGGGCGAGCAGCCCCGGGCCTGGAGGCCCGGGGCGAGCAGCCCCGGGCGAGGAGGCCCGGGGCGAGCAGCCCCGGGACTGGAGGCCCGGGGCGAGCAGCCCCGGGCGAGGAGGCCCGGGGCGAGCAGCCCCGGGCCTGGAGCCCCGGGGCGAGCAGCCCCGGGCCTGGAGCCCCGGGGCGAGCAGCCCCGGGCCTGGAGCCCGGGGGCGAGCAGCCCCGGGCCTGGAGGCCCGGGGCGAGCGGGGCACTTCCCATTGTGGGTCTCCAATGCCTCGGACCTTTGCGGGGAATTTCTGCGCTGAGTCCCCAGGGTCTGCAGGCTGTTTCGGGTCCTGTGAACCCTTTCTCTCAGGTACAGGGTGCGGCCTCATCCATTGTGTGCCAAGGTAATGACTCAGGGCTTGGATGCCGGGTCTCGTAGCAGGTGTTTGGGATTCTGTGTTTCCCTACCCTCGGTCTTATCCCGGGAGTTTCTGGGCTGATAGGAAGGGTTTGTATGCCTTTTAGGAGTCAGGCATCTGTCTCCTTGGGATTTTGTGCTCGCTGCATAGCCCCTGGAGGGGCAGCTTGGGATTCTGTGTCTCCCACTTCTAAAACATTCCCCGTAAGTTTCTCAGCTTAGACCCCATGGACTGGAGGCTGTGTGGGATACCCTGACCCGTTCCTCTCAGGTACATACAGCGAGAGGCTTCAGCCATGATGAGCCATGGTAAGAGACAGCCCCGGGCGAGGAGGCCCGGGGCGAGCAGCCCCGGGCGAGGAGGCCCGGGGCGAGCAGCCCCGGGCGAGGAGGCCCGGGGCGAGCAGCCCCGGGCCTGGAGGCCCGGGGCGAGCAGCCCCGGGCGAGGAGGCCCGGGGCGAGCAGCCCCGGGCCTGGAGGCCCGGGGCGAGCAGCCCCGGGCCTGGAGGCCCGGGGCGAGCAGCCCCGGGCGAGGAGGCCCGGGGCGAGCAGCCCTGGGCCTGGAGGCCCGGGGCGAGCAGCCCCGGGCGAGGAGGCCCGGGGCGAGCAGCCCCGGGCCTGGAGGCCCGGGGCGAGCAGCCCCGGGCCTGGAGGCCCGGGGCGAGCAGCCCCGGGCGAGGAGGCCCGGGGCGAGCAGCCCCGGGACTGGAGGCCCGGGGCGAGCAGCCCCGGGCGAGGAGGCCCGGGGCGAGCAGCCCCGGGCCTGGAGGCCCGGGGCGAGCAGCCCCGGGCCTGGAGGCCCGGGGCGAGCAGCCCCGGGCGAGGAGGCCCGGGGCGAGCAGCCCCGGGCCTGGAGGCCCGGGGCGAGCAGCCCCGGGCCTGGAGGCCCGGGGCGAGCAGCCCCGGGCCTGGAGGCCCGGGGCGAGCAGCCCCGGGCGAGGAGGCCCGGGGCGAGCAGCCCCGGGCGAGGAGGCCCGGGGCGAGCAGCCCCGGGCCTGGAGGCCCGGGGCGAGCAGCCCCGGGCCTGGAGGCCCGGGGCGAGCAGCCCCGGGCCTGGAGGCCCGGGGCGAGCAGCCCCGGGCCTGGAGGCCCGGGGCGAGCAGCCCCGGGCCTGGAGGCCCGGGGCGAGCAGCCCCGGGCCTGGAGGCCCGGGGCGAGCAGCCCCGGGCCTGGAGGCCCGGGGCGAGCGGGGCACTTCCCTTTCTGGGTCTCCAATGCCTCGGACCTTTGCGGGGAAT
The DNA here is from genome assembly GCF_028749965.1 of Puma concolor. Lineage (NCBI taxonomy): Eukaryota > Metazoa > Chordata > Mammalia > Carnivora > Felidae > Puma > Puma concolor. Next base: position 63,390,867 of record NC_141681.1, read on the forward strand.
CTCTGCACTGAGTCCCTAGGGTCTGGAGGCTGTTTCTGGTCCTGTGAACCCTTTCTCTCAGGTACAGGGAGCGGCTTCACCCACGGTGAGCCAAGGTCATGACTCAGGGCTTGGATGCCGTGTCTCGTAGCAGGTGTTTGGGATTCTGTGTTTCCCTACTCTCGGACCTAACCCCGGCATTTCTGGGCCGAGAGGAAGGGTTTGTTTCCTTTTCGGAGTCAGGCATCTGTCTCCTTGGGATTTTGTGCTCGCTGCATAGCCCCTGGAGGGGCTGCTTGGGATTCTGTGTCTCCCACTTCTCCAACATTCCCCGTAAGGTTCTCAGCTTAGACCCCATGGACTGGAGGCTGTGTGGGATACTCTGACCCGTTCCTCTCGGGTACAGGCAGAGGCTTCAGGCATGATTAGCCATGGTAAGAGACAGCCCCGGGCGAGGAGGCCCGGGGCGAGCAGCCCCGGGCGAGGAGGCCCGGGGCGAGCAGCCCCGGGCGAGGAGGCCCGGGGCGAGCAGCCCCGGGCGAGGAGGCCCGGGGCGAGCAGCCCCGGGCGAGGAGGCCCGGGGCGAGCAGCCCCGGGCGAGGAGGCCCGGGGCGAGCAGCCCCGGGCGAGGAGGCCCGGGGCGAGCAGCCCCGGGCGAGGAGGCCCGGGGCGAGCAGCCCCGGGCGAGGAGGCCCGGGGCGAGCAGCCCCGGGCGAGGAGGCCCGGGGCGAGCAGCCCCGGGCGAGGAGGCCCGGGGCGAGCAGCCCCGGGCGAGGAGGCCCGGGGCGAGCAGCCCCGGGCGAGGAGGCCCGGGGCGAGCAGCCCCGGGCGAGGAGGCCCGGGGCGAGCAGCCCCGGGCGAGGAGGCCCGGGGCGAGCAGCCCCGGGCGAGGAGGCCCGGGGCGAGCAGCCCCGGGCGAGGAGGCCCGGGGCGAGCAGCCCCGGGCGAGGAGGCCCGGGGCGAGCAGCCCCGGGCGAGGAGGCCCGGGGCGAGCAGCCCCGGGCGAGGAGGCCCGGGGCGAGCAGCCCCGGGCGAGGAGGCCCGGGGCGAGCAGCCCCGGGCCTGGAGGCCCGGGGCGAGCAGCCCCGGGCGAGGAGGCCCGGGGCGAGCAGCCCCGGGCCTGGAGGCCCGGGGCGAGCAGCCCCGGGCGAGGAGGCCCGGGGCGAGCAGCCCCGGGCGAGGAGGCCCGGGGCGAGCAGCCCCGGGCGAGGAGGCCCGGGGCGAGCAGCCCCGGGCGAGGAGGCCCGGGGCGAGCAGCCCCGGGCGAGGAGGCCCGGGGCGAGCAGCCCCGGGCGAGGAGGCCCGGGGCGAGCAGCCCCGGGCGAGGAGGCCCGGGGCGAGCAGCCCCGGGCGAGGAGGCCCGGGGCGAGCAGCCCCGGGCCTGGAGGCCCGGGGCGAGCAGCCCCGGGCCTGGAGGCCCGGGGCGAGCAGCCCCGGGCGAGGAGGCCCGGGGCGAGCAGCCCCGGGCGAGGAGGCCCGGGGCGAGCAGCCCCGGGCCTGGAGGCCCGGGGCGAGCAGCCCCGGGCCTGGAGGCCCGGGGCGAGCAGCCCCGGGCCTGGAGGCCCGGGGCGAGCAGCCCCGGGCCTGGAGGCCCGGGGCGAGCAGCCCCGGGCCTGGAGGCCCGGGGCGAGCAGCCCCGGGCCTGGAGGCCCGGGGCGAGCAGCCCCGGGCCTGGAGGCCCGGGGCGAGCAGCCCCGGGCCTGGAGGCCCGGGGCGAGCGGGTCACTTCCCTTTCTGGGTCTCCAATGCCTCGGACCTTTGCGGGGAATCTCTGCACTGAGTCCCTAGGGTCTGGAGGCTGTTTCTGGTCCTGTGAACCCTTTCTCTCAGGTACAGGGAGCGGCTTCACCCACGGTGAGCCAAGGTCATGACTCAGGGCTTGGATGCCGTGTCTCGTAGCAGGTGTTTGGGATTCTGTGTTTCCCTACTCTCGGACCTAACCCCGGCATTTCTGGGCCGAGAGGAAGGGTTTGTTTCCTTTTCGGAGTCAGGCATCTGTCTCCTTGGGATTTTGTGCTCGCTGCATAGCCCCTGGAGGGGCTGCTTGGGATTCTGTGTCTCCCACTTCTCCAACATTCCCCGTAAGGTTCTCAGCTTAGACCCCATGGACTGGAGGCTGTGTGGGATACTCTGACCCGTTCCTCTCGGGTACAGGCAGAGGCTTCAGGCATGATTAGCCATGGTAAGAGACAGCCCCGGGCGAGGAGGCCCGGGGCGAGCGGCCCCGGGCGAGGAGGCCCGGGGCGAGCGGCCCCGGGCGAGGAGGCCCGGGGCGAGCGGCCCCGGGCGAGGAGGCCCGGGGCGAGCGGCCCCGGGCCTGGAGGCCCGGGGCGAGCGGCCCCGGGCCTGGAGGCCCGGGGCGAGCGGCCCCGGGCGAGGAGGCCCGGGGCGAGCGGCCCCGGGCGAGGAGGCCCGGGGCGAGCGGCCCCGGGCCTGGAGGCCCGGGGCGAGCGGCCCCGGGCGAGGAGGCCCGGGGCGAGCGGCCCCGGGCCTGGAGGCCCGGGGCGAGCGGCCCCGGGCCTGGAGGCCCGGGGCGAGCGGCCCCGGGCCTGGAGGCCCGGGGCGAGCGGCCCCGGGCGAGGAGGCCCGGGGCGAGCGGCCCCGGGCGAGGAGGCCCGGGGCGAGCGGCCCCGGGCCTGGAGGCCCGGGGCGAGCGGCCCCGGGCCTGGAGGCCCGGGGCGAGCGGCCCCGGGCGAGGAGGCCCGGGGCGAGCGGCCCCGGGCCTGGAGGCCCGGGGCGAGCGGCCCCGGGCCTGGAGGCCCGGGGCGAGCGGCCCCGGGCCTGGAGGCCCGGGGCGAGCGGGGCACTTCCCTTTCTGGGTCTCCAATGCCTCGGACCTTTGCGGGGAATCTCTGCACTGAGTCCCTAGGGTCTGGAGGCTGTTTCGGGTCCTGTGAACCCTTTCTCTCAGGTACAGGGAGCGGCTTCACCCACGGTGAGCCAAGGTAATGACTCAGGGCTTGGATGCCGTGTCTCGTAGCAGGTGTTTGGGATTCTGTGTTTCCCTACTCTCGGACCTAACCCCGGCATTTCTGGGCCGAGAGGAAGGGTTTGTTTCCTTTTCGGAGTCAGGCATCTGTCTCCTTGGGATTTTGTGCTCGCTGCATAGCCCCTGGAGGGGCTGCTTGGGATTCTGTGTCTCCCACTTCTCCAACATTCCCCGTAAGGTTCTCAGCTTAGACCCCATGGACTGGAGGCTGTGTGGGATACTCTGACCCGTTCCTCTCGGGTACACGCAGAGGCTTCAGGAATGATTAGCCATGGTAAGAGACAGCCCCGGGCGAGGAGGCCTGGGGCGAGCAGCCCCGGGCGAGGAGGCCCGGGGCGAGCAGCCCCGGGCGAGGAGGCCCGGGGCGAGCAGCCCCGGGCGAGGAGGCCCGGGGCGAGCAGCCCCGGGCGAGGAGGACCGGGGCGAGCAGCCCCGGGCGAGGAGGCCCGGGGCGAGCAGCCCCGGGCCTGGAGGCCCGGGGCGAGCAGCCCCGGGCCTGGAGGCCCGGGGCGTGCGGGGCACTTCCCTTTCTGGGTCTCCAATGCCTCGGACCTTTGCGGGGAATCTCTGCACTGAGTCCCTAGGGTCTGGAGGCTGTTTCGGGTCCTGTGAACCCTTTCTCTCAGGTACAGGGAGCGGCTTCACCCACGGTGAGCCAAGGTAATGACTCAGGGCTTGGATGCCGTGTCTCGTAGCAGGTGTTTGGGATTCTGTGTTTCCCTACTCTCGGACCTAACCCCGGCATTTCTGGGCCGAGAGGAAGGGTTTGTTTCCTTTTCGGAGTCAGGCATCTGTCTCCTTGGGATTTTGTGCTCGCTGCATAGCCCCTGGAGGGGCTGCTTGGGATTCTGTGTCTCCCACTTCTCCAACATTCCCCGTAAGGTTCTCAGCTTAGACCCCATGGACTGGAGGCTGTGTGGGATACTCTGACCCGTTCCTCTCGGGTACAGGCAGAGGCTTCAGGCATGATTAGCCATGGTAAGAGACAGCCCCGGGCGAGGAGGCCCGGGGCGAGCAGCCCCGGGCGAGGAGGCCCGGGGCGAGCAGCCCCGGGCGAGGAGGCCCGGGGCGAGCAGCCCCGGGCGAGGAGGCCCGGGGCGAGCAGCCCCGGGCGAGGAGGCCCGGGGCGAGCAGCCCCGGGCGAGGAGGCCCGGGGCGAGCAGCCCCGGGCGAGGAGGCCCGGGGCGAGCAGCCCCGGGCGAGGAGGCCCGGGGCGAGCAGCCCCGGGCGAGGAGGCCCGGGGCGAGCAGCCCCGGGCCTGGAGGCCCGGGGCGAGCAGCCCCGGGCCTGGAGGCCCGGGGCGAGCAGCCCCGGGCCTGGAGGCCCGGGGCGAGCAGCCCCGGGCGAGGAGGCCCGGGGCGAGCAGCCCCGGGCCTGGAGGCCCGGGGCGAGCAGCCCCGGGCGAGGAGGCCCGGGGCGAGCAGCCCCGGGCCTGGAGGCCCGGGGCGAGCAGCCCGGGGCCTGGAGGCCCGGGGCGAGCAGCCCGGGGCCTGGAGGCCCGGGGCGAGCAGCCCGGGGCCTGGAGGCCCGGGGCGAGCAGCCCCGGGCCTGGAGGCCCGGGGCGAGCAGCCCGGGGCCTGGAGGCCCGGGGCGAGCAGCCCCGGGCCTGGAGGCCCGGGGCGAGCAGCCCCGGGCCTGGAGGCCCGGGGCGAGCAGCCCCGGGCCTGGAGGCCCGGGGCGAGCAGCCCCGGGCGAGGAGGCCCGGGGCGAGCAGCCCCGGGCGAGGAGGCCCGGGGCGAGCAGCCCCGGGCGAGGAGGCCCGGGGCGAGCAGCCCCGGGCGAGGAGGCCCGGGGCGAGCAGCCCCGGGCGAGGAGGCCCGGGGCGAGCAGCCCCGGGCGAGGAGGCCCGGGGCGAGCAGCCCCGGGCCTGGAGGCCCGGGGCGAGCAGCCCCGGGCGAGGAGGCCCGGGGCGAGCAGCCCGGGGCCTGGAGGCCCGGGGCGAGCAGCCCGGGGCCTGGAGGCCCGGGGCGAGCAGCCCGGGGCCTGGAGGCCCGGGGCGAGCAGCCCGGGGCCTGGAGGCCCGGGGCGAGCAGCCCGGGGCCTGGAGGCCCGGGGCGAGCAGCCCCGGGCCTGGAGGCCCGGGGCGAGCAGCCCCGGGCCTGGAGGCCCGGGGCGTGCGGGGCACTTCCCTTTCTGGGTCTCCAATGCCTCGGACCTTTGCGGGGAATCTCTGCACTGAGTCCCTAGGGTCTGGAGGCTGTTTCTGGTCCTGTGAACCCTTTCTCTCAGGTACAGGGAGCGGCTTCACCCACGGTGAGCCAAGGTCATGACTCAGGGCTTGGATGCCGTGTCTCGTAGCAGGTGTTTGGGATTCTGTGTTTCCCTACTCTCGGACCTAACCCCGGCATTTCTGGGCCGAGAGGAAGGGTTTGTTTCCTTTTCGGAGTCAGGCATCTGTCTCCTTGGGATTTTGTGCTCGCTGCATAGCCCCTGGAGGGGCTGCTTGGGATTCTGTGTCTCCCACTTCTCCAACATTCCCCGTAAGGTTCTCAGCTTAGACCCCATGGACTGGAGGCTGTGTGGGATACTCTGACCCGTTCCTCTCGGGTACAGGCAGAGGCTTCAGGCATGATTAGCCATGGTAAGAGACAGCCCCGGGCGAGGAGGCCCGGGGCGAGCAGCCCCGGGCGAGGAGGCCCGGGGCGAGCAGCCCCGGGCGAGGAGGCCCGGGGCGAGCAGCCCCGGGCGAGGAGGCCCGGGGCGAGCAGCCCCGGGCGAGGAGGCCCGGGGCGAGCAGCCCCGGGCGAGGAGGCCCGGGGCGAGCAGCCCCGGGCGAGGAGGCCCGGGGCGAGCAGCCCCGGGCGAGGAGGCCCGGGGCGAGCAGCCCCGGGCGAGGAGGCCCGGGGCGAGCAGCCCCGGGCGAGGAGGCCCGGGGCGAGCAGCCGCGGGCGAGGAGGCCCGGGGCGAGCAGCCCCGGGCGAGGAGGCCCGGGGCGAGCAGCCCCGGGCGAGGAGGCCCGGGGCGAGCAGCCCCGGGCGAGGAGGCCCGGGGCGAGCAGCCCCGGGCCTGGAGGCCCGGGGCGAGCAGCCCCGGGCGAGGAGGCCCGGGGCGAGCAGCCCCGGGCCTGGAGGCCCGGGGCGAGCAGCCCCGGGCGAGGAGGCCCGGGGCGAGCAGCCCCGGGCGAGGAGGCCCGGGGCGAGCAGCCCCGGGCGAGGAGGCCCGGGGCGAGCAGCCCCGGGCCTGGAGGCCCGGGGCGAGCAGCCCCGGGCGAGGAGGCCCGGGGGAGCAGCCCCGGGCCTGGAGGCCCGGGGCGAGCAGCCCCGGGCGAGGAGGCCCGGGGCGAGCAGCCCCGGGCGAGGAGGAGGCCCGGGGCGAGCAGCCCCGGGCCTGGAGGCCCGGGGCGAGCAGCCCCGGGCGAGGAGGCCCGGGGCGAGCAGCCCCGGGCGAGGAGGCCCGGGGCGAGCAGCCCCGGGCGAGGAGGCCCGGGGCGAGCAGCCCCGGGCGAGGAGGCCCGGGGCGAGCAGCCCCGGGCGAGGAGGCCCGGGGCGAGCAGCCCCGGGCGAGGAGGCCCGGGGCGAGCAGCCCCGGGCCTGGAGGCCCGGGGCGAGCAGCCCCGGGCGAGGAGGCCCGGGGCGAGCAGCCCCGGGCCTGGAGGCCCGGGGCGAGCAGCCCCGGGCGAGGAGGCCCGGGGCGAGCAGCCCCGGGCGAGGAGGCCCGGGGCGAGCAGCCCCGGGCGAGGAGGCCCGGGGCGAGCAGCCCCGGGCGAGGAGGCCCGGGGCGAGCAGCCCCGGGCCTGGAGGCCCGGGGCGAGCAGCCCCGGGCGAGGAGGCCCGGGGCGAGCAGCCCCGGGCCTGGAGGCCCGGGGCGAGCAGCCCCGGGCGAGGAGGCCCGGGGCGAGCAGCCCCGGGCCTGGAGGCCCGGGGCGAGCAGCCCGGGGCCTGGAGGCCCGGGGCGAGCAGCCCGGGGCCTGGAGGCCCGGGGCGAGCAGCCCGGGGCCTGGAGGCCCGGGGCGAGCAGCCCGGGGCCTGGAGGCCCGGGGCGAGCAGCCCGGGGCCTGGAGGCCCGGGGCGAGCAGCCCCGGGCCTGGAGGCCCGGGGCGAGCAGCCCCGGGCCTGGAGGCCCGGGGCGTGCGGGGCACTTCCCTTTCTGGGTCTCCAATGCCTCGGACCTTTGCGGGGAATCTCTGCACTGAGTCCCTAGGGTCTGGAGGCTGTTTCTGGTCCTGTGAACCCTTTCTCTCAGGTACAGGGAGCGGCTTCACCCACGGTGAGCCAAGGTCATGACTCAGGGCTTGGATGCCGTGTCTCGTAGCAGGTGTTTGGGATTCTGTGTTTCCCTACTCTCGGACCTAACCCCGGCATTTCTGGGCCGAGAGGAAGGGTTTGTTTCCTTTTCGGAGTCAGGCATCTGTCTCCTTGGGATTTTGTGCTCGCTGCATAGCCCCTGGAGGGGCTGCTTGGGATTCTGTGTCTCCCACTTCTCCAACATTCCCCGTAAGGTTCTCAGCTTAGACCCCATGGACTGGAGGCTGTGTGGGATACTCTGACCCGTTCCTCTCGGGTACAGGCAGAGGCTTCAGGCATGATTAGCCATGGTAAGAGACAGCCCCGGGCGAGGAGGCCCGGGGCGAGCAGCCCCGGGCGAGGAGGCCCGGGGCGGGCAGCCCCGGGCGAGGAGGCCCGGGGCGGGCAGCCCCGGGCGAGGAGGCCCGGGGCGGGCAGCCCCGGGCGAGGAGGCCCGGGGCGGGCAGCCCCGGGCGAGGAGGCCCGGGGCGGGCAGCCCCGGGCGAGGAGGCCCGGGGCGGGCAGCCCCGGGCGAGGAGGCCCGGGGCGGGCAGCCCCGGGCGAGGAGGCCCGGGGCGGGCAGCCCCGGGCGAGGAGGCCCGGGGCGGGCAGCCCCGGGCGAGGAGGCCCGGGGCGGGCAGCCCCGGGCGAGGAGGCCCGGGGCGGGCAGCCCCGGGCGAGGAGGCCCGGGGCGGGCAGCCCCGGGCGAGGAGGCCCGGGGCGGGCAGCCCCGGGCGAGGAGGCCCGGGGCGGGCAGCCCCGGGCGAGGAGGCCCGGGGCGGGCAGCCCCGGGCGAGGAGGCCCGGGGCGGGCAGCCCCGGGCGAGGAGGCCCGGGGCGGGCAGCCCCGGGCCTGGAGGCCCGGGGCGAGCAGCCCCGGGCGAGGAGGCCCGGGGCGAGCAGCCCCGGGCGAGGAGGCCCGGGGCGGGCAGCCCCGGGCGAGGAGGCCCGGGGCGGGCAGCCCCGGGCCTGGAGGCCCGGGGCGAGCAGCCCCGGGCGAGGAGGCCCGGGGCGAGCAGCCCCGGGCGAGGAGGCCCGGGGCGAGCAGCCCCGGGCGAGGAGGCCCGGGGCGAGCAGCCCCGGGCCTGGAGGCCCGGGGCGAGCAGCCCCGGGCCTGGAGGCCCGGGGCGAGCAGCCCCGGGCGAGGAGGCCCGGGGCGAGCAGCCCCGGGCCTGGAGGCCCGGGGCGAGCAGCCCCGGGCGAGGAGGCCCGGGGCGAGCAGCCCCGGGCCTGGAGGCCCGGGGCGAGCAGCCCGGGGCCTGGAGGCCCGGGGCGAGCAGCCCGGGGCCTGGAGGCCCGGGGCGAGCAGCCCGGGGCCTGGAGGCCCGGGGCGAGCAGCCCGGGGCCTGGAGGCCCGGGGCGAGCAGCCCGGGGCCTGGAGGCCCGGGGCGAGCAGCCCCGGGCCTGGAGGCCCGGGGCGAGCAGCCCCGGGCCTGGAGGCCCGGGGCGTGCGGGGCACTTCCCTTTCTGGGTCTCCAATGCCTCGGACCTTTGCGGGGAATCTCTGCACTGAGTCCCTAGGGTCTGGAGGCTGTTTCTGGTCCTGTGAACCCTTTCTCTCAGGTACAGGGAGCGGCTTCACCCACGGTGAGCCAAGGTCATGACTCAGGGCTTGGATGCCGTGTCTCGTAGCAGGTGTTTGGGATTCTGTGTTTCCCTACTCTCGGACCTAACCCCGGCATTTCTGGGCCGAGAGGAAGGGTTTGTTTCCTTTTCGGAGTCAGGCATCTGTCTCCTTGGGATTTTGTGCTCGCTGCATAGCCCCTGGAGGGGCTGCTTGGGATTCTGTGTCTCCCACTTCTCCAACATTCCCCGTAAGGTTCTCAGCTTAGACCCCATGGACTGGAGGCTGTGTGGGATACTCTGACCCGTTCCTCTCGGGTACAGGCAGAGGCTTCAGGCATGATTAGCCATGGTAAGAGACAGCCCCGGGCGAGGAGGCCCGGGGCGAGCAGCCCCGGGCGAGGAGGCCCGGGGCGAGCAGCCCCGGGCGAGGAGGCCCGGGGCGGGCAGCCCCGGGCGAGGAGGCCCGGGGCGGGCAGCCCCGGGCGAGGAGGCCCGGGGCGGGCAGCCCCGGGCGAGGAGGCCCGGGGCGGGCAGCCCCGGGCGAGGAGGCCCGGGGCGGGCAGCCCCGGGCGAGGAGGCCCGGGGCGGGCAGCCCCGGGCGAGGAGGCCCGGGGCGGGCAGCCCCGGGCGAGGAGGCCCGGGGCGGGCAGCCCCGGGCGAGGAGGCCCGGGGCGGGCAGCCCCGGGCGAGGAGGCCCGGGGCGGGCAGCCCCGGGCGAGGAGGCCCGGGGCGGGCAGCCCCGGGCGAGGAGGCCCGGGGCGGGCAGCCCCGGGCGAGGAGGCCCGGGGCGGGCAGCCCCGGGCGAGGAGGCCCGGGGCGGGCAGCCCCGGGCGAGGAGGCCCGGGGCGGGCAGCCCCGGGCGAGGAGGCCCGGGGCGGGCAGCCCCGGGCGAGGAGGCCCGGGGCGGGCAGCCCCGGGCGAGGAGGCCCGGGGCGGGCAGCCCCGGGCGAGGAGGCCCGGGGCGGGCAGCCCCGGGCGAGGAGGCCCGGGGCGGGCAGCCCCGGGCCTGGAGGCCCGGGGCGAGCAGCCCCGGGCGAGGAGGCCCGGGGCGAGCAGCCCCGGGCGAGGAGGCCCGGGGCGAGCAGCCCCGGGCCTGGAGGCCCGGGGCGGGCAGCCCCGGGCCTGGAGGCCCGGGGCGAGCAGCCCCGGGCGAGGAGGCCCGGGGCGAGCAGCCCCGGGCGAGGAGGCCCGGGGCGAGCAGCCCCGGGCGAGGAGGCCCGGGGCGAGCAGCCCCGGGCGAGGAGGCCCGGGGCGAGCAGCCCCGGGCGAGGAGGCCCGGGGCGAGCAGCCCCGGGCGAGGAGGCCCGGGGCGAGCAGCCCCGGGCCTGGAGGCCCGGGGCGAGCAGCCCCGGGCCTGGAGGCCCGGGGCGAGCAGCCCCGGGCCTGGAGGCCCGGGGCGAGCAGCCCCGGGCCTGGAGGCCCGGGGCGAGCAGCCCCGGGCCTGGAGGCCCGGGGCGAGCAGCCCCGGGCCTGGAGGCCCGGGGCGAGCAGCCCCGGGCCTGGAGGCCCGGGGCGAGCAGCCCCGGGCCTGGAGGCCCGGGGCGAGCAGCCCCGGGCCTGGAGGCCCGGGGCGAGCAGCCCCGGGCCTGGAGGCCCGGGGCGAGCAGCCCCGGGCCTGGAGGCCCGGGGCGAGCAGCCCCGGGCCTGGAGGCCCGGGGCGAGCAGCCCCGGGCCTGGAGGCCCGGGGCGAGCAGCCCCGGGCCTGGAGGCCCGGGGCGAGCAGCCCCGGGCCTGGAGGCCCGGGGCGAGCAGCCCCGGGCCTGGAGGCCCGGGGCGAGCAGCCCCGGGCCTGGAGGCCCGGGGCGAGCAGCCCCGGGCCTGGAGGCCCGGGGCGAGCAGCCCCGGGCCTGGAGGCCCGGGGCGAGCAGCCCCGGGCCTGGAGGCCCGGGGCGAGCAGCCCCGGGCCTGGAGGCCCGGGGCGAGCAGCCCCGGGCCTGGAGGCCCGGGGCGAGCAGCCCCGGGCCTGGAGGCCCGGGGCGAGCAGCCCCGGGCCTGGAGGCCCGGGGCGAGCAGCCCCGGGCCTGGAGGCCCGGGGCGAGCAGCCCCGGGCCTGGAGGCCCGGGGCGAGCAGCCCCGGGCCTGGAGGCCCGGGGCGAGCAGCCCCGGGCCTGGAGGCCCGGGGCGAGCAGCCCCGGGCCTGGAGGCCCGGGGCGAGCAGCCCCGGGCCTGGAGGCCCGGGGCGAGCAGCCCCGGGCCTGGAGGCCCGGGGCGAGCAGCCCCGGGCCTGGAGGCCCGGGGCGAGCAGCCCCGGGCCTGGAGGCCCGGGGCGAGCAGCCCCGGGCCTGGAGGCCCGGGGCGAGCAGCCCCGGGCCTGGAGGCCCGGGGCGAGCAGCCCCGGGCCTGGAGGCCCGGGGCGAGCAGCCCCGGGCCTGGAGGCCCGGGGCGAGCAGCCCCGGGCCTGGAGGCCCGGGGCGAGCAGCCCCGGGCCTGGAGGCCCGGGGCGAGCAGCCCCGGGCCTGGAGGCCCGGGGCGAGCAGCCCCGGGCCTGGAGGCCCGGGGCGAGCAGCCCCGGGCCTGGAGGCCCGGGGCGAGCAGCCCCGGGCCTGGAGGCCCGGGGCGAGCAGCCCCGGGCCTGGAGGCCCGGGGCGAGCAGCCCCGGGCCTGGAGGCCCGGGGCGAGCAGCCCCGGGCCTGGAGGCCCGGGGCGAGCAGCCCCGGGCCTGGAGGCCCGGGGCGAGCAGCCCCGGGCCTGGAGGCCCGGGGCGAGCAGCCCCGGGCCTGGAGGCCCGGGGCGAGCGGGGCACTTCCCTTTCTGGGTCTCCAATGCCTCGGACCTTTGCGGGGAATCTCTGCACTGAGTCCCTAGGGTCTGGAGGCTGTTTCTGGTCCTGTGAACCCTTTCTCTCAGGTACAGGGAGCGGCTTCACCCACGGTGAGCCAAGGTCATGACTCAGGGCTTGGATGCCGTGTCTCGTAGCAGGTGTTTGGGATTCTGTGTTTCCCTACTCTCGGACCTAACCCCGGCATTTCTGGGCCGAGAGGAAGGGTTTGTTTCCTTTTCGGAGTCAGGCATCTGTCTCCTTGGGATTTTGTGCTCGCTGCATAGCCCCTGGAGGGGCTGCTTGGGATTCTGTGTCTCCCACTTCTCCAACATTCCCCGTAAGGTTCTCAGCTTAGACCCCATGGACTGGAGGCTGTGTGGGATACTCTGACCCGTTCCTCTCGGGTACAGGCAGAGGCTTCAGGCATGATTAGCCATGGTAAGAGACAGCCCCGGGCGAGGAGGCCCGGGGCGAGCGGCCCCGGGCGAGGAGGCCCGGGGCGAGCGGCCCCGGGCGAGGAGGCCCGGGGCGAGCGGCCCCGGGCGAGGAGGCCCGGGGCGAGCGGCCCCGGGCGAGGAGGCCCGGGGCGAGCGGCCCCGGGCGAGGAGGCCCGGGGCGAGCGGCCCCGGGCCTGGAGGCCCGGGGCGAGCGGCCCCGGGCCTGGAGGCCCGGGGCGAGCGGCCCCGGGCGAGGAGGCCCGGGGCGAGCGGCCCCGGGCGAGGAGGCCCGGGGCGAGCGGCCCCGGGCCTGGAGGCCCGGGGCGAGCGGCCCCGGGCCTGGAGGCCCGGGGCGAGCGGCCCCGGGCCTGGAGGCCCGGGGCGAGCGGCCCCGGGCCTGGAGGCCCGGGGCGAGCGGCCCCGGGCCTGGAGGCCCGGGGCGAGCGGGGCACTTCCCTTTCTGGGTCTCCAATGCCTCGGACCTTTGCGGGGAATCTCTGCACTGAGTCCCTAGGGTCTGGAGGCTGTTTCGGGTCCTGTGAACCCTTTCTCTCAGGTACAGGGAGCGGCTTCACCCACGGTGAGCCAAGGTAATGACTCAGGGCTTGGATGCCGTGTCTCGTAGCAGGTGTTTGGGATTCTGTGTTTCCCTACTCTCGGACCTAACCCCGGCATTTCTGGGCCGAGAGGAAGGGTTTGTTTCCTTTTCGGAGTCAGGCATCTGTCTCCTTGGGATTTTGTGCTCGCTGCATAGCCCCTGGAGGGGCTGCTTGGGATTCTGTGTCTCCCACTTCTCCAACATTCCCCGTAAGGTTCTCAGCTTAGACCCCATGGACTGGAGGCTGTGTGGGATACTCTGACCCGTTCCTCTCGGGTACAGGCAGAGGCTTCAGGAATGATTAGCCATGGTAAGAGACAGCCCCGGGCGAGGAGGCCCGGGGCGAGCAGCCCCGGGCGAGGAGGCCCGGGGCGAGCAGCCCCGGGCGAGGAGGCCCGGGGCGAGCAGCCCCGGGCGAGGAGGCCCGGGGCGAGCAGCCCCGGGCGAGGAGGACCGGGGCGAGCAGCCCCGGGCGAGGAGGCCCGGGGCGAGCAGCCCCGGGCCTGGAGGCCCGGGGCGAGCAGCCCCGGGCCTGGAGGCCCGGGGCGTGCGGGGCACTTCCCTTTCTGGGTCTCCAATGCCTCGGACCTTTGCGGGGAATCTCTGCACTGAGTCCCTAGGGTCTGGAGGCTGTTTCGGGTCCTGTGAACCCTTTCTCTCAGGTACAGGGAGCGGATTCACCCACGGTGAGCCAAGGTAATGACTCAGGGCTTGGATGCCGTGTCTCGTAGCATGTGTTTGGGATTCTGTGTTTCCCTACTCTCGGACCTAACCCCGGCATTTCTGGGCCGAGAGGAAGGGTTTGTTTCCTTTTCGGAGTCAGGCATCTGTCTCCTTGGGATTTTGTGCTCGCTGCATAGCCCCTGGAGGGGCTGCTTGGGATTCTGTGTCTCCCACTTCTCCAACATTCCCCGTAAGGTTCTCAGCTTAGACCCCATGGACTGGAGGCTGTGTGGGATACTCTGACCCGTTCCTCTCGGGTACAGGCAGAGGCTTCAGGCATGATTAGCCATGGAAAGAGACAGCCCCGGGCGAGGAGGCCCGGGGCGAGCAGCCCCGGGCGAGGAGGCCCGGGGCGAGCAGCCCCGGGCGAGGAGGCCCGGGGCGAGCAGCCCCGGGCGAGGAGGCCCGGGGCGAGCAGCCCCGGGCGAGGAGGCCCGGGGCGAGCAGCCCCGGGCGAGGAGGCCCGGGGCGAGCAGCCCCGGGCCTGGAGGCCCGGGGCGAGCAGCCCCGGGCGAGGAGGCCCGGGGCGAGCAGCCCCGGGCCTGGAGGCCCGGGGCGAGCAGCCCCGGGCCTGGAGGCCCGGGGCGAGCAGCCCCGGGCCTGGAGGCCCGGGGCGAGCAGCCCCGGGCGAGGAGGCCCGGGGCGAGCAGCCCCGGGCGAGGAGGCCCGGGGCGAGCAGCCCCGGGCGAGGAGGCCCGGGGCGAGCAGCCCCGGGCCTGGAGGCCCGGGGCGAGCAGCCCGGGGCCTGGAGGCCCGGGGCGAGCAGCCCGGGGCCTGGAGGCCCGGGGCGAGCAGCCCCGGGCGAGGAGGCCCGGGGCGAGCAGCCCCGGGCGAGGAGGCCCGGGGCGAGCAGCCCCGGGCCTGGAGGCCCGGGGCGAGCAGCCCCGGGCCTGGAGGCCCGGGGCGAGCAGCCCCGGGCCTGGAGGCCCGGGGCGAGCAGCCCCGGGCCTGGAGGCCCGGGGCGTGCGGGGCACTTCCCTTTCTGGGTCTCCAATGCCTCGGACCTTTGCGGGGAATCTCTGCACTGAGTCCCTAGGGTCTGGAGGCTGTTTCGGGTCCTGTGAACCCTTTCTCTCAGGTACAGGGAGCGGCTTCACCCACGGTGAGCCAAGGTAATGACTCAGGGCTTGGATGCCGTGTCTCGTAGCAGGTGTTTGGGATTCTGTGTTTCCCTACTCTCGGACCTAACCCCGGCATTTCTGGGCCGAGAGGAAGGGTTTGTTTCCTTTTCGGAGTCAGGCATCTGTCTCCTTGGGATTTTGTGCTCGCTGCATAGCCCCTGGAGGGGCTGCTTGGGATTCTGTGTCTCCCACTTCTCCAACATTCCCCGTAAGGTTCTCAGCTTAGACCCCATGGACTGGAGGCTGTGTGGGATACTCTGACCCGTTCCTCTCGGGTACAGGCAGAGGCTTCAGGCATGATTAGCCATGGTAAGAGACAGCCCCGGGCGAGGAGGCCCGGGGCGAGCAGCCCCGGGCGAGGAGGCCCGGGGCGAGCAGCCCCGGGCGAGGAGGCCCGGGGCGAGCAGCCCCGGGCGAGGAGGCCCGGGGCGAGCAGCCCCGGGCCTGGAGGCCCGGGGCGAGCAGCCCCGGGCGAGGAGGCCCGGGGCGAGCAGCCCCGGGCCTGGAGGCCCGGGGCGAGCAGCCCCGGGCGAGGAGGCCCGGGGCGAGCAGCCCCGGGCGAGGAGGCCCGGGGCGAGCAGCCCCGGGCCTGGAGGCCCGGGGCGAGCAGCCCCGGGCCTGGAGGCCCGGGGCGAGCAGCCCCGGGCCTGGAGGCCCGGGGCGAGCAGCCCCGGGCGAGGAGGCCCGGGGCGAGCAGCCCCGGGCCTGGAGGCCCGGGGCGAGCAGCCCCGGGCGAGGAGGCCCGGGGCGAGCAGCCCCGGGCCTGGAGGCCCGGGGCGAGCAGCCCGGGGCCTGGAGGCCCGGGGCGAGCAGCCCGGGGCCTGGAGGCCCGGGGCGAGCAGCCCCGGGCCTGGAGGCCCGGGGCGAGCAGCCCCGGGCCTGGAGGCCCGGGGCGAGCAGCCCCGGGCCTGGAGGCCCGGGGCGAGCAGCCCCGGGCCTGGAGGCCCGGGGCGAGCAGCCCCGGGCCTGGAGGCCCGGGGCGAGCAGCCCAGGGCCTGGAGGCCCGGGGCGAGCAGCCCCGGGCCTGGAGGCCCGGGGCGAGCAGCCCCGGGCGAGGAGGCCCGGGGCGAGCAGCCCCGGGCGAGGAGGCCCGGGGCGAGCAGCCCCGGGCGAGGAGGCCCGGGGCGAGCAGCCCCGGGCCTGGAGGCCCGGGGCGAGCAGCCCCGGGCCTGGAGGCCCGGGGCGAGCAGCCCCGGGCGAGGAGGCCCGGGGCGAGCAGCCCCGGGCCTGGAGGCCCGGGGCGAGCAGCCCCGGGCCTGGAGGCCCGGGGCGAGCAGCCCCGGGCGAGGAGGCCCGGGGCGAGCAGCCCCGGGCCTGGAGGCCCGGGGCGAGCAGCCCCGGGCGAGGAGGCCCGGGGCGAGCAGCCCCGGGCCTGGAGGCCCGGGGCGAGCAGCCCGGGGCCTGGAGGCCCGGGGCGAGCAGCCCGGGGCCTGGAGGCCCGGGGCGAGCAGCCCGGGGCCTGGAGGCCCGGGGCGAGCAGCCCGGGGCCTGGAGGCCCGGGGCGAGCAGCCCCGGGCGAGGAGGCCCGGGGCGAGCAGCCCCGGGCCTGGAGGCCCGGGGCGAGCAGCCCGGGGCCTGGAGGCCCGGGGCGAGCAGCCCGGGGCCTGGAGGCCCGGGGCGAGCAGCCCCGGGCCTGGAGGCCCGGGGCGAGCAGCCCCGGGCCTGGAGGCCCGGGGCGAGCAGCCCCGGGCCTGGAGGCCCGGGGCGAGCAGCCCCGGGCCTGGAGGCCCGGGGCGAGCAGCCCCGGGCCTGGAGGCCCGGGGCGAGCAGCCCCGGGCCTGGAGGCCCGGGGCGAGCAGCCCCGGGCCTGGAGGCCCGGGGCGAGCAGCCCCGGGCCTGGAGGCCCGGGGCGAGCAGCCCCGGGCCTGGAGGCCCGGGGCGAGCAGCCCCGGGCCTGGAGGCCCGGGGCGAGCAGCCCCGGGCCTGGAGGCCCGGGGCGAGCAGCCCCGGGCCTGGAGGCCCGGGGCGAGCAGCCCCGGGCCTGGAGGCCCGGGGCGAGCAGCCCCGGGCCTGGAGGCCCGGGGCGAGCAGCCCCGGGCCTGGAGGCCCGGGGCGAGCAGCCCCGGGCCTGGAGGCCCGGGGCGAGCAGCCCCGGGCCTGGAGGCCCGGGGCGAGCAGCCCCGGGCCTGGAGGCCCGGGGCGAGCAGCCCCGGGCCTGGAGGCCCGGGGCGAGCAGCCCCGGGCCTGGAGGCCCGGGGCGAGCAGCCCCGGGCCTGGAGGCCCGGGGCGAGCAGCCCCGGGCCTGGAGGCCCGGGGCGAGCAGCCCCGGGCCTGGAGGCCCGGGGCGAGCAGCCCCGGGCCTGGAGGCCCGGGGCGAGCAGCCCCGGGCCTGGAGGCCCGGGGCGAGCAGCCCCGGGCCTGGAGGCCCGGGGCGAGCAGCCCCGGGCCTGGAGGCCCGGGGCGAGCAGCCCCGGGCCTGGAGGCCCGGGGCGAGCAGCCCCGGGCCTGGAGGCCCGGGGCGAGCAGCCCCGGGCCTGGAGGCCCGGGGCGAGCAGCCCCGGGCCTGGAGGCCCGGGGCGAGCAGCCCCGGGCCTGGAGGCCCGGGGCGAGCAGCCCCGGGCCTGGAGGCCCGGGGCGAGCAGCCCCGGGCCTGGAGGCCCGGGGCGAGCAGCCCCGGGCCTGGAGGCCCGGGGCGAGCAGCCCCGGGCCTGGAGGCCCGGGGCGAGCGGGGCACTTCCCTTTCTGGGTCTCCAATGCCTCGGACCTTTGCGGGGAATCTCTGCACTGAGTCCCTAGGGTCTGGAGGCTGTTTCTGGTCCTGTGAACCCTTTCTCTCAGGTACAGGGAGCGGCTTCACCCACGGTGAGCCAAGGTCATGACTCAGGGCTTGGATGCCGTGTCTCGTAGCAGGTGTTTGGGATTCTGTGTTTCCCTACTCTTGGACCTAACCCCGGCATTTCTGGGCCGAGAGGAAGGGTTTGTTTCCTTTTCGGAGTCAGGCATCTGTCTCCTTGGGATTTTGTGCTCGCTGCATAGCCCCTGGAGGGGCTGCTTGGGATTCTGTGTCTCCCACTTCTCCAACATTCCCCGTAAGGTTCTCAGCTTAGACCCCATGGACTGGAGGCTGTGTGGGATACTCTGACCCGTTCCTCTCGGGTACAGGCAGAGGCTTCAGGCATGATTAGCCATGGTAAGAGACAGCCCCGGGCGAGGAGGCCCGGGGCGAGCGGCCCCGGGCGAGGAGGCCCGGGGCGAGCGGCCCCGGGCGAGGAGGCCCGGGGCGAGCGGCCCCGGGCGAGGAGGCCCGGGGCGAGCGGCCCCGGGCGAGGAGGCCCGGGGCGAGCGGCCCCGGGCGAGGAGGCCCGGGGCGAGCGGCCCCGGGCCTGGAGGCCCGGGGCGAGCGGCCCCGGGCCTGGAGGCCCGGGGCGAGCGGCCCCGGGCGAGGAGGCCCGGGGCGAGCGGCCCCGGGCGAGGAGGCCCGGGGCGAGCGGCCCCGGGCCTGGAGGCCCGGGGCGAGCGGCCCCGGGCCTGGAGGCCCGGGGCGAGCGGCCCCGGGCCTGGAGGCCCGGGGCGAGCGGGGCACTTCCCTTTCTGGGTCTCCAATGCCTCGGACCTTTGCGGGGAATCTCTGCACTGAGTCCCTAGGGTCTGGAGGCTGTTTCGGGTCCTGTGAACCCTTTCTCTCAGGTACAGGGAGCGGCTTCACCCACGGTGAGCCAAGGTAATGACTCAGGGCTTGGATGCCGTGTCTCGTAGCAGGTGTTTGGGATTCTGTGTTTCCCTACTCTCGGACCTAACCCCGGCATTTCTGGGCCGAGAGGAAGGGTTTGTTTCCTTTTCGGAGTCAGGCATCTGTCTCCTTGGGATTTTGTGCTCGCTGCATAGCCCCTGGAGGGGCTGCTTGGGATTCTGTGTCTCCCACTTCTCCAACATTCCCCGTAAGGTTCTCAGCTTAGACCCCATGGACTGGAGGCTGTGTGGGATACTCTGACCCGTTCCTCTCGGGTACAGGCAGAGGCTTCAGGAATGATTAGCCATGGTAAGAGACAGCCCCGGGCGAGGAGGCCCGGGGCGAGCAGCCCCGGGCGAGGAGGCCCGGGGCGAGCAGCCCCGGGCGAGGAGGCCCGGGGCGAGCAGCCCCGGGCGAGGAGGCCCGGGGCGAGCAGCCCCGGGCGAGGAGGCCCGGGGCGAGCAGCCCCGGGCGAGGAGGCCCGGGGCGAGCAGCCCCGGGCGAGGAGGCCCGGGGCGAGCAGCCCCGGGCCTGGAGGCCCGGGGCGAGCAGCCCCGGGCCTGGAGGCCCGGGGCGAGCAGCCCCGGGCCTGGAGGCCCGGGGCGAGCAGCCCCGGGCCTGGAGGCCCGGGGCGAGCAGCCCCGGGCCTGGAGGCCCGGGGCGAGCAGCCCCGGGCCTGGAGGCCCGGGGCGAGCAGCCCCGGGCCTGGAGGCCCGGGGCGAGCAGCCCCGGGCCTGGAGGCCCGGGGCGTGCGGGGCACTTCCCTTTCTGGGTCTCCAATGCCTCGGACCTTTGCGGGGAATCTCTGCACTGAGTCCCTAGGGTCTGGAGGCTGTTTCGGGTCCTGTGAACCCTTTCTCTCAGGTACAGGGAGCGGATTCACCCACGGTGAGCCAAGGTAATGACTCAGGGCTTGGATGCCGTGTCTCGTAGCATGTGTTTGGGATTCTGTGTTTCCCTACTCTCGGACCTAACCCCGGCATTTCTGGGCCGAGAGGAAGGGTTTGTTTCCTTTTCGGAGTCAGGCATCTGTCTCCTTGGGATTTTGTGCTCGCTGCATAGCCCCTGGAGGGGCTGCTTGGGATTCTGTGTCTCCCACTTCTCCAACATTCCCCGTAAGGTTCTCAGCTTAGACCCCATGGACTGGAGGCTGTGTGGGATACTCTGACCCGTTCCTCTCGGGTACAGGCAGAGGCTTCAGGCATGATTAGCCATGGTAAGAGACAGCCCCGGGCGAGGAGGCCCGGGGCGAGCAGCCCCGGGCGAGGAGGCCCGGGGCGAGCAGCCCCGGGCGAGGAGGCCCGGGGCGAGCAGCCCCGGGCGAGGAGGCCCGGGGCGAGCAGCCCCGGGCGAGGAGGCCCGGGGCGAGCAGCCCCGGGCGAGGAGGCCCGGGGCGAGCAGCCCCGGGCCTGGAGGCCCGGGGCGAGCAGCCCCGGGCGAGGAGGCCCGGGGCGAGCAGCCCCGGGCCTGGAGGCCCGGGGCGAGCAGCCCCGGGCCTGGAGGCCCGGGGCGAGCAGCCCCGGGCCTGGAGGCCCGGGGCGAGCAGCCCCGGGCCTGGAGGCCCGGGGCGAGCAGCCCCGGGCCTGGAGGCCCGGGGCGAGCAGCCCCGGGCGAGGAGGCCCGGGGCGAGCAGCCCCGGGCGAGGAGGCCCGGGGCGAGCAGCCCCGGGCGAGGAGGCCCGGGGCGAGCAGCCCCGGGCCTGGAGGCCCGGGGCGAGCAGCCCGGGGCCTGGAGGCCCGGGGCGAGCAGCCCGGGGCCTGGAGGCCCGGGGCGAGCAGCCCCGGGCGAGGAGGCCCGGGGCGAGCAGCCCCGGGCGAGGAGGCCCGGGGCGAGCAGCCCCGGGCCTGGAGGCCCGGGGCGAGCAGCCCCGGGCCTGGAGGCCCGGGGCGAGCAGCCCCGGGCCTGGAGGCCCGGGGCGAGCAGCCCCGGGCGAGGAGGCCCGGGGCGAGCAGCCCCGGGCGAGGAGGCCCGGGGCGAGCAGCCCCGGGCGAGGAGGCCCGGGGCGAGCAGCCCCGGGCCTGGAGGCCCGGGGCGAGCAGCCCCGGGCGAGGAGGCCCGGGGCGAGCAGCCCCGGGCGAGGAGGCCCGGGGCGAGCAGCCCCGGGCCTGGAGGCCCGGGGCGAGCAGCCCCGGGCCTGGAGGCCCGGGGCGAGCAGCCCCGGGCGAGGAGGCCCGGGGCGAGCAGCCCCGGGCCTGGAGGCCCGGGGCGAGCAGCCCCGGGCGAGGAGGCCCGGGGCGAGCAGCCCCGGGCCTGGAGGCCCGGGGCGAGCAGCCCGGGGCCTGGAGGCCCGGGGCGAGCAGCCCCGGGCCTGGAGGCCCGGGGCGAGCAGCCCGGGGCCTGGAGGCCCGGGGCGAGCAGCCCCGGGCCTGGAGGCCCGGGGCGAGCAGCCCCGGGCCTGGAGGCCCGGGGCGAGCAGCCCCGGGCCTGGAGGCCCGGGGCGAGCAGCCCCGGGCCTGGAGGCCCGGGGCGAGCAGCCCCGGGCCTGGAGGCCCGGGGCGAGCAGCCCCGGGCCTGGAGGCCCGGGGCGAGCAGCCCCGGGCCTGGAGGCCCGGGGCGAGCAGCCCCGGGCCTGGAGGCCCGGGGCGAGCAGCCCCGGGCCTGGAGGCCCGGGGCGAGCAGCCCCGGGCCTGGAGGCCCGGGGCGAGCGGGGCACTTCCCTTTCTGGGTCTCCAATGCCTCGGACCTTTGCGGGGAATCTCTGCACTGAGTCCCTAGGGTCTGGAGGCTGTTTCTGGTCCTGTGAACCCTTTCTCTCAGGTACAGGGAGCGGCTTCACCCACGGTGAGCCAAGGTCATGACTCAGGGCTTGGATGCCGTGTCTCGTAGCAGGTGTTTGGGATTCTGTGTTTCCCTACTCTCGGACCTAACCCCGGCATTTCTGGGCCGAGAGGAAGGGTTTGTTTCCTTTTCGGAGTCAGGCATCTGTCTCCTTGGGATTTTGTGCTCGCTGCATAGCCCCTGGAGGGGCTGCTTGGGATTCTGTGTCTCCCACTTCTCCAACATTCCCCGTAAGGTTCTCAGCTTAGACCCCATGGACTGGAGGCTGTGTGGGATACTCTGACCCGTTCCTCTCGGGTACAGGCAGAGGCTTCAGGCATGATTAGCCATGGTAAGAGACAGCCCCGGGCGAGGAGGCCCGGGGCGAGCAGCCCCGGGCGAGGAGGCCCGGGGCGAGCAGCCCCGGGCGAGGAGGCCCGGGGCGAGCAGCCCCGGGCGAGGAGGCCCGGGGCGAGCAGCCCCGGGCGAGGAGGCCCGGGGCGAGCAGCCCCGGGCGAGGAGGCCCGGGGCGAGCAGCCCCGGGCGAGGAGGCCCGGGGCGAGCAGCCCCGGGCGAGGAGGCCCGGGGCGAGCAGCCCCGGGCGAGGAGGCCCGGGGCGAGCAGCCCCGGGCGAGGAGGCCCGGGGCGAGCAGCCCCGGGCGAGGAGGCCCGGGGCGAGCAGCCCCGGGCGAGGAGGCCCGGGGCGAGCAGCCCCGGGCGAGGAGGCCCGGGGCGAGCAGCCCCGGGCGAGGAGGCCCGGGGCGAGCAGCCCCGGGCGAGGAGGCCCGGGGCGAGCAGCCCCGGGCGAGGAGGCCCGGGGCGAGCAGCCCCGGGCGAGGAGGCCCGGGGCGAGCAGCCCCGGGCGAGGAGGCCCGGGGCGAGCAGCCCCGGGCGAGGAGGCCCGGGGCGAGCAGCCCCGGGCGAGGAGGCCCGGGGCGAGCAGCCCCGGGCGAGGAGGCCCGGGGCGAGCAGCCCCGGGCGAGGCGGCCCGGGGCGAGCAGCCCCGGGCCTGGAGGCCCGGGGCGAGCAGCCCCGGGCGAGGAGGCCCGGGGCGAGCAGCCCCGGGCCTGGAGGCCCGGGGCGAGCAGCCCCGGGCCTGGAGGCCCGGGGCGAGCAGCCCCGGGCCTGGAGGCCCGGGCCGAGCAGCCCCGGGCCTGGAGGCCCGGGGCGAGCAGCCCCGGGCGAGGAGGCCCGGGGCGAGCAGCCCCGGGCGAGGAGGCCCGGGGCGAGCAGCCCCGGGCGAGGAGGCCCGGGGCGAGCAGCCCCAGGCCTGGAGGCCCGGGGCGAGCAGCCCCGGGCGAGGAGGCCCGGGGCGAGCAGCCCCGGGCCTGGAGGCCCGGGGCGAGCAGCCCCGGGCCTGGAGGCCCGGGGCGAGCAGCCCCGGGCGAGGAGGCCCGGGGCGAGCAGCCCCGGGCGAGGAGGCCCGGGGCGAGCAGCCCCGGGCCTGGAGGCCCGGGGCGAGCAGCCCCGGGCCTGGAGGCCCGGGGCGAGCAGCCCCGGGCGAGGAGGCCCGGGGCGAGCAGCCCCGGGCCTGGAGGCCCGGGGCGAGCAGCCCCGGGCGAGGAGGCCCGAGGCGAGCAGCCCCGGGCGAGGAGGCCCGGGGCGAGCAGCCCCGGGACTGGAGGCCCGGGGCGAGCAGCCCCGGGCGAGGAGGCCCGGGGCGAGCAGCCCCGGGCCTGGAGGCCCGGGGCGAGCAGCCCCGGGCCTGGAGGCCCGGGGCGAGCAGCCCCGGGCGAGGAGGCCCGGGGCGAGCAGCCCCGGGCCTGGAGGCCCGGGGCGAGCAGCCCCGGGCCTGGAGGCCCGGGGCGAGCAGCCCCGGGCCTGGAGGCCCGGGGCGAGCAGCCCCGGGCCTGGAGGCCCGGGGCGAGCAGCCCCGGGCCTGGAGGCCCGGGGCGAGCAGCCCCGGGCCTGGAGGCCCGGGGCGAGCAGCCCCGGGCCTGGAGGCCCGGGGCGAGCAGCCCCGGGCCTGGAGGCCCGGGGCGAGCAGCCCCGGGCCTGGAGGCCCGGGGCGAGCAGCCCCGGGCCTGGAGGCCCGGGGCGAGCAGCCCCGGGCCTGGAGGCCCGGGGCGAGCAGCCCCGGGCCTGGAGGCCCGGGGCGAGCAGCCCCGGGCCTGGAGGCCCGGGGCGAGCAGCCCCGGGCCTGGAGGCCCGGGGCGAGCAGCCCCGGGCCTGGAGGCCCGGGGCGAGCAGCCCCGGGCCTGGAGGCCCGGGGCGAGCAGCCCCGGGCCTGGAGGCCCGGGGCGAGCAGCCCCGGGCCTGGAGGCCCGGGGCGAGCAGCCCCGGGCCTGGAGGCCCGGGGCGAGCAGCCCCGGGCCTGGAGGCCCGGGGCGAGCAGCCCCGGGCCTGGAGGCCCGGGGCGAGCAGCCCCGGGCCTGGAGGCCCGGGGCGAGCAGCCCCGGGCCTGGAGGCCCGGGGCGAGCAGCCCCGGGCCTGGAGGCCCGGGGCGAGCAGCCCCGGGCCTGGAGGCCCGGGGCGAGCAGCCCCGGGCCTGGAGGCCCGGGGCGAGCAGCCCCGGGCCTGGAGGCCCGGGGCGAGCAGCCCCGGGCCTGGAGGCCCGGGGCGAGCAGCCCCGGGCCTGGAGGCCCGGGGCGAGCAGCCCCGGGCCTGGAGGCCCGGGGCGAGCAGCCCCGGGCCTGGAGGCCCGGGGCGAGCAGCCCCGGGCCTGGAGGCCCGGGGCGAGCAGCCCCGGGCCTGGAGGCCCGGGGCGAGCAGCCCCGGGCCTGGAGGCCCGGGGCGAGCAGCCCCGGGCCTGGAGGCCCGGGGCGAGCAGCCCCGGGCCTGGAGGCCCGGGGCGAGCAGCCCCGGGCCTGGAGGCCCGGGGCGAGCAGCCCCGGGCCTGGAGGCCCGGGGCGAGCAGCCCCGGGCCTGGAGGCCCGGGGCGAGCAGCCCCGGGCCTGGAGGCCCGGGGCGAGCAGCCCCGGGCCTGGAGGCCCGGGGCGAGCAGCCCCGGGCCTGGAGGCCCGGGGCGAGCAGCCCCGGGCCTGGAGGCCCGGGGCGAGCAGCCCCGGGCCTGGAGGCCCGGGGCGAGCAGCCCCGGGCCTGGAGGCCCGGGGCGAGCAGCCCCGGGCCTGGAGGCCCGGGGCGAGCGGGGCACTTCCCTTTCTGGGTCTCCAATGCCTCGGACCTTTGCGGGGAATCTCTGCACTGAGTCCCTAGGGTCTGGAGGCTGTTTCTGGTCCTGTGAACCCTTTCTCTCAGGTACAGGGAGCGGCTTCACCCACGGTGAGCCAAGGTCATGACTCAGGGCTTGGATGCCGTGTCTCGTAGCAGGTGTTTGGGATTCTGTGTTTCCCTACTCTCGGACCTAACCCCGGCATTTCTGGGCCGAGAGGAAGGGTTTGTTTCCTTTTCGGAGTCAGGCATCTGTCTCCTTGGGATTTTGTGCTCGCTGCATAGCCCCTGGAGGGGCTGCTTGGGATTCTGTGTCTCCCACTTCTCCAACATTCCCCGTAAGGTTCTCAGCTTAGACCCCATGGACTGGAGGCTGTGTGGGATACTCTGACCCGTTCCTCTCGGGTACAGGCAGAGGCTTCAGGCATGATTAGCCATGGTAAGAGACAGCCCCGGGCGAGGAGGCCCGGGGCGAGCAGCCCCGGGCGAGGAGGCCCGGGGCGAGCAGCCCCGGGGGAGGAGGCCCGGGGCGAGCAGCCCCGGGCGAGGAGGCCCGGGGCGAGCAGCCCCGGGCGAGGAGGCCCGGGGCGAGCAGCCCCGGGCGAGGAGGCCCGGGGCGAGCAGCCCCGGGCGAGGAGGCCCGGGGCGAGCAGCCCCGGGCGAGGAGGCCCGGGGCGAGCAGCCCCGGGCGAGGAGGCCCGGGGCGAGCAGCCCCGGGCGAGGAGGCCCGGGGCGAGCAGCCCCGGGCGAGGAGGCCCGGGGCGAGCAGCCCCGGGCGAGGAGGCCCGGGGCGAGCAGCCCCGGGCGAGGAGGCCCGGGGCGAGCAGCCCCGGGCGAGGAGGCCCGGGGCGAGCAGCCCCGGGCGAGGAGGCCCGGGGCGAGCAGCCCCGGGCGAGGAGGCCCGGGGCGAGCAGCCCCGGGCGAGGAGGCCCGGGGCGAGCAGCCCCGGGCCTGGAGGCCCGGGGCGAGCAGCCCCGGGCGAGGAGGCCCGGGGCGAGCAGCCCCGGGCCTGGAGGCCCGGGGGAGCAGCCCCGGGCGAGGAGGCCCGGGGCGAGCAGCCCCGGGCGAGGAGGCCCGGGGCCAGCAGCCCCGGGCGAGGAGGCCCGGGGCGAGCAGCCCCGGGCCTGGAGGCCCGGGGCGAGCAGCCCCGGGCCTGGAGGCCCGGGGCGAGCAGCCCCGGGCCTGGAGGCCCGGGGCGAGCAGCCCCGGGCCTGGAGGCCCGGGGCGAGCAGCCCCGGGCCTGGAGGCCCGGGGCGAGCAGCCCCGGGCCTGGAGGCCCGGGGCGAGCAGCCCCGGGCCTGGAGGCCCGGGGCGAGCAGCCCCGGGCCTGGAGGCCCGGGGCGAGCAGCCCCGGGCCTGGAGGCCCGGGGCGAGCAGCCCCGGGCCTGGAGGCCCGGGGCGAGCAGCCCCGGGCCTGGAGGCCCGGGGCGAGCAGCCCCGGGCCTGGAGGCCCGGGGCGAGCAGCCCCGGGCCTGGAGGCCCGGGGCGAGCAGCCCCGGGCCTGGAGGCCCGGGGCGAGCAGCCCCGGGCCTGGAGGCCCGGGGCGAGCAGCCCCGGGCCTGGAGGCCCGGGGCGAGCAGCCCCGGGCCTGGAGGCCCGGGGCGAGCAGCCCCGGGCCTGGAGGCCCGGGGCGAGCAGCCCCGGGCCTGGAGGCCCGGGGCGAGCAGCCCCGGGCCTGGAGGCCCGGGGCGAGCAGCCCCGGGCCTGGAGGCCCGGGGCGAGCAGCCCCGGGCCTGGAGGCCCGGGGCGAGCAGCCCCGGGCCTGGAGGCCCGGGGCGAGCAGCCCCGGGCCTGGAGGCCCGGGGCGAGCAGCCCCGGGCCTGGAGGCCCGGGGCGAGCAGCCCCGGGCCTGGAGGCCCGGGGCGAGCAGCCCCGGGCCTGGAGGCCCGGGGCGAGCAGCCCCGGGCCTGGAGGCCCGGGGCGAGCAGCCCCGGGCCTGGAGGCCCGGGGCGAGCAGCCCCGGGCCTGGAGGCCCGGGGCGAGCAGCCCCGGGCCTGGAGGCCCGGGGCGAGCAGCCCCGGGCCTGGAGGCCCGGGGCGAGCAGCCCCGGGCCTGGAGGCCCGGGGCGAGCAGCCCCGGGCCTGGAGGCCCGGGGCGAGCAGCCCCGGGCCTGGAGGCCCGGGGCGAGCAGCCCCGGGCCTGGAGGCCCGGGGCGAGCAGCCCCGGGCCTGGAGGCCCGGGGCGAGCAGCCCCGGGCCTGGAGGCCCGGGGCGAGCAGCCCCGGGCCTGGAGGCCCGGGGCGAGCAGCCCCGGGCCTGGAGGCCCGGGGCGAGCAGCCCCGGGCCTGGAGGCCCGGGGCGAGCAGCCCCGGGCCTGGAGGCCCGGGGCGAGCAGCCCCGGGCCTGGAGGCCCGGGGCGAGCAGCCCCGGGCCTGGAGGCCCGGGGCGAGCAGCCCCGGGCCTGGAGGCCCGGGGCGAGCAGCCCCGGGCCTGGAGGCCCGGGGCGAGCAGCCCCGGGCCTGGAGGCCCGGGGCGAGCAGCCCCGGGCCTGGAGGCCCGGGGCGAGCAGCCCCGGGCCTGGAGGCCCGGGGCGAGCAGCCCCGGGCCTGGAGGCCCGGGGCGAGCAGCCCCGGGCCTGGAGGCCCGGGGCGAGCAGCCCCGGGCCTGGAGGCCCGGGGCGAGCAGCCCCGGGCCTGGAGGCCCGGGGCGAGCAGCCCCGGGCCTGGAGGCCCGGGGCGAGCAGCCCCGGGCCTGGAGGCCCGGGGCGAGCAGCCCCGGGCCTGGAGGCCCGGGGCGAGCAGCCCCGGGCCTGGAGGCCCGGGGCGAGCAGCCCCGGGCCTGGAGGCCCGGGGCGAGCGGGGCACTTCCCTTTCTGGGTCTCCAATGCCTCGGACCTTTGCGGGGAATCTCTGCACTGAGTCCCTAGGGTCTGGAGGCTGTTTCTGGTCCTGTGAACCCTTTCTCTCAGGTACAGGGAGCGGCTTCACCCACGGTGAGCCAAGGTCATGACTCAGGGCTTGGATGCCGTGTCTCGTAGCAGGTGTTTGGGATTCTGTGTTTCCCTACTCTCGGACCTAACCCCGGCATTTCTGGGCCGAGAGGAAGGGTTTGTTTCCTTTTCGGAGTCAGGCATCTGTCTCCTTGGGATTTTGTGCTCGCTTCATAGCCCCTGGAGGGGCTGCTTGGGATTCTGTGTCTCCCACTTCTCCAACATTCCCCGTAAGGTTCTCAGCTTAGACCCCATGGACTGGAGGCTGTGTGGGATACTCTGACCCGTTCCTCTCGGGTACAGGCAGAGGCTTCAGGCATGATTAGCCATGGTAAGAGACAGCCCCGGGCGAGGAGGCCCGGGGCGAGCGGCCCCGGGCGAGGAGGCCCGGGGCGAGCGGCCCCGGGCGAGGAGGCCCGGGGCGAGCGGCCCCGGGCGAGGAGGCCCGGGGCGAGCGGCCCCGGGCGAGGAGGCCCGGGGCGAGCGGCCCCGGGCGAGGAGGCCCGGGGCGAGCGGCCCCGGGCCTGGAGGCCCGGGGCGAGCGGCCCCGGGCCTGGAGGCCCGGGGCGAGCGGCCCCGGGCCTGGAGGCCCGGGGCGAGCGGCCCCGGGCGAGGAGGCCCGGGGCGAGCGGCCCCGGGCCTGGAGGCCCGGGGCGAGCGGCCCCGGGCGAGGAGGCCCGGGGCGAGCGGCCCCGGGCCTGGAGGCCCGGGGCGAGCGGCCCCGGGCCTGGAGGCCCGGGGCGAGCGGCCCCGGGCCTGGAGGCCCGGGGCGAGCGGCCCCGGGCGAGGAGGCCCGGGGCGAGCGGCCCCGGGCGAGGAGGCCCGGGGCGAGCGGCCCCGGGCCTGGAGGCCCGGGGCGAGCGGCCCCGGGCCTGGAGGCCCGGGGCGAGCGGCCCCGGGCGAGGAGGCCCGGGGCGAGCGGCCCCGGGCCTGGAGGCCCGGGGCGAGCGGCCCCGGGCCTGGAGGCCCGGGGCGAGCGGCCCCGGGCCTGGAGGCCCGGGGCGAGCGGGGCACTTCCCTTTCTGGGTCTCCAATGCCTCGGACCTTTGCGGGGAATCTCTGCACTGAGTCCCTAGGGTCTGGAGGCTGTTTCGGGTCCTGTGAACCCTTTCTCTCAGGTACAGGGAGCGGCTTCACCCACGGTGAGCCAAGGTAATGACTCAGGGCTTGGATGCCGTGTCTCGTAGCAGGTGTTTGGGATTCTGTGTTTCCCTACTCTCGGACCTAACCCCGGCATTTCTGGGCCGAGAGGAAGGGTTTGTTTCCTTTTCGGAGTCAGGCATCTGTCTCCTTGGGATTTTGTGCTCGCTGCATAGCCCCTGGAGGGGCTGCTTGGGATTCTGTGTCTCCCACTTCTCCAACATTCCCCGTAAGGTTCTCAGCTTAGACCCCATGGACTGGAGGCTGTGTGGGATACTCTGACCCGTTCCTCTCGGGTACAGGCAGAGGCTTCAGGAATGATTAGCCATGGTAAGAGACAGCCCCGGGCGAGGAGGCCCGGGGCGAGCAGCCCCGGGCGAGGAGGCCCGGGGCGAGCAGCCCCGGGCGAGGAGGCCCGGGGCGAGCAGCCCCGGGCGAGGAGGCCCGGGGCGAGCAGCCCCGGGCGAGGAGGCCCGGGGCGAGCAGCCCCGGGCGAGGAGGCCCGGGGCGAGCAGCCCCGGGCGAGGAGGCCCGGGGCGAGCAGCCCCGGGCGAGGAGGCCCGGGGCGAGCAGCCCCGGGCCTGGAGGCCCGGGGCGAGCAGCCCCGGGCGAGGAGGCCCGGGGCGAGCAGCCCCGGGCCTGGAGGCCCGGGGGAGCAGCCCCGGGCGAGGAGGCCCGGGGCGAGCAGCCCCGGGCGAGGAGGCCCGGGGCGAGCAGCCCCGGGCGAGGAGGCCCGGGGCGAGCAGCCCCGGGCCTGGAGGCCCGGGGCGAGCAGCCCCGGGCCTGGAGGCCCGGGGCGAGCAGCCCCGGGCCTGGAGGCCCGGGGCGAGCAGCCCCGGGCCTGGAGGCCCGGGGCGAGCAGCCCCGGGCCTGGAGGCCCGGGGCGAGCAGCCCCGGGCCTGGAGGCCCGGGGCGAGCAGCCCCGGGCCTGGAGGCCCGGGGCGAGCAGCCCCGGGCCTGGAGGCCCGGGGCGAGCAGCCCCGGGCCTGGAGGCCCGGGGCGAGCAGCCCCGGGCCTGGAGGCCCGGGGCGAGCAGCCCCGGGCCTGGAGGCCCGGGGCGAGCAGCCCCGGGCCTGGAGGCCCGGGGCGAGCAGCCCCGGGCCTGGAGGCCCGGGGCGAGCAGCCCCGGGCCTGGAGGCCCGGGGCGAGCAGCCCCGGGCCTGGAGGCCCGGGGCGAGCAGCCCCGGGCCTGGAGGCCCGGGGCGAGCAGCCCCGGGCCTGGAGGCCCGGGGCGAGCAGCCCCGGGCCTGGAGGCCCGGGGCGAGCAGCCCCGGGCCTGGAGGCCCGGGGCGAGCAGCCCCGGGCCTGGAGGCCCGGGGCGAGCAGCCCCGGGCCTGGAGGCCCGGGGCGAGCAGCCCCGGGCCTGGAGGCCCGGGGCGAGCAGCCCCGGGCCTGGAGGCCCGGGGCGAGCAGCCCCGGGCCTGGAGGCCCGGGGCGAGCAGCCCCGGGCCTGGAGGCCCGGGGCGAGCAGCCCCGGGCCTGGAGGCCCGGGGCGAGCAGCCCCGGGCCTGGAGGCCCGGGGCGAGCAGCCCCGGGCCTGGAGGCCCGGGGCGAGCAGCCCCGGGCCTGGAGGCCCGGGGCGAGCAGCCCCGGGCCTGGAGGCCCGGGGCGAGCAGCCCCGGGCCTGGAGGCCCGGGGCGAGCAGCCCCGGGCCTGGAGGCCCGGGGCGAGCAGCCCCGGGCCTGGAGGCCCGGGGCGAGCAGCCCCGGGCCTGGAGGCCCGGGGCGAGCAGCCCCGGGCCTGGAGGCCCGGGGCGAGCAGCCCCGGGCCTGGAGGCCCGGGGCGAGCAGCCCCGGGCCTGGAGGCCCGGGGCGAGCAGCCCCGGGCCTGGAGGCCCGGGGCGAGCAGCCCCGGGCCTGGAGGCCCGGGGCGAGCAGCCCCGGGCCTGGAGGCCCGGGGCGAGCAGCCCCGGGCCTGGAGGCCCGGGGCGAGCAGCCCCGGGCCTGGAGGCCCGGGGCGAGCAGCCCCGGGCCTGGAGGCCCGGGGCGAGCAGCCCCGGGCCTGGAGGCCCGGGGCGAGCAGCCCCGGGCCTGGAGGCCCGGGGCGAGCAGCCCCGGGCCTGGAGGCCCGGGGCGAGCAGCCCCGGGCCTGGAGGCCCGGGGCGAGCAGCCCCGGGCCTGGAGGCCCGGGGCGAGCAGCCCCGGGCCTGGAGGCCCGGGGCGAGCAGCCCCGGGCCTGGAGGCCCGGGGCGAGCAGCCCCGGGCCTGGAGGCCCGGGGCGAGCAGCCCCGGGCCTGGAGGCCCGGGGCGAGCAGCCCCGGGCCTGGAGGCCCGGGGCGAGCAGCCCCGGGCCTGGAGGCCCGGGGCGAGCAGCCCCGGGCCTGGAGGCCCGGGGCGAGCAGCCCCGGGCCTGGAGGCCCGGGGCGAGCAGCCCCGGGCCTGGAGGCCCGGGGCGAGCAGCCCCGGGCCTGGAGGCCCGGGGCGAGCAGCCCCGGGCCTGGAGGCCCGGGGCGAGCAGCCCCGGGCCTGGAGGCCCGGGGCGAGCAGCCCCGGGCCTGGAGGCCCGGGGCGAGCGGGGCACTTCCCTTTCTGGGTCTCCAATGCCTCGGACCTTTGCGGGGAATCTCTGCACTGAGTCCCTAGGGTCTGGAGGCTGTTTCTGGTCCTGTGAACCCTTTCTCTCAGGTACAGGGAGCGGCTTCACCCACGGTGAGCCAAGGTCATGACTCAGGGCTTGGATGCCGTGTCTCGTAGCAGGTGTTTGGGATTCTGTGTTTCCCTACTCTCGGACCTAACCCCGGCATTTCTGGGCCGAGAGGAAGGGTTTGTTTCCTTTTCGGAGTCAGGCATCTGTCTCCTTGGGATTTTGTGCTCGCTTCATAGCCCCTGGAGGGGCTGCTTGGGATTCTGTGTCTCCCACTTCTCCAACATTCCCCGTAAGGTTCTCAGCTTAGACCCCATGGACTGGAGGCTGTGTGGGATACTCTGACCCGTTCCTCTCGGGTACAGGCAGAGGCTTCAGGCATGATTAGCCATGGTAAGAGACAGCCCCGGGCGAGGAGGCCCGGGGCGAGCGGCCCCGGGCGAGGAGGCCCGGGGCGAGCGGCCCCGGGCGAGGAGGCCCGGGGCGAGCGGCCCCGGGCGAGGAGGCCCGGGGCGAGCGGCCCCGGGCGAGGAGGCCCGGGGCGAGCGGCCCCGGGCGAGGAGGCCCGGGGCGAGCGGCCCCGGGCCTGGAGGCCCGGGGCGAGCGGCCCCGGGCCTGGAGGCCCGGGGCGAGCGGCCCCGGGCCTGGAGGCCCGGGGCGAGCGGCCCCGGGCGAGGAGGCCCGGGGCGAGCGGCCCCGGGCCTGGAGGCCCGGGGCGAGCGGCCCCGGGCGAGGAGGCCCGGGGCGAGCGGCCCCGGGCCTGGAGGCCCGGGGCGAGCGGCCCCGGGCCTGGAGGCCCGGGGCGAGCGGCCCCGGGCCTGGAGGCCCGGGGCGAGCGGCCCCGGGCGAGGAGGCCCGGGGCGAGCGGCCCCGGGCGAGGAGGCCCGGGGCGAGCGGCCCCGGGCCTGGAGGCCCGGGGCGAGCGGCCCCGGGCCTGGAGGCCCGGGGCGAGCGGCCCCGGGCGAGGAGGCCCGGGGCGAGCGGCCCCGGGCCTGGAGGCCCGGGGCGAGCGGCCCCGGGCCTGGAGGCCCGGGGCGAGCGGCCCCGGGCCTGGAGGCCCGGGGCGAGCGGGGCACTTCCCTTTCTGGGTCTCCAATGCCTCGGACCTTTGCGGGGAATCTCTGCACTGAGTCCCTAGGGTCTGGAGGCTGTTTCGGGTCCTGTGAACCCTTTCTCTCAGGTACAGGGAGCGGCTTCACCCACGGTGAGCCAAGGTAATGACTCAGGGCTTGGATGCCGTGTCTCGTAGCAGGTGTTTGGGATTCTGTGTTTCCCTACTCTCGGACCTAACCCCGGCATTTCTGGGCCGAGAGGAAGGGTTTGTTTCCTTTTCGGAGTCAGGCATCTGTCTCCTTGGGATTTTGTGCTCGCTGCATAGCCCCTGGAGGGGCTGCTTGGGATTCTGTGTCTCCCACTTCTCCAACATTCCCCGTAAGGTTCTCAGCTTAGACCCCATGGACTGGAGGCTGTGTGGGATACTCTGACCCGTTCCTCTCGGGTACAGGCAGAGGCTTCAGGAATGATTAGCCATGGTAAGAGACAGCCCCGGGCGAGGAGGCCCGGGGCGAGCAGCCCCGGGCGAGGAGGCCCGGGGCGAGCAGCCCCGGGCGAGGAGGCCCGGGGCGAGCAGCCCCGGGCGAGGAGGCCCGGGGCGAGCAGCCCCGGGCGAGGAGGACCGGGGCGAGCAGCCCCGGGCGAGGAGGCCCGGGGCGAGCAGCCCCGGGCCTGGAGGCCCGGGGCGAGCAGCCCCGGGCCTGGAGGCCCGGGGCGTGCGGGGCACTTCCCTTTCTGGGTCTCCAATGCCTCGGACCTTTGCGGGGAATCTCTGCACTGAGTCCCTAGGGTCTGGAGGCTGTTTCGGGTCCTGTGAACCCTTTCTCTCAGGTACAGGGAGCGGCTTCACCCACGGTGAGCCAAGGTAATGACTCAGGGCTTGGATGCCGTGTCTCGTAGCAGGTGTTTGGGATTCTGTGTTTCCCTACTCTCGGACCTAACCCCGGCATTTCTGGGCCGAGAGGAAGGGTTTGTTTCCTTTTCGGAGTCAGGCATCTGTCTCCTTGGGATTTTGTGCTCGCTGCATAGCCCCTGGAGGGGCTGCTTGGGATTCTGTGTCTCCCACTTCTCCAACATTCCCCGTAAGGTTCTCAGCTTAGACCCCATGGACTGGAGGCTGTGTGGGATACTCTGACCCGTTCCTCTCGGGTACAGGCAGAGGCTTCAGGCATGATTAGCCATGGTAAGAGACAGCCCCGGGCGAGGAGGCCCGGGGCGAGCAGCCCCGGGCGAGGAGGCCCGGGGCGAGCAGCCCCGGGCGAGGAGGCCCGGGGCGAGCAGCCCCGGGCGAGGAGGCCCGGGGCGAGCAGCCCCGGGCGAGGAGGCCCGGGGCGAGCAGCCCCGGGCGAGGAGGCCCGGGGCGAGCAGCCCCGGGCGAGGAGGCCCGGGGCGAGCAGCCCCGGGCCTGGAGGCCCGGGGCGAGCAGCCCCGGGCGAGGAGGCCCGGGGCGAGCAGCCCCGGGCCTGGAGGCCCGGGGCGAGCAGCCCCGGGCGAGGAGGCCCGGGGCGAGCAGCCCCGGGCGAGGAGGCCCGGGGCGAGCAGCCCCGGGCGAGGAGGCCCGGGGCGAGCAGCCCCGGGCCTGGAGGCCCGGGGCGAGCAGCCCCGGGCCTGGAGGCCCGGGGCGAGCAGCCCCGGGCCTGGAGGCCCGGGGCGAGCAGCCCCGGGCGAGGAGGCCCGGGGCGAGCAGCCCCGGGCCTGGAGGCCCGGGGCGAGCAGCCCCGGGCGAGGAGGCCCGGGGCGAGCAGCCCCGGGCGAGGAGGCCCGGGGCGAGCAGCCCGGGGCCTGGAGGCCCGGGGCGAGCAGCCCGGGGCCTGGAGGCCCGGGGCGAGCAGCCCGGGGCCTGGAGGCCCGGGGCGAGCAGCCCCGGGCGAGGAGGCCCGGGGCGAGCAGCCCCGGGCGAGGAGGCCCGGGGCGAGCAGCCCCGGGCGAGGAGGCCCGGGGCGAGCAGCCCCGGGCGAGGAGGCCCGGGGCGAGCAGCCCCGGGCGAGGAGGCCCGGGGCGAGCAGCCCCGGGCCTGGAGGCCCGGGGCGAGCAGCCCCGGGCGAGGAGGCCCGGGGCGAGCAGCCCGGGGCCTGGAGGCCCGGGGCGAGCAGCCCGGGGCCTGGAGGCCCGGGGCGAGCAGCCCGGGGCCTGGAGGCCCGGGGCGAGCAGCCCGGGGCCTGGAGGCCCGGGGCGAGCAGCCCCGGGCCTGGAGGCCCGGGGCGTGCGGGGCACTTCCCTTTCTGGGTCTCCAATGCCTCGGACCTTTGCGGGGAATCTCTGCACTGAGTCCCTAGGGTCTGGAGGCTGTTTCTGGTCCTGTGAACCCTTTCTCTCAGGTACAGGGAGCGGCTTCACCCACGGTGAGCCAAGGTCATGACTCAGGGCTTGGATGCCGTGTCTCGTAGCAGGTGTTTGGGATTCTGTGTTTCCCTACTCTCGGACCTAACCCCGGCATTTCTGGGCCGAGAGGAAGGGTTTGTTTCCTTTTCGGAGTCAGGCATCTGTCTCCTTGGGATTTTGTGCTCGCTGCATAGCCCCTGGAGGGGCTGCTTGGGATTCTGTGTCTCCCACTTCTCCAACATTCCCCGTAAGGTTCTCAGCTTAGACCCCATGGACTGGAGGCTGTGTGGGATACTCTGACCCGTTCCTCTCGGGTACAGGCAGAGGCTTCAGGCATGATTAGCCATGGTAAGAGACAGCCCCGGGCGAGGAGGCCCGGGGCGAGCAGCCCCGGGCGAGGAGGCCCGGGGCGAGCAGCCCCGGGCGAGGAGGCCCGGGGCGAGCAGCCCCGGGCGAGGAGGCCCGGGGCGAGCAGCCCCGGGCGAGGAGGCCCGGGGCGAGCAGCCCCGGGCGAGGAGGCCCGGGGCGAGCAGCCCCGGGCGAGGAGGCCCGGGGCGAGCAGCCCCGGGCGAGGAGGCCCGGGGCGAGCAGCCCCGGGCGAGGAGGCCCGGGGCGAGCAGCCCCGGGCGAGGAGGCCCGGGGCGAGCAGCCCCGGGCGAGGAGGCCCGGGGCGAGCAGCCCCGGGCGAGGAGGCCCGGGGCGAGCAGCCCCGGGCGAGGAGGCCCGGGGCGAGCAGCCGCGGGCGAGGAGGCCCGGGGCGAGCAGCCCCGGGCGAGGAGGCCCGGGGCGAGCAGCCCCGGGCGAGGAGGCCCGGGGCGAGCAGCCCCGGGCGAGGAGGCCCGGGGCGAGCAGCCCCGGGCGAGGAGGCCCGGGGCGAGCAGCCCCGGGCCTGGAGGCCCGGGGCGAGCAGCCCCGGGCGAGGAGGCCCGGGGCGAGCAGCCCCGGGCCTGGAGGCCCGGGGCGAGCAGCCCCGGGCGAGGAGGCCCGGGGCGAGCAGCCCCGGGCGAGGAGGCCCGGGGCGAGCAGCCCCGGGCGAGGAGGCCCGGGGCTAGCAGCCCCGGGCGAGGAGGCCCGGGGGAGCAGCCCCGGGCCTGGAGGCCCGGGGCGAGCAGCCCCGGGCGAGGAGGCCCGGGGCGAGCAGCCCCGGGCGAGGAGGAGGCCCGGGGCGAGCAGCCCCGGGCCTGGAGGCCCGGGGCGAGCAGCCCCGGGCCTGGAGGCCCGGGGCGAGCAGCCCCGGGCCTGGAGGCCCGGGGCGAGCAGCCCCGGGCCTGGAGGCCCGGGGCGAGCAGCCCCGGGCGAGGAGGCCCGGGGCGAGCAGCCCCGGGCGAGGAGGCCCGGGGCGAGCAGCCCCGGGCGAGGAGGCCCGGGGCGAGCAGCCCCGGGCCTGGAGGCCCGGGGCGAGCAGCCCCGGGCCTGGAGGCCCGGGGCGAGCAGCCCCGGGCCTGGAGGCCCGGGGCGAGCAGCCCCGGGCGAGGAGGCCCGGGGCGAGTAGCCCCGGGCGAGGAGGCCCGGGGCGAGCAGCCCCGGGCGAGGAGGCCCGGGGCGAGCAGCCCCGGGCCTGGAGGCCCGGGGCGAGCAGCCCCGGGCGAGGAGGCCCGGGGCGAGCAGCCCCGGGCCTGGAGGCCCGGGGCGAGCAGCCCCGGGCGAGGAGGCCCGGGGCGAGCAGCCCCGGGCCTGGAGGCCCGGGGCGAGCAGCCCGGGGCCTGGAGGCCCGGGGCGAGCAGCCCGGGGCCTGGAGGCCCGGGGCGAGCAGCCCGGGGCCTGGAGGCCCGGGGCGAGCAGCCCCGGGCCTGGAGGCCCGGGGCGAGCAGCCCCGGGCCTGGAGGCCCGGGGCGTGCGGGGCACTTCCCTTTCTGGGTCTCCAATGCGCCGGACCTTTGCGGGGAATCTCTGCACTGAGTCCCTAGGGTCTGGAGGCTGTTTCTGGTCCTGTGAACCCTTTCTCTCAGGTACAGGGAGCGGCTTCACCCACGGTGAGCCAAGGTCATGACTCAGGGCTTGGATGCCGTGTCTCGTAGCAGGTGTTTGGGATTCTGTGTTTCCCTACTCTCGGACCTAACCCCGGCATTTCTGGGCCGAGAGGAAGGGTTTGTTTCCTTTTCGGAGTCAGGCATCTGTCTCCTTGGGATTTTGTGCTCGCTGCATAGCCCCTGGAGGGGCTGCTTGGGATTCTGTGTCTCCCACTTCTCCAACATTCCCCGTAAGGTTCTCAGCTTAGACCCCATGGACTGGAGGCTGTGTGGGATACTCTGACCCGTTCCTCTCGGGTACAGGCAGAGGCTTCAGGCATGATTAGCCATGGTAAGAGACAGCCCCGGGCGAGGAGGCCCGGGGCGGGCAGCCCCGGGCGAGGAGGCCCGGGGCGGGCAGCCCCGGGCGAGGAGGCCCGGGGCGGGCAGCCCCGGGCGAGGAGGCCCGGGGCGGGCAGCCCCGGGCGAGGAGGCCCGGGGCGGGCAGCCCCGGGCGAGGAGGCCCGGGGCGGGCAGCCCCGGGCGAGGAGGCCCGGGGCGGGCAGCCCCGGGCGAGGAGGCCCGGGGCGGGCAGCCCCGGGCGAGGAGGCCCGGGGCGGGCAGCCCCGGGCGAGGAGGCCCGGGGCGGGCAGCCCCGGGCGAGGAGGCCCGGGGCGGGCAGCCCCGGGCGAGGAGGCCCGGGGCGGGCAGCCCCGGGCGAGGAGGCCCGGGGCGGGCAGCCCCGGGCGAGGAGGCCCGGGGCGGGCAGCCCCGGGCGAGGAGGCCCGGGGCGGGCAGCCCCGGGCGAGGAGGCCCGGGGCGGGCAGCCCCGGGCGAGGAGGCCCGGGGCGGGCAGCCCCGGGCGAGGAGGCCCGGGGCGGGCAGCCCCGGGCGAGGAGGCCCGGGGCGGGCAGCCCCGGGCGAGGAGGCCCGGGGCGGGCAGCCCCGGGCGAGGAGGCCCGGGGCGGGCAGCCCCGGGCGAGGAGGCCCGGGGCGGGCAGCCCCGGGCGAGGAGGCCCGGGGCGGGCAGCCCCGGGCGAGGAGGCCCGGGGCGGGCAGCCCCGGGCGAGGAGGCCCGGGGCGGGCAGCCCCGGGCGAGGAGGCCCGGGGCGGGCAGCCCCGGGCGAGGAGGCCCGGGGCGGGCAGCCCCGGGCGAGGAGGCCCGGGGCGGGCAGCCCCGGGCGAGGAGGCCCGGGGCGGGCAGCCCCGGGCGAGGAGGCCCGGGGCGGGCAGCCCCGGGCCTGGAGGCCCGGGGCGGGCAGCCCCGGGCGAGGAGGCCCGGGGCGGGCAGCCCCGGGCGAGGAGGCCCGGGGCGAGCAGCCCCGGGCCTGGAGGCCCGGGGCGAGCAGCCCCGGGCGAGGAGGCCCGGGGCGAGCAGCCCCGGGCCTGGAGGCCCGGGGCGAGCAGCCCCGGGCGAGGAGGCCCGGGGCGAGCAGCCCCGGGCGAGGAGGCCCGGGGCGAGCAGCCCCGGGCGAGGAGGCCCGGGGCGAGCAGCCCCGGGCCTGGAGGCCCGGGGCGAGCAGCCCCGGGCGAGGAGGCCCGGGGCGAGCAGCCCCGGGCGAGGAGGCCCGGGGCGAGCAGCCCCGGGCGAGGAGGCCCGGGGCGAGCAGCCCCGGGCGAGGAGGCCCGGGGCGAGCAGCCCCGGGCGAGGAGGCCCGGGGCGAGCAGCCCCGGGCGAGGAGGCCCGGGGCGAGCAGCCCCGGGCCTGGAGGCCCGGGGCGAGCAGCCCCGGGCCTGGAGGCCCGGGGCGAGCAGCCCCGGGCCTGGAGGCCCGGGGCGAGCAGCCCCGGGCCTGGAGGCCCGGGGCGAGCAGCCCCGGGCCTGGAGGCCCGGGGCGAGCAGCCCCGGGCCTGGAGGCCCGGGGCGAGCAGCCCCGGGCCTGGAGGCCCGGGGCGAGCAGCCCCGGGCCTGGAGGCCCGGGGCGAGCAGCCCCGGGCCTGGAGGCCCGGGGCGAGCAGCCCCGGGCCTGGAGGCCCGGGGCGAGCAGCCCCGGGCCTGGAGGCCCGGGGCGAGCAGCCCCGGGCCTGGAGGCCCGGGGCGAGCAGCCCCGGGCCTGGAGGCCCGGGGCGAGCAGCCCCGGGCCTGGAGGCCCGGGGCGAGCAGCCCCGGGCCTGGAGGCCCGGGGCGAGCAGCCCCGGGCCTGGAGGCCCGGGGCGAGCAGCCCCGGGCCTGGAGGCCCGGGGCGAGCAGCCCCGGGCCTGGAGGCCCGGGGCGAGCAGCCCCGGGCCTGGAGGCCCGGGGCGAGCAGCCCCGGGCCTGGAGGCCCGGGGCGAGCAGCCCCGGGCCTGGAGGCCCGGGGCGAGCAGCCCCGGGCCTGGAGGCCCGGGGCGAGCAGCCCCGGGCCTGGAGGCCCGGGGCGAGCAGCCCCGGGCCTGGAGGCCCGGGGCGAGCAGCCCCGGGCCTGGAGGCCCGGGGCGAGCAGCCCCGGGCCTGGAGGCCCGGGGCGAGCAGCCCCGGGCCTGGAGGCCCGGGGCGAGCAGCCCCGGGCCTGGAGGCCCGGGGCGAGCAGCCCCGGGCCTGGAGGCCCGGGGCGAGCAGCCCCGGGCCTGGAGGCCCGGGGCGAGCAGCCCCGGGCCTGGAGGCCCGGGGCGAGCAGCCCCGGGCCTGGAGGCCCGGGGCGAGCAGCCCCGGGCCTGGAGGCCCGGGGCGAGCAGCCCCGGGCCTGGAGGCCCGGGGCGAGCAGCCCCGGGCCTGGAGGCCCGGGGCGAGCAGCCCCGGGCCTGGAGGCCCGGGGCGAGCAGCCCCGGGCCTGGAGGCCCGGGGCGAGCAGCCCCGGGCCTGGAGGCCCGGGGCGAGCAGCCCCGGGCCTGGAGGCCCGGGGCGAGCAGCCCCGGGCCTGGAGGCCCGGGGCGAGCAGCCCCGGGCCTGGAGGCCCGGGGCGAGCAGCCCCGGGCCTGGAGGCCCGGGGCGAGCAGCCCCGGGCCTGGAGGCCCGGGGCGAGCAGCCCCGGGCCTGGAGGCCCGGGGCGAGCAGCCCCGGGCCTGGAGGCCCGGGGCGAGCAGCCCCGGGCCTGGAGGCCCGGGGCGAGCAGCCCCGGGCCTGGAGGCCCGGGGCGAGCAGCCCCGGGCCTGGAGGCCCGGGGCGAGCAGCCCCGGGCCTGGAGG
Source organism: Puma concolor (assembly GCF_028749965.1). Lineage (NCBI taxonomy): Eukaryota > Metazoa > Chordata > Mammalia > Carnivora > Felidae > Puma > Puma concolor. The sequence continues at coordinate 63,429,880 of NC_141681.1, forward strand.
CCCGGGGCGAGCAGCCCCGGGCCTGGAGGCCCGGGGCGAGCAGCCCCGGGCCTGGAGGCCCGGGGCGAGCAGCCCCGGGCCTGGAGGCCCGGGGCGAGCAGCCCCGGGCCTGGAGGCCCGGGGCGAGCAGCCCCGGGCCTGGAGGCCCGGGGCGAGCAGCCCCGGGCCTGGAGGCCCGGGGCGAGCAGCCCCGGGCCTGGAGGCCCGGGGCGAGCAGCCCCGGGCCTGGAGGCCCGGGGCGAGCAGCCCCGGGCCTGGAGGCCCGGGGCGAGCAGCCCCGGGCCTGGAGGCCCGGGGCGAGCAGCCCCGGGCCTGGAGGCCCGGGGCGAGCAGCCCCGGGCCTGGAGGCCCGGGGCGAGCAGCCCCGGGCCTGGAGGCCCGGGGCGAGCAGCCCCGGGCCTGGAGGCCCGGGGCGAGCAGCCCCGGGCCTGGAGGCCCGGGGCGAGCAGCCCCGGGCCTGGAGGCCCGGGGCGAGCGGGGCACTTCCCTTTCTGGGTCTCCAATGCCTCGGACCTTTGCGGGGAATCTCTGCACTGAGTCCCTAGGGTCTGGAGGCTGTTTCGGGTCCTGTGAACCCTTTCTCTCAGGTACAGGGAGCGGCTTCACCCACGGTGAGCCAAGGTAATGACTCAGGGCTTGGATGCCGTGTCTCGTAGCAGGTGTTTGGGATTCTGTGTTTCCCTACTCTCGGACCTAACCCCGGCATTTCTGGGCCGAGAGGAAGGGTTTGTTTCCTTTTCGGAGTCAGGCATCTGTCTCCTTGGGATTTTGTGCTCGCTGCATAGCCCCTGGAGGGGCTGCTTGGGATTCTGTGTCTCCCACTTCTCCAACATTCCCCGTAAGGTTCTCAGCTTAGACCCCATGGACTGGAGGCTGTGTGGGATACTCTGACCCGTTCCTCTCGGGTACAGGCAGAGGCTTCAGGCATGATTAGCCATGGTAAGAGACAGCCCCGGGCGAGGAGGCCCGGGGCGAGCAGCCCCGGGCGAGGAGGCCCGGGGCGAGCAGCCCCGGGCGAGGAGGCCCGGGGCGAGCAGCCCCGGGCGAGGAGGCCCGGGGCGAGCAGCCCCGGGCGAGGAGGCCCGGGGCGAGCAGCCCCGGGCGAGGAGGCCCGGGGCGAGCAGCCCCGGGCGAGGAGGCCCGGGGCGAGCAGCCCCGGGCGAGGAGGCCCGGGGCGAGCAGCCCCGGGCGAGGAGGCCCGGGGCGAGCAGCCCCGGGCGAGGAGGCCCGGGGCGAGCAGCCCCGGGCCTGGAGGCCCGGGGCGAGCAGCCCCGGGCGAGGAGGCCCGGGGCGAGCAGCCCCGGGCGAGGAGGCCCGGGGCGAGCAGCCCCGGGCGAGGAGGCCCGGGGCGAGCAGCCCCGGGCCTGGAGGCCCGGGGCGAGCAGCCCCGGGCGAGGAGGCCCGGGGCGAGCAGCCCCGGGCCTGGAGGCCCGGGGCGAGCAGCCCGGGGCCTGGAGGCCCGGGGCGAGCAGCCCGGGGCCTGGAGGCCCGGGGCGAGCAGCCCGGGGCCTGGAGGCCCGGGGCGAGCAGCCCGGGGCCTGGAGGCCCGGGGCGAGCAGCCCCGGGCCTGGAGGCCCGGGGCGAGCAGCCCCGGGCCTGGAGGCCCGGGGCGAGCAGCCCCGGGCCTGGAGGCCCGGGGCGAGCAGCCCCGGGCCTGGAGGCCCGGGGCGAGCAGCCCCGGGCCTGGAGGCCCGGGGCGAGCAGCCCCGGGCCTGGAGGCCCGGGGCGAGCAGCCCCGGGCCTGGAGGCCCGGGGCGAGCAGCCCCGGGCCTGGAGGCCCGGGGCGAGCAGCCCCGGGCCTGGAGGCCCGGGGCGAGCAGCCCCGGGCCTGGAGGCCCGGGGCGAGCAGCCCCGGGCCTGGAGGCCCGGGGCGAGCAGCCCCGGGCCTGGAGGCCCGGGGCGAGCAGCCCCGGGCCTGGAGGCCCGGGGCGAGCAGCCCCGGGCCTGGAGGCCCGGGGCGAGCAGCCCCGGGCCTGGAGGCCCGGGGCGAGCAGCCCCGGGCCTGGAGGCCCGGGGCGAGCAGCCCCGGGCCTGGAGGCCCGGGGCGAGCAGCCCCGGGCCTGGAGGCCCGGGGCGAGCAGCCCCGGGCCTGGAGGCCCGGGGCGAGCGGGGCACTTCCCTTTCTGGGTCTCCAATGCGTCGGACCTTTGCGGGGAATCTCTGCACTGAGTCCCTAGGGTCTGGAGGCTGTTTCGGGTCCTGTGAACCCTTTCTCTCAGGTACAGGGAGCGGCTTCACCCACGGTGAGCCAAGGTAATGACTCAGGGCTTGGATGCCGTGTCTCGTAGCAGGTGTTTGGGATTCTGTGTTTCCCTACTCTTGGACCTAACCCCGGCATTTCTGGGCCGAGAGGAAGGGTTTGTTTCCTTTTCGGAGTCAGGCATCTGTCTCCTTGGGATTTTGTGCTCGCTGCATAGCCCCTGGAGGGGCTGCTTGGGATTCTGTGTCTCCCTCTTCTCCAACATTCCCCGTAAGGTTCTCAGCTTAGACCCCATGGACTGGAGGCTGTGTGGGATACTCTGACCCGTTCCTCTCGGGTACAGGCAGAGGCTTCAGGCATGATTAGCCATGGTAAGAGACAGCCCCGGGCGAGGAGGCCCGGGGCGAGCAGCCCCGGGCGAGGAGGCCCGGGGCGAGCAGCCCCGGGCGAGGAGGCCCGGGGCGAGCAGCCCCGGGCGAGGAGGCCCGGGGCGAGCAGCCCCGGGCGAGGAGGCCCGGGGCGAGCAGCCCCGGGCGAGGAGGCCCGGGGCGAGCAGCCCCGGGCGAGGAGGCCCGGGGCGAGCAGCCCCGGGCGAGGAGGCCCGGGGCGAGCAGCCCCGGGCGAGGAGGCCCGGGGCGAGCAGCCCCGGGCCTGGAGGCCCGGGGCGAGCAGCCCCGGGCCTGGAGGCCCGGGGCGAGCAGCCCCGGGCCTGGAGGCCCGGGGCGAGCAGCCCCGGGCCTGGAGGCCCGGGGCGAGCAGCCCCGGGCCTGGAGGCCCGGGGCGAGCAGCCCCGGGCCTGGAGGCCCGGGGCGAGCGGGGCACTTCCCTTTCTGGGTCTCCAATGCCTCGGACCTTTGCGGGGAATCTCTGCACTGAGTCCCTAGGGTCTGGAGGCTGTTTCGGGTCCTGTGAACCCTTTCTCTCAGGTACAGGGAGCGGCTTCACCCACGGTGAGCCAAGGTAATGACTCAGGGCTTGGATGCCGTGTCTCGTAGCAGGTGTTTGGGATTCTGTGTTTCCCTACTCTCGGACCTAACCCCGGCATTTCTGGGCCGAGAGGAAGGGTTTGTTTCCTTTTCGGAGTCAGGCATCTGTCTCCTTGGGATTTTGTGCTCGCTGCATAGCCCCTGGAGGGGCTGCTTGGGATTCTGTGTCTCCCACTTCTCCAACATTCCCCGTAAGGTTCTCAGCTTAGACCCCATGGACTGGAGGCTGTGTGGGATACTCTGACCCGTTCCTCTCGGGTACAGGCAGAGGCTTCAGGCATGATTAGCCATGGTAAGAGACAGCCCCGGGCGAGGAGGCCCGGGGCGAGCAGCCCCGGGCGAGGAGGCCCGGGGCGAGCAGCCCCGGGCGAGGAGGCCCGGGGCGAGCAGCCCCGGGCGAGGAGGCCCGGGGCGAGCAGCCCCGGGCGAGGAGGCCCGGGGCGAGCAGCCCCGGGCGAGGAGGCCCGGGGCGAGCAGCCCCGGGCGAGGAGGCCCGGGGCGAGCAGCCCCGGGCGAGGAGGCCCGGGGCGAGCAGCCCCGGGCGAGGAGGCCCGGGGCGAGCAGCCCCGGGCGAGGAGGCCCGGGGCGAGCAGCCCCGGGCGAGGAGGCCCGGGGCGAGCAGCCCCGGGCCTGGAGGCCCGGGGCGAGCAGCCCCGGGCGAGGAGGCCCGGGGCGAGCAGCCCCGGGCCTGGAGGCCCGGGGCGAGCAGCCCCGGGCGAGGAGGCCCGGGGCGAGCAGCCCCGGGCCTGGAGGCCCGGGGCGAGCAGCCCCGGGCCTGGAGGCCCGGGGCGAGCAGCCCCGGGCCTGGAGGCCCGGGGCGAGCAGCCCCGGGCCTGGAGGCCCGGGGCGAGCAGCCCCGGGCCTGGAGGCCCGGGGCGAGCAGCCCCGGGCCTGGAGGCCCGGGGCGAGCAGCCCCGGGCCTGGAGGCCCGGGGCGAGCGGGGCACTTCCCTTTCTGGGTCTCCAATGCCTCGGACCTTTGCGGGGAATCTCTGCACTGATTCCCTAGGGTCTGGAGGCTGTTTCGGGTCCTGTGAACCCTTTCTCTCAGGTACAGGGAGCGGCTTCACCCACGGTGAGCCAAGGTAATGACTCAGGGCTTGGATGCCGTGTCTCGTAGCAGGTGTTTGGGATTCTGTGTTTCCCTACTCTCGGACCTAACCCCGGCATTTCTGGGCCGAGACGAAGGGTTTGTTTCCTTTTCGGAGTCAGGCATCTGTCTCCTTGGGATTTTGTGCTCGCTGCATAGCCCCTGGAGGGGCTGCTTGGGATTCTGTGTCTCCCACTTCTCCAACATTCCCCGTAAGGTTCTCAGCTTAGACCCCATGGACTGGAGGCTGTGTGGGATACTCTGACCCGTTCCTCTCGGGTACAGGCAGAGGCTTCAGGCATGATTAGCCATGGTAAGAGACAGCCCCGGGCGAGGAGGCCCGGGGCGAGCAGCCCCGGGCGAGGAGGCCCGGGGCGAGCAGCCCCGGGCGAGGAGGCCCGGGGCGAGCAGCCCCGGGCGAGGAGGCCCGGGGCGAGCAGCCCCGGGCGAGGAGGCCCGGGGCGAGCAGCCCCGGGCGAGGAGGCCCGGGGCGAGCAGCCCCGGGCGAGGAGGCCCGGGGCGAGCAGCCCCGGGCGAGGAGGCCCGGGGCGAGCAGCCCCGGGCCTGGAGGCCCGGGGCGAGCAGCCCCGGGCCTGGAGGCCCGGGGCGAGCAGCCCCGGGCCTGGAGGCCCGGGGCGAGCAGCCCCGGGCCTGGAGGCCCGGGGCGAGCAGCCCCGGGCCTGGAGGCCCGGGGCGAGCAGCCCCGGGCCTGGAGGCCCGGGGCGAGCAGCCCCGGGCCTGGAGGCCCGGGGCGAGCAGCCCCGGGCCTGGAGGCCCGGGGCGAGCAGCCCCGGGCCTGGAGGCCCGGGGCGAGCTGCCCCGGGCCTGGAGGCCCGGGGCGAGCTGCCCCGGGCCTGGAGGCCCGGGGCGAGCAGCCCCGGGCCTGGAGGCCCGGGGCGAGCAGCCCCGGGCCTGGAGGCCCGGGGCGAGCAGCCCCGGGCCTGGAGGCCCGGGGCGAGCAGCCCCGGGCCTGGAGGCCCGGGGCGAGCAGCCCCGGGCCTGGAGGCCCGGGGCGAGCGGGGCACTTCCCTTTCTGGGTCTCCAATGCCTCGGACCTTTGCGGGGAATCTCTGCACTGAGTCCCTAGGGTCTGGAGGCTGTTTCGGGTCCTGTGAACCCTTTCTCTCAGGTACAGGGAGCGGCTTCACCCACGGTGAGCCAAGGTAATGACTCAGGGCTTGGATGCCGTGTCTCGTAGCAGGTGTTTGGGATTCTGTGTTTCCCTACTCTCGGACCTAACCCCGGCATTTCTGGGCCGAGAGGAAGGGTTTGTTTCCTTTTCGGAGTCAGGCATCTGTCTCCTTGGGATTTTGTGCTCGCTGCATAGCCCCTGGAGGGGCTGCTTGGGATTCTGTGTCTCCCTCTTCTCCAACATTCCCCGTAAGGTTCTCAGCTTAGACCCCATGGACTGGAGGCTGTGTGGGATACTCTGACCCGTTCCTCTCGGGTACAGGCAGAGGCTTCAGGCATGATTAGCCATGGTAAGAGACAGCCCCGGGCGAGGAGGCCCGGGGCGAGCAGCCCCGGGCGAGGAGGCCCGGGGCGAGCAGCCCCGGGCGAGGAGGCCCGGGGCGAGCAGCCCCGGGCGAGGAGGCCCGGGGCGAGCAGCCCCGGGCGAGGAGGCCCGGGGCGAGCAGCCCCGGGCGAGGAGGCCCGGGGCGAGCAGCCCCGGGCCTGGAGGCCCGGGGCGAGCAGCCCCGGGCCTGGAGGCCCGGGGCGAGCAGCCCCGGGCCTGGAGGCCCGGGGCGAGCAGCCCCGGGCCTGGAGGCCCGGGGCGAGCAGCCCCGGGCCTGGAGGCCCGGGGCGAGCAGCCCCGGGCCTGGAGGCCCGGGGCGAGCAGCCCCGGGCCTGGAGGCCCGGGGCGAGCAGCCCCGGGCCTGGAGGCCCGGGGCGAGCAGCCCCGGGCCTGGAGGCCCGGGGCGAGCTGCCCCGGGCCTGGAGGCCCGGGGCGAGCAGCCCCGGGCCTGGAGGCCCGGGGCGAGCTGCCCCGGGCCTGGAGGCCCGGGGCGAGCAGCCCCGGGCCTGGAGGCCCGGGGCGAGCAGCCCCGGGCCTGGAGGCCCGGGGCGAGCAGCCCCGGGCCTGGAGGCCCGGGGCGAGCAGCCCCGGGCCTGGAGGCCCGGGGCGAGCAGCCCCGGGCCTGGAGGCCCGGGGCGAGCAGCCCCGGGCCTGGAGGCCCGGGGCGAGCAGCCCCGGGCCTGGAGGCCCGGGGCGAGCAGCCCCGGGCCTGGAGGCCCGGGGCGAGCAGCCCCGGGCCTGGAGGCCCGGGGCGAGCAGCCCCGGGCCTGGAGGCCCGGGGCGAGCGGGGCACTTCCCTTTCTGGGTCTCCAATGCCTCGGACCTTTGCGGGGAATCTCTGCACTGAGTCCCTAGGGTCTGGAGGCTGTTTCGGGTCCTGTGAACCCTTTCTCTCAGGTACAGGGAGCGGCTTCACCCACGGTGAGCCAAGGTAATGACTCAGGGCTTGGATGCCGTGTCTCGTAGCAGGTGTTTGGGATTCTGTGTTTCCCTACTCTCGGACCTAACCCCGGCATTTCTGGGCCGAGAGGAAGGGTTTGTTTCCTTTTCGGAGTCAGGCATCTGTCTCCTTGGGATTTTGTGCTCGCTGCATAGCCCCTGGAGGGGCTGCTTGGGATTCTGTGTCTCCCTCTTCTCCAACATTCCCCGTAAGGTTCTCAGCTTAGACCCCATGGACTGGAGGCTGTGTGGGATACTCTGACCCGTTCCTCTCGGGTACAGGCAGAGGCTTCAGGCATGATTAGCCATGGTAAGAGACAGCCCCGGGCGAGGAGGCCCGGGGCGAGCAGCCCCGGGCGAGGAGGCCCGGGGCGAGCAGCCCCGGGCGAGGAGGCCCGGGGCGAGCAGCCCCGGGCGAGGAGGCCCGGGGCGAGCAGCCCCGGGCGAGGAGGCCCGGGGCGAGCAGCCCCGGGCGAGGAGGCCCGGGGCGAGCAGCCCCGGGCGAGGAGGCCCGGGGCGAGCAGCCCCGGGCGAGGAGGCCCGGGGCGAGCAGCCCCGGGCGAGGAGGCCCGGGGCGAGCAGCCCCGGGCCTGGAGGCCCGAGGCGAGCAGCCCCGGGCGAGGAGGCCCGGGGCGAGCAGCCCCGGGCCTGGAGGCCCGGGGCGAGCAGCCCCGGGCGAGGAGGCCCGGGGCGAGCAGCCCCGGGCCTGGAGGCCCGGGGCGAGCAGCCCGGGGCCTGGAGGCCCGGGGCGAGCAGCCCCGGGCCTGGAGGCCCGGGGCGAGCAGCCCCGGGCCTGGAGGCCCGGGGCGAGCAGCCCCGGGCCTGGAGGCCCGGGGCGAGCAGCCCCGGGCCTGGAGGCCCGGGGCGAGCAGCCCCGGGCCTGGAGGCCCGGGGCGAGCAGCCCCGGGCCTGGAGGCCCGGGGCGAGCAGCCCCGGGCCTGGAGGCCCGGGGCGAGCAGCCCCGGGCCTGGAGGCCCGGGGCGAGCAGCCCCGGGCCTGGAGGCCCGGGGCGAGCGGGGCACTTCCCTTTCTGGGTCTCCAATGCCTCGGACCTTTGCGGGGAATCTCTGCACTGAGTCCCTAGGGTCTGGAGGCTGTTTCGGGTCCTGTGAACCCTTTCTCTCAGGTACAGGGAGCGGCTTCACCCACGGTGAGCCAAGGTAATGACTCAGGGCTTGGATGCCGTGTCTCGTAGCAGGTGTTTGGGATTCTGTGTTTCCCTACTCTCGGACCTAACCCCGGCATTTCTGGGCCGAGAGGAAGGGTTTGTTTCCTTTTCGGAGTCAGGCATCTGTCTCCTTGGGATTTTGTGCTCGCTGCATAGCCCCTGGAGGGGCTGCTTGGGATTCTGTGTCTCCCTCTTCTCCAACATTCCCCGTAAGGTTCTCAGCTTAGACCCCATGGACTGGAGGCTGTGTGGGATACTCTGACCCGTTCCTCTCGGGTACAGGCAGAGGCTTCAGGCATGATTAGCCATGGTAAGAGACAGCCCCGGGCGAGGAGGCCCGGGGCGAGCAGCCCCGGGCGAGGAGGCCCGGGGCGAGCAGCCCCGGGCGAGGAGGCCCGGGGCGAGCAGCCCCGGGCGAGGAGGCCCGGGGCGAGCAGCCCCGGGCGAGGAGGCCCGGGGCGAGCAGCCCCGGGCGAGGAGGCCCGGGGCGAGCAGCCCCGGGCCTGGAGGCCCGGGGCGAGCAGCCCCGGGCCTGGAGGCCCGGGGCGAGCAGCCCCGGGCCTGGAGGCCCGGGGCGAGCAGCCCCGGGCCTGGAGGCCCGGGGCGAGCAGCCCCGGGCCTGGAGGCCCGGGGCGAGCAGCCCCGGGCCTGGAGGCCCGGGGCGAGCAGCCCCGGGCCTGGAGGCCCGGGGCGAGCTGCCCCGGGCCTGGAGGCCCGGGGCGAGCAGCCCCGGGCCTGGAGGCCCGGGGCGAGCTGCCCCGGGCCTGGAGGCCCGGGGCGAGCAGCCCCGGGCCTGGAGGCCCGGGGCGAGCAGCCCCGGGCCTGGAGGCCCGGGGCGAGCAGCCCCGGGCCTGGAGGCCCGGGGCGAGCAGCCCCGGGCCTGGAGGCCCGGGGCGAGCAGCCCCGGGCCTGGAGGCCCGGGGCGAGCAGCCCCGGGCCTGGAGGCCCGGGGCGAGCAGCCCCGGGCCTGGAGGCCCGGGGCGAGCAGCCCCGGGCCTGGAGGCCCGGGGCGAGCAGCCCCGGGCCTGGAGGCCCGGGGCGAGCGGGGCACTTCCCTTTCTGGGTCTCCAATGCCTCGGACCTTTGCGGGGAATCTCTGCACTGAGTCCCTAGGGTCTGGAGGCTGTTTCGGGTCCTGTGAACCCTTTCTCTCAGGTACAGGGAGCGGCTTCACCCACGGTGAGCCAAGGTAATGACTCAGGGCTTGGATGCCGTGTCTCGTAGCAGGTGTTTGGGATTCTGTGTTTCCCTACTCTCGGACCTAACCCCGGCATTTCTGGGCCGAGAGGAAGGGTTTGTTTCCTTTTCGGAGTCAGGCATCTGTCTCCTTGGGATTTTGTGCTCGCTGCATAGCCCCTGGAGGGGCTGCTTGGGATTCTGTGTCTCCCTCTTCTCCAACATTCCCCGTAAGGTTCTCAGCTTAGACCCCATGGACTGGAGGCTGTGTGGGATACTCTGACCCGTTCCTCTCGGGTACAGGCAGAGGCTTCAGGCATGATTAGCCATGGTAAGAGACAGCCCCGGGCGAGGAGGCCCGGGGCGAGCAGCCCCGGGCGAGGAGGCCCGGGGCGAGCAGCCCCGGGCGAGGAGGCCCGGGGCGAGCAGCCCCGGGCGAGGAGGCCCGGGGCGAGCAGCCCCGGGCGAGGAGGCCCGGGGCGAGCAGCCCCGGGCGAGGAGGCCCGGGGCGAGCAGCCCCGGGCGAGGAGGCCCGGGGCGAGCAGCCCCGGGCGAGGAGGCCCGGGGCGAGCAGCCCCGGGCGAGGAGGCCCGGGGCGAGCAGCCCCGGGCCTGGAGGCCCGAGGCGAGCAGCCCCGGGCGAGGAGGCCCGGGGCGAGCAGCCCCGGGCCTGGAGGCCCGGGGCGAGCAGCCCCGGGCGAGGAGGCCCGGGGCGAGCAGCCCCGGGCCTGGAGGCCCGGGGCGAGCAGCCCGGGGCCTGGAGGCCCGGGGCGAGCAGCCCCGGGCCTGGAGGCCCGGGGCGAGCAGCCCCGGGCCTGGAGGCCCGGGGCGAGCAGCCCCGGGCCTGGAGGCCCGGGGCGAGCAGCCCCGGGCCTGGAGGCCCGGGGCGAGCAGCCCCGGGCCTGGAGGCCCGGGGCGAGCAGCCCCGGGCCTGGAGGCCCGGGGCGAGCAGCCCCGGGCCTGGAGGCCCGGGGCGAGCAGCCCCGGGCCTGGAGGCCCGGGGCGAGCAGCCCCGGGCCTGGAGGCCCGGGGCGAGCGGGGCACTTCCCTTTCTGGGTCTCCAATGCCTCGGACCTTTGCGGGGAATCTCTGCACTGAGTCCCTAGGGTCTGGAGGCTGTTTCGGGTCCTGTGAACCCTTTCTCTCAGGTACAGGGAGCGGCTTCACCCACGGTGAGCCAAGGTAATGACTCAGGGCTTGGATGCCGTGTCTCGTAGCAGGTGTTTGGGATTCTGTGTTTCCCTACTCTCGGACCTAACCCCGGCATTTCTGGGCCGAGAGGAAGGGTTTGTTTCCTTTTCGGAGTCAGGCATCTGTCTCCTTGGGATTTTGTGCTCGCTGCATAGCCCCTGGAGGGGCTGCTTGGGATTCTGTGTCTCCCACTTCTCCAACATTCCCCGTAAGGTTCTCAGCTTAGACCCCATGGACTGGAGGCTGTGTGGGATACTCTGACCCGTTCCTCTCGGGTACAGGCAGAGGCTTCAGGCATGATTAGCCATGGTAAGAGACAGCCCCGGGCGAGGAGGCCCGGGGCGAGCAGCCCCGGGCGAGGAGGCCCGGGGCGAGCAGCCCCGGGCGAGGAGGCCCGGGGCGAGCAGCCCCGGGCGAGGAGGCCCGGGGCGAGCAGCCCCGGGCGAGGAGGCCCGGGGCGAGCAGCCCCGGGCGAGGAGGCCCGGGGCGAGCAGCCCCGGGCGAGGAGGCCCGGGGCGAGCAGCCCCGGGCGAGGAGGCCCGGGGCGAGCAGCCCCGGGCGAGGAGGCCCGGGGCGAGCAGCCCCGGGCGAGGAGGCCCGGGGCGAGCAGCCCCGGGCCTGGAGGCCCGGGGCGAGCAGCCCCGGGCGAGGAGGCCCGGGGCGAGCAGCCCCGGGCCTGGAGGCCCGGGGCGAGCAGCCCCGGGCGAGGAGGCCCGGGGCGAGCAGCCCCGGGCCTGGAGGCCCGGGGCGAGCAGCCCCGGGCCTGGAGGCCCGGGGCGAGCAGCCCCGGGCCTGGAGGCCCGGGGCGAGCAGCCCCGGGCCTGGAGGCCCGGGGCGAGCAGCCCCGGGCCTGGAGGCCCGGGGCGAGCAGCCCCGGGCCTGGAGGCCCGGGGCGAGCAGCCCCGGGCCTGGAGGCCCGGGGCGAGCAGCCCCGGGCCTGGAGGCCCGGGGCGAGCAGCCCCGGGCCTGGAGGCCCGGGGCGAGCAGCCCCGGGCCTGGAGGCCCGGGGCGAGCAGCCCCGGGCCTGGAGGCCCGGGGCGAGCAGCCCCGGGCCTGGAGGCCCGGGGCGAGCAGCCCCGGGCCTGGAGGCCCGGGGCGAGCAGCCCCGGGCCTGGAGGCCCGGGGCGAGCAGCCCCGGGCCTGGAGGCCCGGGGCGAGCGGGGCACTTCCCTTTCTGGGTCTCCAATGCCTCGGACCTTTGCGGGGAATCTCTGCACTGATTCCCTAGGGTCTGGAGGCTGTTTCGGGTCCTGTGAACCCTTTCTCTCAGGTACAGGGAGCGGCTTCACCTACGGTGAGCCAAGGTAATGACTCAGGGCTTGGATGCCGTGTCTCGTAGCAGGTGTTTGGGATTCTGTGTTTCCCTACTCTCGGACCTAACCCCGGCATTTCTGGGCCGAGACGAAGGGTTTGTTTCCTTTTCGGAGTCAGGCATCTGTCTCCTTGGGATTTTGTGCTCGCTGCATAGCCCCTGGAGGGGCTGCTTGGGATTCTGTGTCTCCCACTTCTCCAACATTCCCCGTAAGGTTCTCAGCTTAGACCCCATGGACTGGAGGCTGTGTGGGATACTCTGACCCGTTCCTCTCGGGTACAGGCAGAGGCTTCAGGCATGATTAGCCATGGTAAGAGACAGCCCCGGGCGAGGAGGCCCGGGGCGAGCAGCCCCGGGCGAGGAGGCCCGGGGCGAGCAGCCCCGGGCGAGGAGGCCCGGGGCGAGCAGCCCCGGGCGAGGAGGCCCGGGGCGAGCAGCCCCGGGCGAGGAGGCCCGGGGCGAGCAGCCCCGGGCCTGGAGGCCCGGGGCGAGCAGCCCCGGGCGAGGAGGCCCGGGGCGAGCAGCCCCGGGCCTGGAGGCCCGGGGCGAGCAGCCCCGGGCGAGGAGGCCCGGGGCGAGCAGCCCCGGGCCTGGAGGCCCGGGGCGAGCAGCCCCGGGCGAGGAGGCCCGGGGCGAGCAGCCCCGGGCCTGGAGGCCCGGGGCGAGCAGCCCCGGGCCTGGAGGCCCGGGGCGAGCAGCCCCGGGCCTGGAGGCCCGGGGCGAGCAGCCCCGGGCCTGGAGGCCCGGGGCGAGCAGCCCCGGGCCTGGAGGCCCGGGGCGAGCAGCCCCGGGCCTGGAGGCCCGGGGCGAGCAGCCCCGGGCCTGGAGGCCCGGGGCGAGCAGCCCCGGGCCTGGAGGCCCGGGGCGAGCAGCCCCGGGCCTGGAGGCCCGGGGCGAGCAGCCCCGGGCCTGGAGGCCCGGGGCGAGCAGCCCCGGGCCTGGAGGCCCGGGGCGAGCAGCCCCGGGCCTGGAGGCCCGGGGCGAGCAGCCCCGGGCCTGGAGGCCCGGGGCGAGCAGCCCCGGGCCTGGAGGCCCGGGGCGAGCTGCCCCGGGCCTGGAGGCCCGGGGCGAGCAGCCCCGGGCCTGGAGGCCCGGGGCGAGCTGCCCCGGGCCTGGAGGCCCGGGGCGAGCAGCCCCGGGCCTGGAGGCCCGGGGCGAGCAGCCCCGGGCCTGGAGGCCCGGGGCGAGCAGCCCCGGGCCTGGAGGCCCGGGGCGAGCAGCCCCGGGCCTGGAGGCCCGGGGCGAGCAGCCCCGGGCCTGGAGGCCCGGGGCGAGCAGCCCCGGGCCTGGAGGCCCGGGGCGAGCAGCCCCGGGCCTGGAGGCCCGGGGCGAGCGGGGCACTTCCCTTTCTGGGTCTCCAATGCCTCGGACCTTTGCGGGGAATCTCTGCACTGAGTCCCTAGGGTCTGGAGGCTGTTTCGGGTCCTGTGAACCCTTTCTCTCAGGTACAGGGAGCGGCTTCACCCACGGTGAGCCAAGGTAATGACTCAGGGCTTGGATGCCGTGTCTCGTAGCAGGTGTTTGGGATTCTGTGTTTCCCTACTCTCGGACCTAACCCCGGCATTTCTGGGCCGAGAGGAAGGGTTTGTTTCCTTTTCGGAGTCAGGCATCTGTCTCCTTGGGATTTTGTGCTCGCTGCATAGCCCCTGGAGGGGCTGCTTGGGATTCTGTGTCTCCCTCTTCTCCAACATTCCCCGTAAGGTTCTCAGCTTAGACCCCATGGACTGGAGGCTGTGTGGGATACTCTGACCCGTTCCTCTCGGGTACAGGCAGAGGCTTCAGGCATGATTAGCCATGGTAAGAGACAGCCCCGGGCGAGGAGGCCCGGGGCGAGCAGCCCCGGGCGAGGAGGCCCGGGGCGAGCAGCCCCGGGCGAGGAGGCCAGGGGCGAGCAGCCCCGGGCGAGGAGGCCCGGGGCGAGCAGCCCCGGGCGAGGAGGCCCGGGGCGAGCAGCCCCGGGCGAGGAGGCCCGGGGCGAGCAGCCCCGGGCGAGGAGGCCCGGGGCGAGCAGCCCCGGGCGAGGAGGCCCGGGGCGAGCAGCCCCGGGCGAGGAGGCCCGGGGCGAGCAGCCCCGGGCCTGGAGGCCCGGGGCGAGCAGCCCCGGGCGAGGAGGCCCGGGGCGAGCAGCCCCGGGCCTGGAGGCCCGGGGCGAGCAGCCCCGGGCGAGGAGGCCCGGGGCGAGCAGCCCCGGGCGAGGAGGCCCGGGGCGAGCAGCCCGGGGCCTGGAGGCCCGGGGCGAGCAGCCCCGGGCCTGGAGGCCCGGGGCGAGCAGCCCCGGGCCTGGAGGCCCGGGGCGAGCAGCCCCGGGCCTGGAGGCCCGGGGCGAGCAGCCCCGGGCCTGGAGGCCCGGGGCGAGCAGCCCCGGGCCTGGAGGCCCGGGGCGAGCAGCCCCGGGCCTGGAGGCCCGGGGCGAGCAGCCCCGGGCCTGGAGGCCCGGGGCGAGCAGCCCCGGGCCTGGAGGCCCGGGGCGAGCAGCCCCGGGCCTGGAGGCCCGGGGCGAGCAGCCCCGGGCCTGGAGGCCCGGGGCGAGCAGCCCCGGGCCTGGAGGCCCGGGGCGAGCAGCCCCGGGCCTGGAGGCCCGGGGCGAGCAGCCCCGGGCCTGGAGGCCCGGGGCGAGCAGCCCCGGGCCTGGAGGCCCGGGGCGAGCGGGGCACTTCCCTTTCTGGGTCTCCAATGCCTCGGACCTTTGCGGGGAATCTCTGCACTGAGTCCCTAGGGTCTGGAAGCTGTTTCTGGTCCTGTGAACCCTTTCTCTCAGGTACAGGGAGCGGCTTCACCCACGGTGAGCCAAGGTCATGACTCAGGGCTTGGATGCCGTGTCTCGTAGCAGGTGTTTGGGATTCTGTGTTTCCCTACTCTCGGACCTAACCCCGGCATTTCTGGGCCGAGAGGAAGGGTTTGTTTCCTTTTCGGAGTCAGGCATCTGTCTCCTTGGGATTTTGTGCTCGCTGCATAGCCCCTGGAGGGGCTGCTTGGGATTCTGTGTCTCCCACTTCTCCAACATTCCCCGTAAGGTTCTCAGCTTAGACCCCATGGACTGGAGGCTGTGTGGGATACTCTGACCCGTTCCTCTCGGGTACAGGCAGAGGCTTCAGGCATGATTAGCCATGGTAAGAGACAGCCCCGGGCGAGGAGGCCCGGGGCGAGCAGCCCCGGGCGAGGAGGCCCGGGGCGAGCAGCCCCGGGCGAGGAGGCCCGGGGCGAGCAGCCCCGGGCCTGGAGGCCCGGGGCGAGCAGCCCCGGGCGAGGAGGCCCGGGGCGAGCAGCCCCGGGCCTGGAGGCCCGGGGCGAGCAGCCCCGGGCCTGGAGGCCCGGGGCGAGCAGCCCCGGGCCTGGAGGCCCGGGGCGAGCAGCCCCGGGCCTGGAGGCCCGGGGCGAGCAGCCCCGGGCCTGGAGGCCCGGGGCGAGCAGCCCCGGGCCTGGAGGCCCGGGGCGAGCAGCCCCGGGCCTGGAGGCCCGGGGCGAGCAGCCCCGGGCCTGGAGGCCCGGGGCGAGCAGCCCCGGGCCTGGAGGCCCGGGGCGAGCAGCCCCGGGCCTGGAGGCCCGGGGCGAGCGGGGCACTTCCCTTTCTGGGTCTCCAATGCCTCGGACCTTTGCGGGGAATCTCTGCACTGAGTCCCTAGGGTCTGGAAGCTGTTTCTGGTCCTGTGAACCCTTTCTCTCAGGTACAGGGAGCGGCTTCACCCACGGTGAGCCAAGGTCATGACTCAGGGCTTGGATGCCGTGTCTCGTAGCAGGTGTTTGGGATTCTGTGTTTCCCTACTCTCGGACCTAACCCCGGCATTTCTGGGCCGAGAGGAAGGGTTTGTTTCCTTTTCGGAGTCAGGCATCTGTCTCCTTGGGATTTTGTGCTCGCTGCATAGCCCCTGGAGGGGCTGCTTGGGATTCTGTGTCTCCCACTTCTCCAACATTCCCCGTAAGGTTCTCAGCTTAGACCCCATGGACTGGAGGCTGTGTGGGATACTCTGACCCGTTCCTCTCGGGTACAGGCAGAGGCTTCAGGCATGATTAGCCATGGTAAGAGACAGCCCCGGGCGAGGAGGCCCGGGGCGAGCAGCCCCGGGCGAGGAGGCCCGGGGCGAGCAGCCCCGGGCGAGGAGGCCCGGGGCGAGCAGCCCCGGGCCTGGAGGCCCGGGGCGAGCGGGGCACTTCCCTTTCTGGGTCTCCAATGCCTCGGACCTTTGCGGGGAATCTCTGCACTGATTCCCTAGGGTCTGGAGGCTGTTTCGGGTCCTGTGAACCCTTTCTCTCAGGTACAGGGAGCGGCTTCACCCACGGTGAGCCAAGGTAATGACTCAGGGCTTGGATGCCGTGTCTCGTAGCAGGTGTTTGGGATTCTGTGTTTCCCTACTCTCGGACCTAACCCCGTCATTTCTGGGCCGAGACGAAGGGTTTGTTTCCTTTTCGGAGTCAGGCATCTGTCTCCTTGGGATTTTGTGCTCGCTGCATAGCCCCTGGAGGGGCTGCTTGGGATTCTGTGTCTCCCACTTCTCCAACATTCCCCGTAAGGTTCTCAGCTTAGACCCCATGGACTGAAGGCTGTGTGGGATACTCTGACCCGTTCCTCTCGGGTACAGGCAGAGGCTTCAGGCATGATTAGCCATGGTAAGAGACAGCCCCGGGCGAGGAGGCCCGGGGCGAGCAGCCCCGGGCGAGGAGGCCCGGGGCGAGCAGCCCCGGGCGAGGAGGCCCGGGGCGAGCAGCCCCGGGCGAGGAGGCCCGGGGCGAGCAGCCCCGGGCGAGGAGGCCCGGGGCGAGCAGCCCCGGGCGAGGAGGCCCGGGGCGAGCAGCCCCGGGCGAGGAGGCCCGGGGCGAGCAGCCCCGGGCGAGGAGGCCCGGGGCGAGCAGCCCCGGGCGAGGAGGCCCGGGGCGAGCAGCCCCGGGCGAGGAGGCCCGGGGCGAGCAGCCCCGGGCGAGGAGGCCCGGGGCGAGCAGCCCCGGGCCTGGAGGCCCGGGGCGAGCAGCCCCGGGCCTGGAGGCCCGGGGCGAGCAGCCCCGGGCCTGGAGGCCCGGGGCGAGCAGCCCCGGGCCTGGAGGCCCGGGGCGAGCAGCCCCGGGCCTGGAGGCCCGGGGCGAGCAGCCCCGGGCCTGGAGGCCCGGGGCGAGCAGCCCCGGGCCTGGAGGCCCGGGGCGAGCAGCCCCGGGCCTGGAGGCCCGGGGCGAGCAGCCCCGGGCCTGGAGGCCCGGGGCGAGCAGCCCCGGGCCTGGAGGCCCGGGGCGAGCAGCCCCGGGCCTGGAGGCCCGGGGCGAGCAGCCCCGGGCCTGGAGGCCCGGGGCGAGCAGCCCCGGGCCTGGAGGCCCGGGGCGAGCAGCCCCGGGCCTGGAGGCCCGGGGCGAGCAGCCCCGGGCCTGGAGGCCCGGGGCGAGCAGCCCCGGGCCTGGAGGCCCGGGGCGAGCAGCCCCGGGCCTGGAGGCCCGGGGCGAGCAGCCCCGGGCCTGGAGGCCCGGGGCGAGCAGCCCCGGGCCTGGAGGCCCGGGGCGAGCAGCCCCGGGCCTGGAGGCCCGGGGCGAGCAGCCCCGGGCCTGGAGGCCCGGGGCGAGCAGCCCCGGGCCTGGAGGCCCGGGGCGAGCAGCCCCGGGCCTGGAGGCCCGGGGCGAGCAGCCCCGGGCCTGGAGGCCCGGGGCGAGCAGCCCCGGGCCTGGAGGCCCGGGGCGAGCAGCCCCGGGCCTGGAGGCCCGGGGCGAGCAGCCCCGGGCCTGGAGGCCCGGGGCGAGCAGCCCCGGGCCTGGAGGCCCGGGGCGAGCAGCCCCGGGCCTGGAGGCCCGGGGCGAGCAGCCCCGGGCCTGGAGGCCCGGGGCGAGCAGCCCCGGGCCTGGAGGCCCGGGGCGAGCAGCCCCGGGCCTGGAGGCCCGGGGCGAGCAGCCCCGGGCCTGGAGGCCCGGGGCGAGCAGCCCCGGGCCTGGAGGCCCGGGGCGAGCAGCCCCGGGCCTGGAGGCCCGGGGCGAGCAGCCCCGGGCCTGGAGGCCCGGGGCGAGCAGCCCCGGGCCTGGAGGCCCGGGGCGAGCAGCCCCGGGCCTGGAGGCCCGGGGCGAGCAGCCCCGGGCCTGGAGGCCCGGGGCGAGCAGCCCCGGGCCTGGAGGCCCGGGGCGAGCAGCCCCGGGCCTGGAGGCCCGGGGCGAGCAGCCCCGGGCCTGGAGGCCCGGGGCGAGCAGCCCCGGGCCTGGAGGCCCGGGGCGAGCAGCCCCGGGCCTGGAGGCCCGGGGCGAGCAGCCCCGGGCCTGGAGGCCCGGGGCGAGCAGCCCCGGGCCTGGAGGCCCGGGGCGAGCAGCCCCGGGCCTGGAGGCCCGGGGCGAGCAGCCCCGGGCCTGGAGGCCCGGGGCGAGCGGGGCACTTCCCTTTCTGGGTCTCCAATGCCTCGGACCTTTGCGGGGAATCTCTGCACTGAGTCCCTAGGGTCTGGAGGCTGTTTCGGGTCCTGTGAACCCTTTCTCTCAGGTACAGGGAGCGGCTTCACCCACGGTGAGCCAAGGTAATGACTCAGGGCTTGGATGCCGTGTCTCGTAGCAGGTGTTTGGGATTCTGTGTTTCCCTACTCTCGGACCTAACCCCGGCATTTCTGGGCCGAGAGGAAGGGTTTGTTTCCTTTTCGGAGTCAGGCATCTGTCTCCTTGGGATTTTGTGCTCGCTGCATAGCCCCTGGAGGGGCTGCTTGGGATTCTGTGTCTCCCTCTTCTCCAACATTCCCCGTAAGGTTCTCAGCTTAGACCCCATGGACTGGAGGCTGTGTGGGATACTCTGACCCGTTCCTCTCGGGTACAGGCAGAGGCTTCAGGCATGATTAGCCATGGTAAGAGACAGCCCCGGGCGAGGAGGCCCGGGGCGAGCAGCCCCGGGCGAGGAGGCCCGGGGCGAGCAGCCCCGGGCGAGGAGGCCCGGGGCGAGCAGCCCCGGGCGAGGAGGCCCGGGGCGAGCAGCCCCGGGCGAGGAGGCCCGGGGCGAGCAGCCCCGGGCGAGGAGGCCCGGGGCGAGCAGCCCCGGGCGAGGAGGCCCGGGGCGAGCAGCCCCGGGAGGGAGGCCCGGGGCGAGCAGCCCCGGGCGAGGAGGCCCGGGGCGAGCAGCCCCGGGCGAGGAGGCCCGGGGCGAGCAGCCCCGGGCGAGGAGGCCCGGGGCGAGCAGCCCCGGGCGAGGAGGCCCGGGGCGAGCAGCCCCGGGCCTGGAGGCCCGAGGCGAGCAGCCCCGGGCGAGGAGGCCCGGGGCGAGCAGCCCCGGGCCTGGAGGCCCGGGGCGAGCAGCCCCGGGCGAGGAGGCCCGGGGCGAGCAGCCCCGGGCCTGGAGGCCCGGGGCGAGCAGCCCGGGGCCTGGAGGCCCGGGGCGAGCAGCCCCGGGCCTGGAGGCCCGGGGCGAGCAGCCCCGGGCCTGGAGGCCCGGGGCGAGCAGCCCCGGGCCTGGAGGCCCGGGGCGAGCAGCCCCGGGCCTGGAGGCCCGGGGCGAGCAGCCCCGGGCCTGGAGGCCCGGGGCGAGCAGCCCCGGGCCTGGAGGCCCGGGGCGAGCAGCCCCGGGCCTGGAGGCCCGGGGCGAGCAGCCCCGGGCCTGGAGGCCCGGGGCGAGCAGCCCCGGGCCTGGAGGCCCGGGGCGAGCGGGGCACTTCCCTTTCTGGGTCTCCAATGCCTCGGACCTTTGCGGGGAATCTCTGCACTGAGTCCCTAGGGTCTGGAGGCTGTTTCGGGTCCTGTGAACCCTTTCTCTCAGGTACAGGGAGCGGCTTCACCCACGGTGAGCCAAGGTAATGACTCAGGGCTTGGATGCCGTGTCTCGTAGCAGGTGTTTGGGATTCTGTGTTTCCCTACTCTCGGACCTAACCCCGGCATTTCTGGGCCGAGAGGAAGGGTTTGTTTCCTTTTCGGAGTCAGGCATCTGTCTCCTTGGGATTTTGTGCTCGCTGCATAGCCCCTGGAGGGGCTGCTTGGGATTCTGTGTCTCCCACTTCTCCAACATTCCCCGTAAGGTTCTCAGCTTAGACCCCATGGACTGGAGGCTGTGTGGGATACTCTGACCCGTTCCTCTCGGGTACAGGCAGAGGCTTCAGGCATGATTAGCCATGGTAAGAGACAGCCCCGGGCGAGGAGGCCCGGGGCGAGCAGCCCCGGGCGAGGAGGCCCGGGGCGAGCAGCCCCGGGCGAGGAGGCCCGGGGCGAGCAGCCCCGGGCGAGGAGGCCCGGGGCGAGCAGCCCCGGGCGAGGAGGCCCGGGGCGAGCAGCCCCGGGCGAGGAGGCCCGGGGCGAGCAGCCCCGGGCGAGGAGGCCCGGGGCGAGCAGCCCCGGGCGAGGAGGCCCGGGGCGAGCAGCCCCGGGCCTGGAGGCCCGGGGCGAGCAGCCCCGGGCGAGGAGGCCCGGGGCGAGCAGCCCAGGGCCTGGAGGCCCGGGGCGAGCAGCCCCGGGCCTGGAGGCCCGGGGCGAGCAGCCCCGGGCGAGGAGGCCCGGGGCGAGCAGCCCCGGGCCTGGAGGCCCGGGGCGAGCAGCCCCGGGCCTGGAGGCCCGGGGCGAGCAGCCCCGGGCCTGGAGGCCCGGGGCGAGCAGCCCCGGGCCTGGAGGCCCGGGGCGAGCAGCCCCGGGCCTGGAGGCCCGGGGCGAGCAGCCCCGGGCCTGGAGGCCCGGGGCGAGCAGCCCCGGGCCTGGAGGCCCGGGGCGAGCAGCCCCGGGCCTGGAGGCCCGGGGCGAGCAGCCCCGGGCCTGGAGGCCCGGGGCGAGCAGCCCCGGGCCTGGAGGCCCGGGGCGAGCAGCCCCGGGCCTGGAGGCCCGGGGCGAGCAGCCCCGGGCCTGGAGGCCCGGGGCGAGCAGCCCCGGGCCTGGAGGCCCGGGGCGAGCGGGGCACTTCCCTTTCTGGGTCTCCAATGCCTCGGACCTTTGCGGGGAATCTCTGCACTGATTCCCTAGGGTCTGGAGGCTGTTTCGGGTCCTGTGAACCCTTTCTCTCAGGTACAGGGAGCGGCTTCACCCACGGTGAGCCAAGGTAATGACTCAGGGCTTGGATGCCGTGTCTCGTAGCAGGTGTTTGGGATTCTGTGTTTCACTACTCTCGGACCTAACCCCGGCATTTCTGGGCCGAGACGAAGGGTTTGTTTCCTTTTCGGAGTCAGGCATCTGTCTCCTTGGGATTTTGTGCTCGCTGCATAGCCCCTGGAGGGGCTGCTTGGGATTCTGTGTCTCCCACTTCTCCAACATTCCCCGTAAGGTTCTCAGCTTAGACCCCATGGACTGGAGGCTGTGTGGGATACTCTGACCCGTTCCTCTCGGGTACAGGCAGAGGCTTCAGGCATGATTAGCCATGGTAAGAGACAGCCCCGGGCGAGGAGGCCCGGGGCGAGCAGCCCCGGGCGAGGAGGCCCGGGGCGAGCAGCCCCGGGCGAGGAGGCCCGGGGCGAGCAGCCCCGGGCGAGGAGGCCCGGGGCGAGCAGCCCCGGGCGAGGAGGCCCGGGGCGAGCAGCCCCGGGCGAGGAGGCCCGGGGCGAGCAGCCCCGGGCCTGGAGGCCCGGGGCGAGCAGCCCCGGGCCTGGAGGCCCGGGGCGAGCAGCCCCGGGCGAGGAGGCCCGGGGCGAGCAGCCCCGGGCCTGGAGGCCCGGGGCGAGCAGCCCCGGGCGAGGAGGCCCGGGGCGAGCAGCCCCGGGCCTGGAGGCCCGGGGCGAGCAGCCCCGGGCCTGGAGGCCCGGGGCGAGCAGCCCCGGGCCTGGAGGCCCGGGGCGAGCAGCCCCGGGCCTGGAGGCCCGGGGCGAGCAGCCCCGGGCCTGGAGGCCCGGGGCGAGCAGCCCCGGGCCTGGAGGCCCGGGGCGAGCAGCCCCGGGCCTGGAGGCCCGGGGCGAGCAGCCCCGGGCCTGGAGGCCCGGGGCGAGCAGCCCCGGGCCTGGAGGCCCGGGGCGAGCAGCCCCGGGCCTGGAGGCCCGGGGCGAGCAGCCCCGGGCCTGGAGGCCCGGGGCGAGCAGCCCCGGGCCTGGAGGCCCGGGGCGAGCAGCCCCGGGCCTGGAGGCCCGGGGCGAGCAGCCCCGGGCCTGGAGGCCCGGGGCGAGCGGGGCACTTCCCTTTCTGGGTCTCCAATGCCTCGGACCTTTGCGGGGAATCTCTGCACTGAGTCCCTAGGGTCTGGAGGCTGTTTCGGGTCCTGTGAACCCTTTCTCTCAGGTACAGGGAGCGGCTTCACCCACGGTGAGCCAAGGTAATGACTCAGGGCTTGGATGCCGTGTCTCGTAGCAGGTGTTTGGGATTCTGTGTTTCCCTACTCTCGGACCTAACCCCGGCATTTCTGGGCCGAGAGGAAGGGTTTGTTTCCTTTTCGGAGTCAGGCATCTGTCTCCTTGGGATTTTGTGCTCGCTGCATAGCCCCTGGAGGGGCTGCTTGGGATTCTGTGTCTCCCTCTTCTCCAACATTCCCCGTAAGGTTCTCAGCTTAGACCCCATGGACTGGAGGCTGTGTGGGATACTCTGACCCGTTCCTCTCGGGTACAGGCAGAGGCTTCAGGCATGATTAGCCATGGTAAGAGACAGCCCCGGGCGAGGAGGCCCGGGGCGAGCAGCCCCGGGCGAGGAGGCCCGGGGCGAGCAGCCCCGGGCGAGGAGGCCCGGGGCGAGCAGCCCCGGGCGAGGAGGCCCGGGGCGAGCAGCCCCGGGCGAGGAGGCCCGGGGCGAGCAGCCCCGGGCGAGGAGGCCCGGGGCGAGCAGCCCCGGGCGAGGAGGCCCGGGGCGAGCAGCCCCGGGAGGGAGGCCCGGGGCGAGCAGCCCCGGGCGAGGAGGCCCGGGGCGAGCAGCCCCGGGCGAGGAGGCCCGGGGCGAGCAGCCCCGGGCGAGGAGGCCCGGGGCGAGCAGCCCCGGGCGAGGAGGCCCGGGGCGAGCAGCCCCGGGCCTGGAGGCCCGAGGCGAGCAGCCCCGGGCGAGGAGGCCCGGGGCGAGCAGCCCCGGGCCTGGAGGCCCGGGGCGAGCAGCCCCGGGCGAGGAGGCCCGGGGCGAGCAGCCCCGGGCCTGGAGGCCCGGGGCGAGCAGCCCGGGGCCTGGAGGCCCGGGGCGAGCAGCCCCGGGCCTGGAGGCCCGGGGCGAGCAGCCCCGGGCCTGGAGGCCCGGGGCGAGCAGCCCCGGGCCTGGAGGCCCGGGGCGAGCAGCCCCGGGCCTGGAGGCCCGGGGCGAGCAGCCCCGGGCCTGGAGGCCCGGGGCGAGCAGCCCCGGGCCTGGAGGCCCGGGGCGAGCAGCCCCGGGCCTGGAGGCCCGGGGCGAGCAGCCCCGGGCCTGGAGGCCCGGGGCGAGCAGCCCCGGGCCTGGAGGCCCGGGGCGAGCAGCCCCGGGCCTGGAGGCCCGGGGCGAGCAGCCCCGGGCCTGGAGGCCCGGGGCGAGCAGCCCCGGGCCTGGAGGCCCGGGGCGAGCAGCCCCGGGCCTGGAGGCCCGGGGCGAGCAGCCCCGGGCCTGGAGGCCCGGGGCGAGCGGGGCACTTCCCTTTCTGGGTCTCCAATGCCTCGGACCTTTGCGGGGAATCTCTGCACTGAGTCCCTAGGGTCTGGAGGCTGTTTCGGGTCCTGTGAACCCTTTCTCTCAGGTACAGGGAGCGGCTTCACCCACGGTGAGCCAAGGTAATGACTCAGGGCTTGGATGCCGTGTCTCGTAGCAGGTGTTTGGGATTCTGTGTTTCCCTACTCTCGGACCTAACCCCGGCATTTCTGGGCCGAGAGGAAGGGTTTGTTTCCTTTTCGGAGTCAGGCATCTGTCTCCTTGGGATTTTGTGCTCGCTGCATAGCCCCTGGAGGGGCTGCTTGGGATTCTGTGTCTCCCACTTCTCCAACATTCCCCGTAAGGTTCTCAGCTTAGACCCCATGGACTGGAGGCTGTGTGGGATACTCTGACCCGTTCCTCTCGGGTACAGGCAGAGGCTTCAGGCATGATTAGCCATGGTAAGAGACAGCCCCGGGCGAGGAGGCCCGGGGCGAGCAGCCCCGGGCGAGGAGGCCCGGGGCGAGCAGCCCCGGGCGAGGAGGCCCGGGGCGAGCAGCCCCGGGCGAGGAGGCCCGGGGCGAGCAGCCCCGGGCGAGGAGGCCCGGGGCGAGCAGCCCCGGGCGAGGAGGCCCGGGGCGAGCAGCCCCGGGCGAGGAGGCCCGGGGCGAGCAGCCCCGGGCGAGGAGGCCCGGGGCGAGCAGCCCCGGGCCTGGAGGCCCGGGGCGAGCAGCCCCGGGCGAGGAGGCCCGGGGCGAGCAGCCCAGGGCCTGGAGGCCCGGGGCGAGCAGCCCCGGGCCTGGAGGCCCGGGGCGAGCAGCCCCGGGCGAGGAGGCCCGGGGCGAGCAGCCCCGGGCCTGGAGGCCCGGGGCGAGCAGCCCCGGGCCTGGAGGCCCGGGGCGAGCAGCCCCGGGCCTGGAGGCCCGGGGCGAGCAGCCCCGGGCCTGGAGGCCCGGGGCGAGCAGCCCCGGGCCTGGAGGCCCGGGGCGAGCAGCCCCGGGCCTGGAGGCCCGGGGCGAGCAGCCCCGGGCCTGGAGGCCCGGGGCGAGCAGCCCCGGGCCTGGAGGCCCGGGGCGAGCAGCCCCGGGCCTGGAGGCCCGGGGCGAGCGGGGCACTTCCCTTTCTGGGTCTCCAATGCCTCGGACCTTTGCGGGGAATCTCTGCACTGATTCCCTAGGGTCTGGAGGCTGTTTCGGGTCCTGTGAACCCTTTCTCTCAGGTACAGGGAGCGGCTTCACCCACGGTGAGCCAAGGTAATGACTCAGGGCTTGGATGCCGTGTCTCGTAGCAGGTGTTTGGGATTCTGTGTTTCACTACTCTCGGACCTAACCCCGGCATTTCTGGGCCGAGACGAAGGGTTTGTTTCCTTTTCGGAGTCAGGCATCTGTCTCCTTGGGATTTTGTGCTCGCTGCATAGCCCCTGGAGGGGCTGCTTGGGATTCTGTGTCTCCCACTTCTCCAACATTCCCCGTAAGGTTCTCAGCTTAGACCCCATGGACTGGAGGCTGTGTGGGATACTCTGACCCGTTCCTCTCGGGTACAGGCAGAGGCTTCAGGCATGATTAGCCATGGTAAGAGACAGCCCCGGGCGAGGAGGCCCGGGGCGAGCAGCCCCGGGCGAGGAGGCCCGGGGCGAGCAGCCCCGGGCGAGGAGGCCCGGGGCGAGCAGCCCCGGGCGAGGAGGCCCGGGGCGAGCAGCCCCGGGCGAGGAGGCCCGGGGCGAGCAGCCCCGGGCGAGGAGGCCCGGGGCGAGCAGCCCCGGGCCTGGAGGCCCGGGGCGAGCAGCCCCGGGCCTGGAGGCCCGGGGCGAGCAGCCCCGGGCGAGGAGGCCCGGGGCGAGCAGCCCCGGGCCTGGAGGCCCGGGGCGAGCAGCCCCGGGCGAGGAGGCCCGGGGCGAGCAGCCCCGGGCCTGGAGGCCCGGGGCGAGCAGCCCCGGGCCTGGAGGCCCGGGGCGAGCAGCCCCGGGCCTGGAGGCCCGGGGCGAGCAGCCCCGGGCCTGGAGGCCCGGGGCGAGCAGCCCCGGGCCTGGAGGCCCGGGGCGAGCAGCCCCGGGCCTGGAGGCCCGGGGCGAGCAGCCCCGGGCCTGGAGGCCCGGGGCGAGCAGCCCCGGGCCTGGAGGCCCGGGGCGAGCAGCCCCGGGCCTGGAGGCCCGGGGCGAGCAGCCCCGGGCCTGGAGGCCCGGGGCGAGCTGCCCCGGGCCTGGAGGCCCGGGGCGAGCAGCCCCGGGCCTGGAGGCCCGGGGCGAGCAGCCCCGGGCCTGGAGGCCCGGGGCGAGCTGCCCCGGGCCTGGAGGCCCGGGGCGAGCAGCCCCGGGCCTGGAGGCCCGGGGCGAGCAGCCCCGGGCCTGGAGGCCCGGGGCGAGCAGCCCCGGGCCTGGAGGCCCGGGGCGAGCAGCCCCGGGCCTGGAGGCCCGGGGCGAGCAGCCCCGGGCCTGGAGGCCCGGGGCGAGCAGCCCCGGGCCTGGAGGCCCGGGGCGAGCAGCCCCGGGCCTGGAGGCCCGGGGCGAGCAGCCCCGGGCCTGGAGGCCCGGGGCGAGCAGCCCCGGGCCTGGAGGCCCGGGGCGAGCAGCCCCGGGCGAGGAGGCCCGGGGCGAGCAGCCCCGGGCCTGGAGGCCCGGGGCGAGCAGCCCCGGGCCTGGAGGCCCGGGGCGAGCAGCCCCGGGCCTGGAGGCCCGGGGCGAGCAGCCCCGGGCCTGGAGGCCCGGGGCGAGCAGCCCCGGGCCTGGAGGCCCGGGGCGAGCAGCCCCGGGCCTGGAGGCCCGGGGCGAGCAGCCCCGGGCCTGGAGGCCCGGGGCGAGCAGCCCCGGGCCTGGAGGCCCGGGGCGAGCAGCCCCGGGCCTGGAGGCCCGGGGCGAGCAGCCCCGGGCCTGGAGGCCCGGGGCGAGCGGGGCACTTCCCTTTCTGGGTCTCCAATGCCTCGGACCTTTGCGGGGAATCTCTGCACTGAGTCCCTAGGGTCTGGAGGCTGTTTCGGGTCCTGTGAACCCTTTCTCTCAGGTACAGGGAGCGGCTTCACCCACGGTGAGCCAAGGTAATGACTCAGGGCTTGGATGCCGTGTCTCGTAGCAGGTGTTTGGGATTCTGTGTTTCCCTACTCTCGGACCTAACCCCGGCATTTCTGGGCCGAGAGGAAGGGTTTGTTTCCTTTTCGGAGTCAGGCATCTGTCTCCTTGGGATTTTGTGCTCGCTGCATAGCCCCTGGAGGGGCTGCTTGGGATTCTGTGTCTCCCTCTTCTCCAACATTCCCCGTAAGGTTCTCAGCTTAGACCCCATGGACTGGAGGCTGTGTGGGATACTCTGACCCGTTCCTCTCGGGTACAGGCAGAGGCTTCAGGCATGATTAGCCATGGTAAGAGACAGCCCCGGGCGAGGAGGCCCGGGGCGAGCAGCCCCGGGCGAGGAGGCCCGGGGCGAGCAGCCCCGGGCGAGGAGGCCCGGGGCGAGCAGCCCCGGGCGAGGAGGCCCGGGGCGAGCAGCCCCGGGCGAGGAGGCCCGGGGCGAGCAGCCCCGGGCCTGGAGGCCCGGGGCGAGCAGCCCCGGGCGAGGAGGCCCGGGGCGAGCAGCCCCGGGCCTGGAGGCCCGGGGCGAGCAGCCCGGGGCCTGGAGGCCCGGGGCGAGCAGCCCGGGGCCTGGAGGCCCGGGGCGAGCAGCCCCGGGCCTGGAGGCCCGGGGCGAGCAGCCCCGGGCCTGGAGGCCCGGGGCGAGCAGCCCCGGGCCTGGAGGCCCGGGGCGAGCAGCCCCGGGCCTGGAGGCCCGGGGCGAGCAGCCCCGGGCCTGGAGGCCCGGGGCGAGCAGCCCCGGGCCTGGAGGCCCGGGGCGAGCAGCCCCGGGCCTGGAGGCCCGGGGCGAGCAGCCCCGGGCCTGGAGGCCCGGGGCGAGCAGCCCCGGGCCTGGAGGCCCGGGGCGAGCAGCCCCGGGCCTGGAGGCCCGGGGCGAGCAGCCCCGGGCCTGGAGGCCCGGGGCGAGCGGGGCACTTCCCTTTCTGGGTCTCCAATGCCTCGGACCTTTGCGGGGAATCTCTGCACTGAGTCCCTAGGGTCTGGAAGCTGTTTCTGGTCCTGTGAACCCTTTCTCTCAGGTACAGGGAGCGGCTTCACCCACGGTGAGCCAAGGTCATGACTCAGGGCTTGGATGCCGTGTCTCGTAGCAGGTGTTTGGGATTCTGTGTTTCCCTACTCTCGGACCTAACCCCGGCATTTCTGGGCCGAGAGGAAGGGTTTGTTTCCTTTTCGGAGTCAGGCATCTGTCTCCTTGGGATTTTGTGCTCGCTGCATAGCCCCTGGAGGGGCTGCTTGGGATTCTGTGTCTCCCACTTCTCCAACATTCCCCGTAAGGTTCTCAGCTTAGACCCCATGGACTGGAGGCTGTGTGGGATACTCTGACCCGTTCCTCTCGGGTACAGGCAGAGGCTTCAGGCATGATTAGCCATGGTAAGAGACAGCCCCGGGCGAGGAGGCCCGGGGCGAGCAGCCCCGGGCGAGGAGGCCCGGGGCGAGCAGCCCCGGGCGAGGAGGCCCGGGGCGAGCAGCCCCGGGCCTGGAGGCCCGGGGCGAGCAGCCCCGGGCGAGGAGGCCCGGGGCGAGCAGCCCCGGGCCTGGAGGCCCGGGGCGAGCAGCCCCGGGCCTGGAGGCCCGGGGCGAGCAGCCCCGGGCCTGGAGGCCCGGGGCGAGCAGCCCCGGGCCTGGAGGCCCGGGGCGAGCAGCCCCGGGCCTGGAGGCCCGGGGCGAGCAGCCCCGGGCCTGGAGGCCCGGGGCGAGCGGGGCACTTCCCTTTCTGGGTCTCCAATGCCTCGGACCTTTGCGGGGAATCTCTGCACTGAGTCCCTAGGGTCTGGAAGCTGTTTCTGGTCCTGTGAACCCTTTCTCTCAGGTACAGGGAGCGGCTTCACCCACGGTGAGCCAAGGTCATGACTCAGGGCTTGGATGCCGTGTCTCGTAGCAGGTGTTTGGGATTCTGTGTTTCCCTACTCTCGGACCTAACCCCGGCATTTCTGGGCCGAGAGGAAGGGTTTGTTTCCTTTTCGGAGTCAGGCATCTGTCTCCTTGGGATTTTGTGCTCGCTGCATAGCCCCTGGAGGGGCTGCTTGGGATTCTGTGTCTCCCACTTCTCCAACATTCCCCGTAAGGTTCTCAGCTTAGACCCCATGGACTGGAGGCTGTGTGGGATACTCTGACCCGTTCCTCTCGGGTACAGGCAGAGGCTTCAGGCATGATTAGCCATGGTAAGAGACAGCCCCGGGCGAGGAGGCCCGGGGCGAGCAGCCCCGGGCGAGGAGGCCCGGGGCGAGCAGCCCCGGGCGAGGAGGCCCGGGGCGAGCAGCCCCGGGCCTGGAGGCCCGGGGCGAGCAGCCCCGGGCGAGGAGGCCCGGGGCGAGCAGCCCCGGGCCTGGAGGCCCGGGGCGAGCAGCCCCGGGCCTGGAGGCCCGGGGCGAGCAGCCCCGGGCCTGGAGGCCCGGGGCGAGCAGCCCCGGGCCTGGAGGCCCGGGGCGAGCAGCCCCGGGCCTGGAGGCCCGGGGCGAGCAGCCCCGGGCCTGGAGGCCCGGGGCGAGCAGCCCCGGGCCTGGAGGCCCGGGGCGAGCGGGGCACTTCCCTTTCTGGGTCTCCAATGCCTCGGACCTTTGCGGGGAATCTCTGCACTGATTCCCTAGGGTCTGGAGGCTGTTTCGGGTCCTGTGAACCCTTTCTCTCAGGTACAGGGAGCGGCTTCACCCACGGTGAGCCAAGGTAATGACTCAGGGCTTGGATGCCGTGTCTCGTAGCAGGTGTTTGGGATTCTGTGTTTCCCTACTCTCGGACCTAACCCCGTCATTTCTGGGCCGAGACGAAGGGTTTGTTTCCTTTTCGGAGTCAGGCATCTGTCTCCTTGGGATTTTGTGCTCGCTGCATAGCCCCTGGAGGGGCTGCTTGGGATTCTGTGTCTCCCACTTCTCCAACATTCCCCGTAAGGTTCTCAGCTTAGACCCCATGGACTGGAGGCTGTGTGGGATACTCTGACCCGTTCCTCTCGGGTACAGGCAGAGGCTTCAGGCATGATTAGCCATGGTAAGAGACAGCCCCGGGCGAGGAGGCCCGGGGCGAGCAGCCCCGGGCGAGGAGGCCCGGGGCGAGCAGCCCCGGGCGAGGAGGCCCGGGGCGAGCAGCCCCGGGCGAGGAGGCCCGGGGCGAGCAGCCCCGGGCGAGGAGGCCCGGGGCGAGCAGCCCCGGGCGAGGAGGCCCGGGGCGAGCAGCCCCGGGCGAGGAGGCCCGGGGCGAGCAGCCCCGGGCGAGGAGGCCCGGGGCGAGCAGCCCCGGGCGAGGAGGCCCGGGGCGAGCAGCCCCGGGCGAGGAGGCCCGGGGCGAGCAGCCCCGGGCGAGGAGGCCCGGGGCGAGCAGCCCCGGGCGAGGAGGCCCGGGGCGAGCAGCCCCGGGCGAGGAGGCCCGGGGCGAGCAGCCCCGGGCGAGGAGGCCCGGGGCGAGCAGCCCCGGGCGAGGAGGCCCGGGGCGAGCAGCCCCGGGCCTGGAGGCCCGGGGCGAGCAGCCCCGGGCCTGGAGGCCCGGGGCGAGCAGCCCCGGGCCTGGAGGCCCGGGGCGAGCAGCCCCGGGCGAGGAGGCCCGGGGCGAGCAGCCCCGGGCCTGGAGGCCCGGGGCGAGCAGCCCCGGGCCTGGAGGCCCGGGGCGAGCAGCCCCGGGCCTGGAGGCCCGGGGCGAGCAGCCCCGGGCCTGGAGGCCCGGGGCGAGCAGCCCCGGGCCTGGAGGCCCGGGGCGAGCAGCCCCGGGCCTGGAGGCCCGGGGCGAGCAGCCCCGGGCCTGGAGGCCCGGGGCGAGCAGCCCCGGGCCTGGAGGCCCGGGGCGAGCAGCCCCGGGCCTGGAGGCCCGGGGCGAGCAGCCCCGGGCCTGGAGGCCCGGGGCGAGCAGCCCCGGGCCTGGAGGCCCGGGGCGAGCAGCCCCGGGCCTGGAGGCCCGGGGCGAGCAGCCCCGGGCCTGGAGGCCCGGGGCGAGCAGCCCCGGGCCTGGAGGCCCGGGGCGAGCAGCCCCGGGCCTGGAGGCCCGGGGCGAGCAGCCCCGGGCCTGGAGGCCCGGGGCGAGCAGCCCCGGGCCTGGAGGCCCGGGGCGAGCAGCCCCGGGCCTGGAGGCCCGGGGCGAGCAGCCCCGGGCCTGGAGGCCCGGGGCGAGCAGCCCCGGGCCTGGAGGCCCGGGGCGAGCAGCCCCGGGCCTGGAGGCCCGGGGCGAGCAGCCCCGGGCCTGGAGGCCCGGGGCGAGCAGCCCCGGGCCTGGAGGCCCGGGGCGAGCAGCCCCGGGCCTGGAGGCCCGGGGCGAGCAGCCCCGGGCCTGGAGGCCCGGGGCGAGCAGCCCCGGGCCTGGAGGCCCGGGGCGAGCAGCCCCGGGCCTGGAGGCCCGGGGCGAGCAGCCCCGGGCCTGGAGGCCCGGGGCGAGCAGCCCCGGGCCTGGAGGCCCGGGGCGAGCAGCCCCGGGCCTGGAGGCCCGGGGCGAGCAGCCCCGGGCCTGGAGGCCCGGGGCGAGCAGCCCCGGGCCTGGAGGCCCGGGGCGAGCAGCCCCGGGCCTGGAGGCCCGGGGCGAGCAGCCCCGGGCCTGGAGGCCCGGGGCGAGCAGCCCCGGGCCTGGAGGCCCGGGGCGAGCAGCCCCGGGCCTGGAGGCCCGGGGCGAGCAGCCCCGGGCCTGGAGGCCCGGGGCGAGCGGGGCACTTCCCTTTCTGGGTCTCCAATGCCTCGGACCTTTGCGGGGAATCTCTGCACTGAGTCCCTAGGGTCTGGAAGCTGTTTCTGGTCCTGTGAACCCTTTCTCTCAGGTACAGGGAGCGGCTTCACCCACGGTGAGCCAAGGTCATGACTCAGGGCTTGGATGCCGTGTCTCGTAGCAGGTGTTTGGGATTCTGTGTTTCCCTACTCTCGGACCTAACCCCGGCATTTCTGGGCCGAGAGGAAGGGTTTGTTTCCTTTTCGGAGTCAGGCATCTGTCTCCTTGGGATTTTGTGCTCGCTGCATAGCCCCTGGAGGGGCTGCTTGGGATTCTGTGTCTCCCACTTCTCCAACATTCCCCGTAAGGTTCTCAGCTTAGACCCCATGGACTGGAGGCTGTGTGGGATACTCTGACCCGTTCCTCTCGGGTACAGGCAGAGGCTTCAGGCATGATTAGCCATGGTAAGAGACAGCCCCGGGCGAGGAGGCCCGGGGCGAGCAGCCCCGGGCGAGGAGGCCCGGGGCGAGCAGCCCCGGGCGAGGAGGCCCGGGGCGAGCAGCCCCGGGCCTGGAGGCCCGGGGCGAGCAGCCCCGGGCGAGGAGGCCCGGGGCGAGCAGCCCCGGGCCTGGAGGCCCGGGGCGAGCAGCCCCGGGCCTGGAGGCCCGGGGCGAGCAGCCCCGGGCCTGGAGGCCCGGGGCGAGCAGCCCCGGGCCTGGAGGCCCGGGGCGAGCAGCCCCGGGCCTGGAGGCCCGGGGCGAGCAGCCCCGGGCCTGGAGGCCCGGGGCGAGCAGCCCCGGGCCTGGAGGCCCGGGGCGAGCAGCCCCGGGCCTGGAGGCCCGGGGCGAGCAGCCCCGGGCGAGGAGGCCCGGGGCGAGCAGCCCCGGGCGAGGAGGCCCGGGGCGAGCAGCCCCGGGCGAGGAGGCCCGGGGCGAGCAGCCCCGGGCGAGGAGGCCCGGGGCGAGCAGCCCCGGGCGAGGAGGCCCGGGGCGAGCAGCCCCGGGCGAGGAGGCCCGGGGCGAGCAGCCCCGGGCGAGGAGGCCCGGGGCGAGCAGCCCCGGGCGAGGAGGCCCGGGGCGAGCAGCCCCGGGCGAGGAGGCCCGGGGCGAGCAGCCCCGGGCGAGGAGGCCCGGGGCGAGCAGCCCCGGGCGAGGAGGCCCGGGGCGAGCAGCCCCGGGCGAGGAGGCCCGGGGCGAGCAGCCCCGGGCGAGGAGGCCCGGGGCGAGCAGCCCCGGGCGAGGAGGCCCGGGGCGAGCAGCCCCGGGCGAGGAGGCCCGGGGCGAGCAGCCCCGGGCGAGGAGGCCCGGGGCGAGCAGCCCCGGGCGAGGAGGCCCGGGGCGAGCAGCCCCGGGCGAGGAGGCCCGGGGCGAGCAGCCCCGGGCCTGGAGGCCCGGGGCGAGCAGCCCCGGGCGAGGAGGCCCGGGGCGAGCAGCCCCGGGCGAGGAGGCCCGGGGCGAGCAGCCCCGGGCCTGGAGGCCCGGGGCGAGCAGCCCCGGGCGAGGAGGCCCGGGGCGAGCAGCCCCGGGCGAGGAGGCCCGGGGCGAGCAGCCCCGGGCCTGGAGGCCCGGGGCGAGCAGCCCCGGGCGAGGAGGCCCGGGGCGAGCAGCCCCGGGCCTGGAGGCCCGGGGCGAGCAGCCCCGGGCGAGGAGGCCCGGGGCGAGCAGCCCCGGGCCTGGAGGCCCGGGGCGAGCAGCCCCGGGCGAGGAGGCCCGGGGCGAGCAGCCCCGGGCCTGGAGGCCCGGGGCGAGCAGCCCCGGGCGAGGAGGCCCGGGGCGAGCAGCCCCGGGCCTGGAGGCCCGGGGCGAGCAGCCCCGGGCCTGGAGGCCCGGGGCGAGCAGCCCCGGGCGAGGAGGCCCGGGGCGAGCAGCCCCGGGCCTGGAGGCCCGGGGCGAGCAGCCCCGGGCCTGGAGGCCCGGGGCGAGCAGCCCCGGGCCTGGAGGCCCGGGGCGAGCAGCCCCGGGCCTGGAGGCCCGGGGCGAGCAGCCCCGGGCCTGGAGGCCCGGGGCGAGCAGCCCCGGGCCTGGAGGCCCGGGGCGAGCAGCCCCGGGCCTGGAGGCCCGGGGCGAGCAGCCCCGGGCCTGGAGGCCCGGGGCGAGCAGCCCCGGGCCTGGAGGCCCGGGGCGAGCAGCCCCGGGCCTGGAGGCCCGGGGCGAGCAGCCCCGGGCGAGGAGGCCCGGGGCGAGCAGCCCCGGGCGAGGAGGCCCGGGGCGAGCAGCCCCGGGCGAGGAGGCCCGGGGCGAGCAGCCCCGGGCCTGGAGGCCCGGGGCGAGCAGCCCCGGGCGAGGAGGCCCGGGGCGAGCAGCCCCGGGCCTGGAGGCCCGGGGCGAGCAGCCCCGGGCGAGGAGGCCCGGGGCGAGCAGCCCCGGGCCTGGAGGCCCGGGGCGAGCAGCCCCGGGCGAGGAGGCCCGGGGCGAGCAGCCCCGGGCCTGGAGGCCCGGGGCGAGCAGCCCCGGGCGAGGAGGCCCGGGGCGAGCAGCCCCGGGCCTGGAGGCCCGGGGCGAGCAGCCCCGGGCGAGGAGGCCCGGGGCGAGCAGCCCCGGGCCTGGAGGCCCGGGGCGAGCAGCCCCGGGCCTGGAGGCCCGGGGCGAGCAGCCCCGGGCCTGGAGGCCCGGGGCGAGCAGCCCCGGGCCTGGAGGCCCGGGGCGAGCAGCCCCGGGCCTGGAGGCCCGGGGCGAGCAGCCCCGGGCCTGGAGGCCCGGGGCGAGCAGCCCCGGGCGAGGAGGCCCGGGGCGAGCAGCCCCGGGCCTGGAGGCCCGGGGCGAGCAGCCCCGGGCCTGGAGGCCCGGGGCGAGCAGCCCCGGGCCTGGAGGCCCGGGGCGAGCAGCCCCGGGCCTGGAGGCCCGGGGCGAGCAGCCCCGGGCCTGGAGGCCCGGGGCGAGCAGCCCCGGGCCTGGAGGCCCGGGGCGAGCAGCCCCGGGCCTGGAGGCCCGGGGCGAGCAGCCCCGGGCCTGGAGGCCCGGGGCGAGCAGCCCCGGGCCTGGAGGCCCGGGGCGAGCAGCCCCGGGCCTGGAGGCCCGGGGCGAGCAGCCCCGGGCCTGGAGGCCCGGGGCGAGCAGCCCCGGGCCTGGAGGCCCGGGGCGAGCAGCCCCGGGCCTGGAGGCCCGGGGCGAGCAGCCCCGGGCCTGGAGGCCCGGGGCGAGCAGCCCCGGGCCTGGAGGCCCGGGGCGAGCAGCCCCGGGCCTGGAGGCCCGGGGCGAGCAGCCCCGGGCCTGGAGGCCCGGGGCGAGCAGCCCCGGGCCTGGAGGCCCGGGGCGAGCAGCCCCGGGCCTGGAGGCCCGGGGCGAGCAGCCCCGGGCCTGGAGGCCCGGGGCGAGCAGCCCCGGGCGAGGAGGCCCGGGGCGAGCAGCCCCGGGCGAGGAGGCCCGGGGCGAGCAGCCCCGGGCGAGGAGGCCCGGGGCGAGCAGCCCCGGGCGAGGAGGCCCGGGGCGAGCAGCCCCGGGCCTGGAGGCCCGGGGCGAGCAGCCCCGGGCCTGGAGGCCCGGGGCGAGCAGCCCCGGGCCTGGAGGCCCGGGGCGAGCAGCCCCGGGCCTGGAGGCCCGGGGCGAGCAGCCCCGGGCCTGGAGGCCCGGGGCGAGCAGCCCCGGGCCTGGAGGCCCGGGGCGAGCAGCCCCGGGCCTGGAGGCCCGGGGCGAGCGGGGCACTTCCCTTTCTGGGTCTCCAATGCCTCGGACCTTTGCGGGGAATCTCTGCACTGATTCCCTAGGGTCTGGAGGCTGTTTCGGGTCCTGTGAACCCTTTCTCTCAGGTACAGGGAGCGGCTTCACCCACGGTGAGCCAAGGTAATGACTCAGGGCTTGGATGCCGTGTCTCGTAGCAGGTGTTTGGGATTCTGTGTTTCCCTACTCTCGGACCTAACCCCGTCATTTCTGGGCCGAGACGAAGGGTTTGTTTCCTTTTCGGAGTCAGGCATCTGTCTCCTTGGGATTTTGTGCTCGCTGCATAGCCCCTGGAGGGGCTGCTTGGGATTCTGTGTCTCCCACTTCTCCAACATTCCCCGTAAGGTTCTCAGCTTAGACCCCATGGACTGGAGGCTGTGTGGGATACTCTGACCCGTTCCTCTCGGGTACAGGCAGAGGCTTCAGGCATGATTAGCCATGGTAAGAGACAGCCCCGGGCGAGGAGGCCCGGGGCGAGCAGCCCCGGGCGAGGAGGCCCGGGGCGAGCAGCCCCGGGCGAGGAGGCCCGGGGCGAGCAGCCCCGGGCGAGGAGGCCCGGGGCGAGCAGCCCCGGGCGAGGAGGCCCGGGGCGAGCAGCCCCGGGCGAGGAGGCCCGGGGCGAGCAGCCCCGGGCGAGGAGGCCCGGGGCGAGCAGCCCCGGGCGAGGAGGCCCGGGGCGAGCAGCCCCGGGCGAGGAGGCCCGGGGCGAGCAGCCCCGGGCGAGGAGGCCCGGGGCGAGCAGCCCCGGGCGAGGAGGCCCGGGGCGAGCAGCCCCGGGCGAGGAGGCCCGGGGCGAGCAGCCCCGGGCGAGGAGGCCCGGGGCGAGCAGCCCCGGGCGAGGAGGCCCGGGGCGAGCAGCCCCGGGCGAGGAGGCCCGGGGCGAGCAGCCCCGGGCGAGGAGGCCCGGGGCGAGCAGCCCCGGGCGAGGAGGCCCGGGGCGAGCAGCCCCGGGCGAGGAGGCCCGGGGCGAGCAGCCCCGGGCGAGGAGGCCCGGGGCGAGCAGCCCCGGGCGAGGAGGGCCGGGGCGAGCAGCCCCGGGCGAGGAGGCCCGGGGCGAGCAGCCCCGGGCCTGGAGGCCCGGGGCGAGCAGCCCCGGGCGAGGAGGCCCGGGGCGAGCAGCCCCGGGCGAGGAGGCCCGGGGCGAGCAGCCCCGGGCCTGGAGGCCCGGGGCGAGCAGCCCCGGGCCTGGAGGCCCGGGGCGAGCAGCCCCGGGCCTGGAGGCCCGGGGCGAGCAGCCCCGGGCCTGGAGGCCCGGGGCGAGCAGCCCCGGGCCTGGAGGCCCGGGGCGAGCAGCCCCGGGCCTGGAGGCCCGGGGCGAGCAGCCCCGGGCCTGGAGGCCCGGGGCGAGCAGCCCCGGGCCTGGAGGCCCGGGGCGAGCAGCCCCGGGCCTGGAGGCCCGGGGCGAGCAGCCCCGGGCCTGGAGGCCCGGGGCGAGCAGCCCCGGGCCTGGAGGCCCGGGGCGAGCAGCCCCGGGCCTGGAGGCCCGGGGCGAGCAGCCCCGGGCCTGGAGGCCCGGGGCGAGCAGCCCCGGGCCTGGAGGCCCGGGGCGAGCAGCCCCGGGCCTGGAGGCCCGGGGCGAGCAGCCCCGGGCCTGGAGGCCCGGGGCGAGCAGCCCCGGGCCTGGAGGCCCGGGGCGAGCAGCCCCGGGCCTGGAGGCCCGGGGCGAGCAGCCCCGGGCCTGGAGGCCCGGGGCGAGCAGCCCCGGGCCTGGAGGCCCGGGGCGAGCAGCCCCGGGCCTGGAGGCCCGGGGCGAGCAGCCCCGGGCCTGGAGGCCCGGGGCGAGCAGCCCCGGGCCTGGAGGCCCGGGGCGAGCAGCCCCGGGCCTGGAGGCCCGGGGCGAGCAGCCCCGGGCCTGGAGGCCCGGGGCGAGCAGCCCCGGGCCTGGAGGCCCGGGGCGAGCAGCCCCGGGCCTGGAGGCCCGGGGCGAGCAGCCCCGGGCCTGGAGGCCCGGGGCGAGCAGCCCCGGGCCTGGAGGCCCGGGGCGAGCAGCCCCGGGCCTGGAGGCCCGGGGCGAGCAGCCCCGGGCCTGGAGGCCCGGGGCGAGCAGCCCCGGGCCTGGAGGCCCGGGGCGAGCAGCCCCGGGCCTGGAGGCCCGGGGCGAGCAGCCCCGGGCCTGGAGGCCCGGGGCGAGCAGCCCCGGGCCTGGAGGCCCGGGGCGAGCAGCCCCGGGCCTGGAGGCCCGGGGCGAGCAGCCCCGGGCCTGGAGGCCCGGGGCGAGCAGCCCCGGGCCTGGAGGCCCGGGGCGAGCAGCCCCGGGCCTGGAGGCCCGGGGCGAGCGGGGCACTTCCCTTTCTGGGTCTCCAATGCCTCGGACCTTTGCGGGGAATCTCTGCACTGAGTCCCTAGGGTCTGGAAGCTGTTTCTGGTCCTGTGAACCCTTTCTCTCAGGTACAGGGAGCGGCTTCACCCACGGTGAGCCAAGGTCATGACTCAGGGCTTGGATGCCGTGTCTCGTAGCAGGTGTTTGGGATTCTGTGTTTCCCTACTCTCGGACCTAACCCCGGCATTTCTGGGCCGAGAGGAAGGGTTTGTTTCCTTTTCGGAGTCAGGCATCTGTCTCCTTGGGATTTTGTGCTCGCTGCATAGCCCCTGGAGGGGCTGCTTGGGATTCTGTGTCTCCCACTTCTCCAACATTCCCCGTAAGGTTCTCAGCTTAGACCCCATGGACTGGAGGCTGTGTGGGATACTCTGACCCGTTCCTCTCGGGTACAGGCAGAGGCTTCAGGCATGATTAGCCATGGTAAGAGACAGCCCCGGGCGAGGAGGCCCGGGGCGAGCAGCCCCGGGCGAGGAGGCCCGGGGCGAGCAGCCCCGGGCGAGGAGGCCCGGGGCGAGCAGCCCCGGGCGAGGAGGCCCGGGGCGAGCAGCCCCGGGCGAGGAGGCCCGGGGCGAGCAGCCCCGGGCCTGGAGGCCCGGGGCGAGCAGCCCCGGGCGAGGAGGCCCGGGGCGAGCAGCCCCGGGCCTGGAGGCCCGGGGCGAGCAGCCCCGGGCCTGGAGGCCCGGGGCGAGCAGCCCCGGGCCTGGAGGCCCGGGGCGAGCAGCCCCGGGCCTGGAGGCCCGGGGCGAGCAGCCCCGGGCCTGGAGGCCCGGGGCGAGCAGCCCCGGGCCTGGAGGCCCGGGGCGAGCAGCCCCGGGCCTGGAGGCCCGGGGCGAGCAGCCCCGGGCCTGGAGGCCCGGGGCGAGCAGCCCCGGGCCTGGAGGCCCGGGGCGAGCAGCCCCGGGCCTGGAGGCCCGGGGCGAGCAGCCCCGGGCGAGGAGGCCCGGGGCGAGCAGCCCCGGGCGAGGAGGCCCGGGGCGAGCAGCCCCGGGCGAGGAGGCCCGGGGCGAGCAGCCCCGGGCGAGGAGGCCCGGGGCGAGCAGCCCCGGGCGAGGAGGCCCGGGGCGAGCAGCCCCGGGCGAGGAGGCCCGGGGCGAGCAGCCCCGGGCGAGGAGGCCCGGGGCGAGCAGCCCCGGGCGAGGAGGCCCGGGGCGAGCAGCCCCGGGCGAGGAGGCCCGGGGCGAGCAGCCCCGGGCGAGGAGGCCCGGGGCGAGCAGCCCCGGGCGAGGAGGCCCGGGGCGAGCAGCCCCGGGCGAGGAGGCCCGGGGCGAGCAGCCCCGGGCGAGGAGGCCCGGGGCGAGCAGCCCCGGGCGAGGAGGCCCGGGGCGAGCAGCCCCGGGCGAGGAGGCCCGGGGCGAGCAGCCCCGGGCGAGGAGGCCCGGGGCGAGCAGCCCCGGGCGAGGAGGCCCGGGGCGAGCAGCCCCGGGCGAGGAGGCCCGGGGCGAGCAGCCCCGGGCGAGGAGGCCCGGGGCGAGCAGCCCCGGGCGAGGAGGCCCGGGGCGAGCAGCCCCGGGCGAGGAGGCCCGGGGCGAGCAGCCCCGGGCCTGGAGGCCCGGGGCGAGCAGCCCCGGGCGAGGAGGCCCGGGGCGAGCAGCCCCGGGCGAGGAGGCCCGGGGCGAGCAGCCCCGGGCCTGGAGGCCCGGGGCGAGCAGCCCCGGGCGAGGAGGCCCGGGGCGAGCAGCCCCGGGCCTGGAGGCCCGGGGCGAGCAGCCCCGGGCGAGGAGGCCCGGGGCGAGCAGCCCCGGGCCTGGAGGCCCGGGGCGAGCAGCCCCGGGCGAGGAGGCCCGGGGCGAGCAGCCCCGGGCCTGGAGGCCCGGGGCGAGCAGCCCCGGGCGAGGAGGCCCGGGGCGAGCAGCCCCGGGCCTGGAGGCCCGGGGCGAGCAGCCCCGGGCGAGGAGGCCCGGGGCGAGCAGCCCCGGGCCTGGAGGCCCGGGGCGAGCAGCCCCGGGCGAGGAGGCCCGGGGCGAGCAGCCCCGGGCCTGGAGGCCCGGGGCGAGCAGCCCCGGGCCTGGAGGCCCGGGGCGAGCAGCCCCGGGCCTGGAGGCCCGGGGCGAGCAGCCCCGGGCCTGGAGGCCCGGGGCGAGCAGCCCCGGGCCTGGAGGCCCGGGGCGAGCAGCCCCGGGCCTGGAGGCCCGGGGCGAGCAGCCCCGGGCCTGGAGGCCCGGGGCGAGCAGCCCCGGGCCTGGAGGCCCGGGGCGAGCAGCCCCGGGCCTGGAGGCCCGGGGCGAGCAGCCCCGGGCCTGGAGGCCCGGGGCGAGCAGCCCCGGGCGAGGAGGCCCGGGGCGAGCAGCCCCGGGCGAGGAGGCCCGGGGCGAGCAGCCCCGGGCCTGGAGGCCCGGGGCGAGCAGCCCCGGGCGAGGAGGCCCGGGGCGAGCAGCCCCGGGCCTGGAGGCCCGGGGCGAGCAGCCCCGGGCGAGGAGGCCCGGGGCGAGCAGCCCCGGGCCTGGAGGCCCGGGGCGAGCAGCCCCGGGCGAGGAGGCCCGGGGCGAGCAGCCCCGGGCCTGGAGGCCCGGGGCGAGCAGCCCCGGGCGAGGAGGCCCGGGGCGAGCAGCCCCGGGCCTGGAGGCCCGGGGCGAGCAGCCCCGGGCGAGGAGGCCCGGGGCGAGCAGCCCCGGGCCTGGAGGCCCGGGGCGAGCAGCCCCGGGCGAGGAGGCCCGGGGCGAGCAGCCCCGGGCCTGGAGGCCCGGGGCGAGCAGCCCCGGGCGAGGAGGCCCGGGGCGAGCAGCCCCGGGCCTGGAGGCCCGGGGCGAGCAGCCCCGGGCCTGGAGGCCCGGGGCGAGCAGCCCCGGGCCTGGAGGCCCGGGGCGAGCAGCCCCGGGCCTGGAGGCCCGGGGCGAGCAGCCCCGGGCCTGGAGGCCCGGGGCGAGCAGCCCCGGGCCTGGAGGCCCGGGGCGAGCAGCCCCGGGCCTGGAGGCCCGGGGCGAGCAGCCCCGGGCCTGGAGGCCCGGGGCGAGCAGCCCCGGGCGAGGAGGCCCGGGGCGAGCAGCCCCGGGCGAGGAGGCCCGGGGCGAGCAGCCCCGGGCGAGGAGGCCCGGGGCGAGCAGCCCCGGGCGAGGAGGCCCGGGGCGAGCAGCCCCGGGCGAGGAGGCCCGGGGCGAGCAGCCCCGGGCGAGGAGGCCCGGGGCGAGCAGCCCCGGGCCTGGAGGCCCGGGGCGAGCAGCCCCGGGCGAGGAGGCCCGGGGCGAGCAGCCCCGGGCCTGGAGGCCCGGGGCGAGCAGCCCCGGGCGAGGAGGCCCGGGGCGAGCAGCCCCGGGCCTGGAGGCCCGGGGCGAGCGGGGCACTTCCCTTTCTGGGTCTCCAATGCCTCGGACCTTTGCGGGGAATCTCTGCACTGATTCCCTAGGGTCTGGAGGCTGTTTCGGGTCCTGTGAACCCTTTCTCTCAGGTACAGGGAGCGGCTTCACCCACGGTGAGCCAAGGTAATGACTCAGGGCTTGGATGCCGTGTCTCGTAGCAGGTGTTTGGGATTCTGTGTTTCCCTACTCTCGGACCTAACCCCGGCATTTCTGGGCCGAGACGAAGGG
This sequence comes from Puma concolor, assembly GCF_028749965.1. Lineage (NCBI taxonomy): Eukaryota > Metazoa > Chordata > Mammalia > Carnivora > Felidae > Puma > Puma concolor. Next base: position 63,470,028 of record NC_141681.1, read on the forward strand.
TTTGTTTCCTTTTCGGAGTCAGGCATCTGTCTCCTTGGGATTTTGTGCTCGCTGCATAGCCCCTGGAGGGGCTGCTTGGGATTCTGTGTCTCCCACTTCTCCAACATTCCCCGTAAGGTTCTCAGCTTAGACCCCATGGACTGGAGGCTGTGTGGGATACTCTGACCCGTTCCTCTCGGGTACAGGCAGAGGCTTCAGGCATGATTAGCCATGGTAAGAGACAGCCCCGGGCGAGGAGGCCCGGGGCGAGCAGCCCCGGGCGAGGAGGCCCGGGGCGAGCAGCCCCGGGCGAGGAGGCCCGGGGCGAGCAGCCCCGGGCGAGGAGGCCCGGGGCGAGCAGCCCCGGGCGAGGAGGCCCGGGGCGAGCAGCCCCGGGCGAGGAGGCCCGGGGCGAGCAGCCCCGGGCCTGGAGGCCCGGGGCGAGCAGCCCCGGGCCTGGAGGCCCGGGGCGAGCAGCCCCGGGCCTGGAGGCCCGGGGCGAGCGGGGCACTTCCCTTTCTGGGTCTCCAATGCCTCGGACCTTTGCGGGGAATCTCTGCACTGAGTCCCTAGGGTCTGGAAGCTGTTTCTGGTCCTGTGAACCCTTTCTCTCAGGTACAGGGAGCGGCTTCACCCACGGTGAGCCAAGGTCATGACTCAGGGCTTGGATGCCGTGTCTCGTAGCAGGTGTTTGGGATTCTGTGTTTCCCTACTCTCGGACCTAACCCCGGCATTTCTGGGCCGAGAGGAAGGGTTTGTTTCCTTTTCGGAGTCAGGCATCTGTCTCCTTGGGATTTTGTGCTCGCTGCATAGCCCCTGGAGGGGCTGCTTGGGATTCTGTGTCTCCTTCTCCAACATTCCCCGTAAGGTTCTCAGCTTAGACCCCATGGACTGGAGGCTGTGTGGGATACTCTGACCCGTTCCTCTCGGGTACAGGCAGAGGCTTCAGGCATGATTAGCCATGGTAAGAGACAGCCCCGGGCGAGGAGGCCCGGGGCGAGCAGCCCCGGGCGAGGAGGCCCGGGGCGAGCAGCCCCGGGCCTGGAGGCCCGGGGCGAGCAGCCCCGGGCCTGGAGGCCCGGGGCGAGCAGCCCCGGGCCTGGAGGCCCGGGGCGAGCAGCCCCGGGCCTGGAGGCCCGGGGCGAGCAGCCCCGGGCGAGGAGGCCCGGGGCGAGCAGCCCCGGGCGAGGAGGCCCGGGGCGAGCAGCCCCGGGCGAGGAGGCCCGGGGCGAGCAGCCCCGGGCCTGGAGGCCCGGGGCGAGCAGCCCCGGGCCTGGAGGCCCGGGGCGAGCAGCCCCGGGCCTGGAGGCCCGGGGCGAGCAGCCCCGGGCCTGGAGGCCCGGGGCGAGCAGCCCCGGGCCTGGAGGCCCGGGGCGAGCAGCCCCGGGCCTGGAGGCCCGGGGCGAGCAGCCCCGGGCCTGGAGGCCCGGGGCGAGCAGCCCCGGGCCTGGAGGCCCGGGGCGAGCAGCCCCGGGCCTGGAGGCCCGGGGCGAGCAGCCCCGGGCCTGGAGGCCCGGGGCGAGCAGCCCCGGGCCTGGAGGCCCGGGGCGAGCAGCCCCGGGCCTGGAGGCCCGGGGCGAGCAGCCCCGGGCCTGGAGGCCCGGGGCGAGCAGCCCCGGGCCTGGAGGCCCGGGGCGAGCAGCCCCGGGCCTGGAGGCCCGGGGCGAGCAGCCCCGGGCCTGGAGGCCCGGGGCGAGCAGCCCCGGGCCTGGAGGCCCGGGGCGAGCAGCCCCGGGCCTGGAGGCCCGGGGCGAGCGGGGCACTTCCCTTTCTGGGTCTCCAATGCCTCGGACCTTTGCGGGGAATCTCTGCACTGAGTCCCTAGGGTCTGGAGGCTGTTTCGGGTCCTGTGAACCCTTTCTCTCAGGTACAGGGAGCGGCTTCACCCACGGTGAGCCAAGGTAATGACTCAGGGCTTGGATGCCGTGTCTCGTAGCAGGTGTTTGGGATTCTGTGTTTCCCTACTCTCGGACCTAACCCCGGCATTTCTGGGCCGAGACGAAGGGTTTGTTTCCTTTTCGGAGTCAGGCATCTGTCTCCTTGGGATTTTGTGCTCGCTGCATAGCCCCTGGAGGGGCTGCTTGGGATTCTGTGTCTCCCACTTCTCCAACATTCCCCGTAAGGTTCTCAGCTTAGACCCCATGGACTGGAGGCTGTGTGGGATACTCTGACCCGTTCCTCTCGGGTACAGGCAGAGGCTTCAGGCATGATTAGCCATGGTAAGAGACAGCCCCGGGCGAGGAGGCCCGGGGCGAGCAGCCCCGGGCGAGGAGGCCCGGGGCGAGCAGCCCCGGGCGAGGAGGCCCGGGGCGAGCAGCCCCGGGCCTGGAGGCCCGGGGCGAGCAGCCCCGGGCGAGGAGGCCCGGGGCGAGCAGCCCCGGGCGAGGAGGCCCGGGGCGAGCAGCCCCGGGCGAGGAGGCCCGGGGCGAGCAGCCCCGGGCCTGGAGGCCCGGGGCGAGCAGCCCCGGGCGAGGAGGCCCGGGGCGAGCAGCCCCGGGCGAGGAGGCCCGGGGCGAGCAGCCCCGGGCCTGGAGGCCCGGGGCGAGCAGCCCCGGGCGAGGAGGCCCGGGGCGAGCAGCCCCGGGCGAGGAGGCCCGGGGCGAGCAGCCCCGGGCGAGGAGGCCCGGGGCGAGCAGCCCCGGGCGAGGAGGCCCGGGGCGAGCAGCCCCGGGCCTGGAGGCCCGGGGCGAGCAGCCCCGGGCGAGGAGGCCCGGGGCGAGCATCCCCGGGCCTGGAGGCCCGGGGCGAGCAGCCCCGGGCCTGGAGGCCCGGGGCGAGCAGCCCCGGGCCTGGAGGCCCGGGGCGAGCAGCCCCGGGCCTGGCGGCCCGGGGCGAGCAGCCCCGGGCCTGGAGGCCCGGGGCGAGCAGCCCCGGGCCTGGCGGCCCGGGGCGAGCAGCCCCGGGCCTGGCGGCCCGGGGCGAGCAGCCCCGGGCCTGGCGGCCCGGGGCGAGCAGCCCCGGGCCTGGCGGCCCGGGGCGAGCAGCCCCGGGCCTGGCGGCCCGGGGCGAGCAGCCCCGGGCCTGGCGGCCCGGGGCGAGCAGCCCCGGGCCTGGAGGCCCGGGGCGAGCAGCCCCGGGCCTGGAGGCCCGGGGCGAGCAGCCCCGGGCCTGGAGGCCCGGGGCGAGCGGGGCACTTCCCTTTCTGGGTCTCCAATGCCTCGGACCTTTGCGGGGAATCTCTGCACTGATTCCCTAGGGTCTGGAGGCTGTTTCGGGTCCTGTGAACCCTTTCTCTCAGGTACAGGGAGCGGCTTCACCCACGGTGAGCCAAGGTAATGACTCAGGGCTTGGATGCCGTGTCTCGTAGCAGGTGTTTGGGATTCTGTGTTTCCCTACTCTCGGACCTAACCCCGGCATTTCTGGGCCGAGACGAAGGGTTTGTTTCCTTTTCGGAGTCAGGCATCTGTCTCCTTGGGATTTTGTGCTCGCTGCATAGCCCCTGGAGGGGCTGCTTGGGATTCTGTGTCTCCCACTTCTCCAACATTCCCCGTAAGGTTCTCAGCTTAGACCCCATGGACTGGAGGCTGTGTGGGATACTCTGACCCGTTCCTCTCGGGTACAGGCAGAGGCTTCAGGCATGATTAGCCATGGTAAGAGACAGCCCCGGGCGAGGAGGCCCGGGGCGAGCAGCCCCGGGCGAGGAGGCCCGGGGCGAGCAGCCCCGGGCGAGGAGGCCCGGGGCGAGCAGCCCCGGGCGAGGAGGCCCGGGGCGAGCAGCCCCGGGCGAGGAGGCCCGGGGCGAGCAGCCCCGGGCGAGGAGGCCCGGGGCGAGCAGCCCCGGGCGAGGAGGCCCGGGGCGAGCAGCCCCGGGCGAGGAGGCCCGGGGCGAGCAGCCCCGGGCCTGGAGGCCCGGGGCGAGCAGCCCCGGGCGAGGAGGCCCGGGGCGAGCAGCCCCGGGCCTGGAGGCCCGGGGCGAGCAGCCCCGGGCCTGGAGGCCCGGGGCGAGCAGCCCCGGGCCTGGAGGCCCGGGGCGAGCAGCCCCGGGCCTGGAGGCCCGGGGCGAGCAGCCCCGGGCCTGGAGGCCCGGGGCGAGCAGCCCCGGGCCTGGAGGCCCGGGGCGAGCAGCCCCGGGCCTGGAGGCCCGGGGCGAGCAGCCCCGGGCCTGGAGGCCCGGGGCGAGCAGCCCCGGGCCTGGAGGCCCGGGGCGAGCAGCCCCGGGCCTGGAGGCCCGGGGCGAGCAGCCCCGGGCCTGGAGGCCCGGGGCGAGCAGCCCCGGGCCTGGAGGCCCGGGGCGAGCAGCCCCGGGCCTGGAGGCCCGGGGCGAGCTGCCCCGGGCCTGGAGGCCCGGGGCGAGCTGCCCCGGGCCTGGAGGCCCGGGGCGAGCTGCCCCGGGCCTGGAGGCCCGGGGCGAGCTGCCCCGGGCCTGGAGGCCCGGGGCGAGCTGCCCCGGGCCTGGAGGCCCGGGGCGAGCTGCCCCGGGCCTGGAGGCCCGGGGCGAGCAGCCCCGGGCCTGGAGGCCCGGGGCGAGCAGCCCCGGGCCTGGAGGCCCGGGGCGAGCAGCCCCGGGCCTGGAGGCCCGGGGCGAGCAGCCCCGGGCCTGGAGGCCCGGGGCGAGCAGCCCCGGGCCTGGAGGCCCGGGGCGAGCAGCCCCGGGCCTGGAGGCCCGGGGCGAGCAGCCCCGGGCCTGGAGGCCCGGGGCGAGCAGCCCCGGGCCTGGAGGCCCGGGGCGAGCAGCCCCGGGCCTGGAGGCCCGGGGCGAGCGGGGCACTTCCCTTTCTGGGTCTCCAATGCCTCGGACCTTTGCGGGGAATCTCTGCACTGAGTCCCTAGGGTCTGGAGGCTGTTTCGGGTCCTGTGAACCCTTTCTCTCAGGTACAGGGAGCGGCTTCACCCACGGTGAGCCAAGGTAATGACTCAGGGCTTGGATGCCGTGTCTCGTAGCAGGTGTTTGGGATTCTGTGTTTCCCTACTCTCGGACCTAACCCCGGCATTTCTGGGCCGAGAGGAAGGGTTTGTTTCCTTTTCGGAGTCAGGCATCTGTCTCCTTGGGATTTTGTGCTCGCTGCATAGCCCCTGGAGGGGCTGCTTGGGATTCTGTGTCTCCCTCTTCTCCAACATTCCCCGTAAGGTTCTCAGCTTAGACCCCATGGACTGGAGGCTGTGTGGGATACTCTGACCCGTTCCTCTCGGGTACAGGCAGAGGCTTCAGGCATGATTAGCCATGGTAAGAGACAGCCCCGGGCGAGGAGGCCCGGGGCGAGCAGCCCCGGGCGAGGAGGCCCGGGGCGAGCAGCCCCGGGCGAGGAGGCCCGGGGCGAGCAGCCCCGGGCGAGGAGGCCCGGGGCGAGCAGCCCCGGGCGAGGAGGCCCGGGGCGAGCAGCCCCGGGCGAGGAGGCCCGGGGCGAGCAGCCCCGGGCGAGGAGGCCCGGGGCGAGCAGCCCCGGGCGAGGAGGCCCGGGGCGAGCAGCCCCGGGCGAGGAGGCCCGGGGCGAGCAGCCCCGGGCCTGGAGGCCCGGGGCGAGCAGCCCCGGGCGAGGAGGCCCGGGGCGAGCAGCCCCGGGCCTGGAGGCCCGGGGCGAGCAGCCCCGGGCCTGGAGGCCCGGGGCGAGCAGCCCGGGGCCTGGAGGCCCGGGGCGAGCAGCCCGGGGCCTGGAGGCCCGGGGCGAGCAGCCCCGGGCCTGGAGGCCCGGGGCGAGCAGCCCCGGGCCTGGAGGCCCGGGGCGAGCAGCCCCGGGCCTGGAGGCCCGGGGCGAGCAGCCCCGGGCCTGGAGGCCCGGGGCGAGCAGCCCCGGGCCTGGAGGCCCGGGGCGAGCAGCCCCGGGCCTGGAGGCCCGGGGCGAGCAGCCCCGGGCCTGGAGGCCCGGGGCGAGCAGCCCCGGGCCTGGAGGCCCGGGGCGAGCAGCCCCGGGCCTGGAGGCCCGGGGCGAGCAGCCCCGGGCCTGGAGGCCCGGGGCGAGCAGCCCCGGGCCTGGAGGCCCGGGGCGAGCAGCCCCGGGCCTGGAGGCCCGGGGCGAGCGGGGCACTTCCCTTTCTGGGTCTCCAATGCCTCGGACCTTTGCGGGGAATCTCTGCACTGAGTCCCTAGGGTCTGGAGGCTGTTTCGGGTCCTGTGAACCCTTTCTCTCAGGTACAGGGAGCGGCTTCACCCACGGTGAGCCAAGGTAATGACTCAGGGCTTGGATGCCGTGTCTCGTAGCAGGTGTTTGGGATTCTGTGTTTCCCTACTCTCGGACCTAACCCCGGCATTTCTGGGCCGAGAGGAAGGGTTTGTTTCCTTTTCGGAGTCAGGCATCTGTCTCCTTGGGATTTTGTGCTCGCTGCATAGCCCCTGGAGGGGCTGCTTGGGATTCTGTGTCTCCCACTTCTCCAACATTCCCCGTAAGGTTCTCAGCTTAGACCCCATGGACTGGAGGCTGTGTGGGATACTCTGACCCGTTCCTCTCGGGTACAGGCAGAGGCTTCAGGCATGATTAGCCATGGTAAGAGACAGCCCCGGGCGAGGAGGCCCGGGGCGAGCAGCCCCGGGCGAGGAGGCCCGGGGCGAGCAGCCCCGGGCGAGGAGGCCCGGGGCGAGCAGCCCCGGGCGAGGAGGCCCGGGGCGAGCAGCCCCGGGCGAGGAGGCCCGGGGCGAGCAGCCCCGGGCGAGGAGGCCCGGGGCGAGCAGCCCCGGGCGAGGAGGCCCGGGGCGAGCAGCCCCGGGCGAGGAGGCCCGGGGCGAGCAGCCCCGGGCGAGGAGGCCCGGGGCGAGCAGCCCCGGGCGAGGAGGCCCGGGGCGAGCAGCCCCGGGCGAGGAGGCCCGGGGCGAGCAGCCCCGGGCCTGGAGGCCCGGGGCGAGCAGCCCCGGGCGAGGAGGCCCGGGGCGAGCAGCCCCGGGCCTGGAGGCCCGGGGCGAGCAGCCCCGGGCCTGGAGGCCCGGGGCGAGCAGCCCCGGGCCTGGAGGCCCGGGGCGAGCAGCCCCGGGCCTGGAGGCCCGGGGCGAGCAGCCCCGGGCCTGGAGGCCCGGGGCGAGCAGCCCCGGGCCTGGAGGCCCGGGGCGAGCAGCCCCGGGCCTGGAGGCCCGGGGCGAGCAGCCCCGGGCCTGGAGGCCCGGGGCGAGCAGCCCCGGGCCTGGAGGCCCGGGGCGAGCAGCCCCGGGCCTGGAGGCCCGGGGCGAGCAGCCCCGGGCCTGGAGGCCCGGGGCGAGCAGCCCCGGGCCTGGAGGCCCGGGGCGAGCAGCCCCGGGCCTGGAGGCCCGGGGCGAGCAGCCCCGGGCCTGGAGGCCCGGGGCGAGCAGCCCCGGGCCTGGAGGCCCGGGGCGAGCAGCCCCGGGCCTGGAGGCCCGGGGCGAGCAGCCCCGGGCCTGGAGGCCCGGGGCGAGCGGGGCACTTCCCTTTCTGGGTCTCCAATGCCTCGGACCTTTGCGGGGAATCTCTGCACTGATTCCCTAGGGTCTGGAGGCTGTTTCGGGTCCTGTGAACCCTTTCTCTCAGGTACAGGGAGCGGCTTCACCCACGGTGAGCCAAGGTAATGACTCAGGGCTTGGATGCCGTGTCTCGTAGCAGGTGTTTGGGATTCTGTGTTTCCCTACTCTCGGACCTAACCCCGGCATTTCTGGGCCGAGACGAAGGGTTTGTTTCCTTTTCGGAGTCAGGCATCTGTCTCCTTGGGATTTTGTGCTCGCTGCATAGCCCCTGGAGGGGCTGCTTGGGATTCTGTGTCTCCCACTTCTCCAACATTCCCCGTAAGGTTCTCAGCTTAGACCCCATGGACTGGAGGCTGTGTGGGATACTCTGACCCGTTCCTCTCGGGTACAGGCAGAGGCTTCAGGCATGATTAGCCATGGTAAGAGACAGCCCCGGGCGAGGAGGCCCGGGGCGAGCAGCCCCGGGCGAGGAGGCCCGGGGCGAGCAGCCCCGGGCGAGGAGGCCCGGGGCGAGCAGCCCCGGGCGAGGAGGCCCGGGGCGAGCAGCCCCGGGCGAGGAGGCCCGGGGCGAGCAGCCCCGGGCGAGGAGGCCCGGGGCGAGCAGCCCCGGGCGAGGAGGCCCGGGGCGAGCAGCCCCGGGCGAGGAGGCCCGGGGCGAGCAGCCCCGGGCGAGGAGGCCCGGGGCGAGCAGCCCCGGGCCTGGAGGCCCGGGGCGAGCAGCCCCGGGCGAGGAGGCCCGGGGCGAGCAGCCCCGGGCCTGGAGGCCCGGGGCGAGCAGCCCCGGGCCTGGAGGCCCGGGGCGAGCAGCCCCGGGCCTGGAGGCCCGGGGCGAGCAGCCCCGGGCCTGGAGGCCCGGGGCGAGCAGCCCCGGGCCTGGAGGCCCGGGGCGAGCAGCCCCGGGCCTGGAGGCCCGGGGCGAGCAGCCCCGGGCCTGGAGGCCCGGGGCGAGCAGCCCCGGGCCTGGAGGCCCGGGGCGAGCAGCCCCGGGCCTGGAGGCCCGGGGCGAGCAGCCCCGGGCCTGGAGGCCCGGGGCGAGCAGCCCCGGGCCTGGAGGCCCGGGGCGAGCGGGGCACTTCCCTTTCTGGGTCTCCAATGCCTCGGACCTTTGCGGGGAATCTCTGCACTGAGTCCCTAGGGTCTGGAGGCTGTTTCGGGTCCTGTGAACCCTTTCTCTCAGGTACAGGGAGCGGCTTCACCCACGGTGAGCCAAGGTAATGACTCAGGGCTTGGATGCCGTGTCTCGTAGCAGGTGTTTGGGATTCTGTGTTTCCCTACTCTCGGACCTAACCCCGGCATTTCTGGGCCGAGAGGAAGGGTTTGTTTCCTTTTCGGAGTCAGGCATCTGTCTCCTTGGGATTTTGTGCTCGCTGCATAGCCCCTGGAGGGGCTGCTTGGGATTCTGTGTCTCCCTCTTCTCCAACATTCCCCGTAAGGTTCTCAGCTTAGACCCCATGGACTGGAGGCTGTGTGGGATACTCTGACCCGTTCCTCTCGGGTACAGGCAGAGGCTTCAGGCATGATTAGCCATGGTAAGAGACAGCCCCGGGCGAGGAGGCCCGGGGCGAGCAGCCCCGGGCGAGGAGGCCCGGGGCGAGCAGCCCCGGGCGAGGAGGCCCGGGGCGAGCAGCCCCGGGCGAGGAGGCCCGGGGCGAGCAGCCCCGGGCGAGGAGGCCCGGGGCGAGCAGCCCCGGGCGAGGAGGCCCGGGGCGAGCAGCCCCGGGCGAGGAGGCCCGGGGCGAGCAGCCCCGGGCGAGGAGGCCCGGGGCGAGCAGCCCCGGGCCTGGAGGCCCGAGGCGAGCAGCCCCGGGCGAGGAGGCCCGGGGCGAGCAGCCCCGGGCCTGGAGGCCCGGGGCGAGCAGCCCCGGGCGAGGAGGCCCGGGGCGAGCAGCCCCGGGCCTGGAGGCCCGGGGCGAGCAGCCCGGGGCCTGGAGGCCCGGGGCGAGCAGCCCGGGGCCTGGAGGCCCGGGGCGAGCAGCCCGGGGCCTGGAGGCCCGGGGCGAGCAGCCCGGGGCCTGGAGGCCCGGGGCGAGCAGCCCCGGGCCTGGAGGCCCGGGGCGAGCAGCCCCGGGCCTGGAGGCCCGGGGCGAGCAGCCCCGGGCCTGGAGGCCCGGGGCGAGCAGCCCCGGGCCTGGAGGCCCGGGGCGAGCAGCCCCGGGCCTGGAGGCCCGGGGCGAGCAGCCCCGGGCCTGGAGGCCCGGGGCGAGCAGCCCCGGGCCTGGAGGCCCGGGGCGAGCAGCCCCGGGCCTGGAGGCCCGGGGCGAGCAGCCCCGGGCCTGGAGGCCCGGGGCGAGCAGCCCCGGGCCTGGAGGCCCGGGGCGAGCAGCCCCGGGCCTGGAGGCCCGGGGCGAGCAGCCCCGGGCCTGGAGGCCCGGGGCGAGCAGCCCCGGGCCTGGAGGCCCGGGGCGAGCAGCCCCGGGCCTGGAGGCCCGGGGCGAGCAGCCCCGGGCCTGGAGGCCCGGGGCGAGCAGCCCCGGGCCTGGAGGCCCGGGGCGAGCAGCCCCGGGCCTGGAGGCCCGGGGCGAGCAGCCCCGGGCCTGGAGGCCCGGGGCGAGCAGCCCCGGGCCTGGAGGCCCGGGGCGAGCAGCCCCGGGCCTGGAGGCCCGGGGCGAGCAGCCCCGGGCCTGGAGGCCCGGGGCGAGCAGCCCCGGGCCTGGAGGCCCGGGGCGAGCAGCCCCGGGCCTGGAGGCCCGGGGCGAGCAGCCCCGGGCCTGGAGGCCCGGGGCGAGCAGCCCCGGGCCTGGAGGCCCGGGGCGAGCAGCCCCGGGCCTGGAGGCCCGGGGCGAGCAGCCCCGGGCCTGGAGGCCCGGGGCGAGCAGCCCCGGGCCTGGAGGCCCGGGGCGAGCAGCCCCGGGCCTGGAGGCCCGGGGCGAGCAGCCCCGGGCCTGGAGGCCCGGGGCGAGCAGCCCCGGGCCTGGAGGCCCGGGGCGAGCAGCCCCGGGCCTGGAGGCCCGGGGCGAGCAGCCCCGGGCCTGGAGGCCCGGGGCGAGCAGCCCCGGGCCTGGAGGCCCGGGGCGAGCAGCCCCGGCCCTGGAGGCCCGGGGCGAGCAGCCCCGGGCCTGGAGGCCCGGGGCGAGCAGCCCCGGGCCTGGAGGCCCGGGGCGAGCAGCCCCGGGCCTGGAGGCCCGGGGCGAGCAGCCCCGGGCCTGGAGGCCCGGGGCGAGCAGCCCCGGGCCTGGAGGCCCGGGGCGAGCAGCCCCGGGCCTGGAGGCCCGGGGCGAGCGGGGCACTTCCCTTTCTGGGTCTCCAATGCCTCGGACCTTTGCGGGGAATCTCTGCACTGAGTCCCTAGGGTCTGGAGGCTGTTTCTGGTCCTGTGAACCCTTTCTCTCAGGTACAGGGAGCGGCTTCACCCACGGTGAGCCAAGGTCATGACTCAGGGCTTGGATGCCGTGTCTCGTAGCAGGTGTTTGGGATTCTGTGTTTCCCTACTCTCGGACCTAACCCCGGCATTTCTGGGCCGAGAGGAAGGGTTTGTTTCCTTTTCGGAGTCAGGCATCTGTCTCCTTGGGATTTTGTGCTCGCTGCATAGCCCCTGGAGGGGCTGCTTGGGATTCTGTGTCTCCCACTTCTCCAACATTCCCCGTAAGGTTCTCAGCTTAGACCCCATGGACTGGAGGCTGTGTGGGATACTCTGACCCGTTCCTCTCGGGTACAGGCAGAGGCTTCAGGCATGATTAGCCATGGTAAGAGACAGCCCCGGGCGAGGAGGCCCGGGGCGAGCAGCCCCGGGCGAGGAGGCCCGGGGCGAGCAGCCCCGGGCGAGGAGGCCCGGGGCGAGCAGCCCCGGGCCTGGAGGCCCGGGGCGAGCAGCCCCGGGCGAGGAGGCCCGGGGCGAGCAGCCCCGGGCCTGGAGGCCCGGGGCGAGCAGCCCCGGGCGAGGAGGCCCGGGGCGAGCAGCCCCGGGCCTGGAGGCCCGGGGCGAGCAGCCCCGGGCCTGGAGGCCCGGGGCGAGCAGCCCCGGGCCTGGAGGCCCGGGGCGAGCAGCCCCGGGCCTGGAGGCCCGGGGCGAGCAGCCCCGGGCCTGGAGGCCCGGGGCGAGCAGCCCCGGGCCTGGAGGCCCGGGGCGAGCAGCCCCGGGCCTGGAGGCCCGGGGCGAGCAGCCCCGGGCCTGGAGGCCCGGGGCGAGCGGGGCACTTCCCTTTCTGGGTCTCCAATGCCTCGGACCTTTGCGGGGAATCTCTGCACTGAGTCCCTAGGGTCTGGAAGCTGTTTCTGGTCCTGTGAACCCTTTCTCTCAGGTACAGGGAGCGGCTTCACCCACGGTGAGCCAAGGTCATGACTCAGGGCTTGGATGCCGTGTCTCGTAGCAGGTGTTTGGGATTCTGTGTTTCCCTACTCTCGGACCTAACCCCGGCATTTCTGGGCCGAGAGGAAGGGTTTGTTTCCTTTTCGGAGTCAGGCATCTGTCTCCTTGGGATTTTGTGCTCGCTGCATAGCCCCTGGAGGGGCTGCTTGGGATTCTGTGTCTCCCACTTCTCCAACATTCCCCGTAAGGTTCTCAGCTTAGACCCCATGGACTGGAGGCTGTGTGGGATACTCTGACCCGTTCCTCTCGGGTACAGGCAGAGGCTTCAGGCATGATTAGCCATGGTAAGAGACAGCCCCGGGCGAGGAGGCCCGGGGCGAGCAGCCCCGGGCGAGGAGGCCCGGGGCGAGCAGCCCCGGGCGAGGAGGCCCGGGGCGAGCAGCCCCGGGCCTGGAGGCCCGGGGCGAGCAGCCCCGGGCGAGGAGGCCCGGGGCGAGCAGCCCCGGGCCTGGAGGCCCGGGGCGAGCAGCCCCGGGCCTGGAGGCCCGGGGCGAGCAGCCCCGGGCCTGGAGGCCCGGGGCGAGCAGCCCCGGGCCTGGAGGCCCGGGGCGAGCGGGGCACTTCCCTTTCTGGGTCTCCAATGCCTCGGACCTTTGCGGGGAATCTCTGCACTGATTCCCTAGGGTCTGGAGGCTGTTTCGGGTCCTGTGAACCCTTTCTCTCAGGTACAGGGAGCGGCTTCACCCACGGTGAGCCAAGGTAATGACTCAGGGCTTGGATGCCGTGTCTCGTAGCAGGTGTTTGGGATTCTGTGTTTCCCTACTCTCGGACCTAACCCCGTCATTTCTGGGCCGAGACGAAGGGTTTGTTTCCTTTTCGGAGTCAGGCATCTGTCTCCTTGGGATTTTGTGCTCGCTGCATAGCCCCTGGAGGGGCTGCTTGGGATTCTGTGTCTCCCACTTCTCCAACATTCCCCGTAAGGTTCTCAGCTTAGACCCCATGGACTGGAGGCTGTGTGGGATACTCTGACCCGTTCCTCTCGGGTACAGGCAGAGGCTTCAGGCATGATTAGCCATGGTAAGAGACAGCCCCGGGCGAGGAGGCCCGGGGCGAGCAGCCCCGGGCGAGGAGGCCCGGGGCGAGCAGCCCCGGGCGAGGAGGCCCGGGGCGAGCAGCCCCGGGCGAGGAGGCCCGGGGCGAGCAGCCCCGGGCGAGGAGGCCCGGGGCGAGCAGCCCCGGGCGAGGAGGCCCGGGGCGAGCAGCCCCGGGCGAGGAGGCCCGGGGCGAGCAGCCCCGGGCGAGGAGGCCCGGGGCGAGCAGCCCCGGGCGAGGAGGCCCGGGGCGAGCAGCCCCGGGCGAGGAGGCCCGGGGCGAGCAGCCCCGGGCGAGGAGGCCCGGGGCGAGCAGCCCCGGGCGAGGAGGCCCGGGGCGAGCAGCCCCGGGCGAGGAGGCCCGGGGCGAGCAGCCCCGGGCCTGGAGGCCCGGGGCGAGCAGCCCCGGGCCTGGAGGCCCGGGGCGAGCAGCCCCGGGCCTGGAGGCCCGGGGCGAGCAGCCCCGGGCCTGGAGGCCCGGGGCGAGCAGCCCCGGGCCTGGAGGCCCGGGGCGAGCAGCCCCGGGCCTGGAGGCCCGGGGCGAGCAGCCCCGGGCCTGGAGGCCCGGGGCGAGCAGCCCCGGGCCTGGAGGCCCGGGGCGAGCAGCCCCGGGCCTGGAGGCCCGGGGCGAGCAGCCCCGGGCCTGGAGGCCCGGGGCGAGCAGCCCCGGGCCTGGAGGCCCGGGGCGAGCAGCCCCGGGCCTGGAGGCCCGGGGCGAGCAGCCCCGGGCCTGGAGGCCCGGGGCGAGCAGCCCCGGGCCTGGAGGCCCGGGGCGAGCAGCCCCGGGCCTGGAGGCCCGGGGCGAGCAGCCCCGGGCCTGGAGGCCCGGGGCGAGCAGCCCCGGGCCTGGAGGCCCGGGGCGAGCAGCCCCGGGCCTGGAGGCCCGGGGCGAGCAGCCCCGGGCCTGGAGGCCCGGGGCGAGCAGCCCCGGGCCTGGAGGCCCGGGGCGAGCAGCCCCGGGCCTGGAGGCCCGGGGCGAGCAGCCCCGGGCCTGGAGGCCCGGGGCGAGCGGGGCACTTCCCTTTCTGGGTCTCCAATGCCTCGGACCTTTGCGGGGAATCTCTGCACTGAGTCCCTAGGGTCTGGAAGCTGTTTCTGGTCCTGTGAACCCTTTCTCTCAGGTACAGGGAGCGGCTTCACCCACGGTGAGCCAAGGTCATGACTCAGGGCTTGGATGCCGTGTCTCGTAGCAGGTGTTTGGGATTCTGTGTTTCCCTACTCTCGGACCTAACCCCGGCATTTCTGGGCCGAGAGGAAGGGTTTGTTTCCTTTTCGGAGTCAGGCATCTGTCTCCTTGGGATTTTGTGCTCGCTGCATAGCCCCTGGAGGGGCTGCTTGGGATTCTGTGTCTCCCACTTCTCCAACATTCCCCGTAAGGTTCTCAGCTTAGACCCCATGGACTGGAGGCTGTGTGGGATACTCTGACCCGTTCCTCTCGGGTACAGGCAGAGGCTTCAGGCATGATTAGCCATGGTAAGAGACAGCCCCGGGCGAGGAGGCCCGGGGCGAGCAGCCCCGGGCGAGGAGGCCCGGGGCGAGCAGCCCCGGGCGAGGAGGCCCGGGGCGAGCAGCCCCGGGCCTGGAGGCCCGGGGCGAGCAGCCCCGGGCGAGGAGGCCCGGGGCGAGCAGTCCCGGGCCTGGAGGCCCGGGGCGAGCAGCCCCGGGCCTGGAGGCCCGGGGCGAGCAGCCCCGGGCCTGGAGGCCCGGGGCGAGCAGCCCCGGGCCTGGAGGCCCGGGGCGAGCAGCCCCGGGCCTGGAGGCCCGGGGCGAGCAGCCCCGGGCCTGGAGGCCCGGGGCGAGCAGCCCCGGGCCTGGAGGCCCGGGGCGAGCAGCCCCGGGCCTGGAGGCCCGGGGCGAGCGGGGCACTTCCCTTTCTGGGTCTCCAATGCCTCGGACCTTTGCGGGGAATCTCTGCACTGATTCCCTAGGGTCTGGAGGCTGTTTCGGGTCCTGTGAACCCTTTCTCTCAGGTACAGGGAGCGGCTTCACCCACGGTGAGCCAAGGTAATGACTCAGGGCTTGGATGCCGTGTCTCGTAGCAGGTGTTTGGGATTCTGTGTTTCCCTACTCTCGGACCTAACCCCGGCATTTCTGGGCCGAGACGAAGGGTTTGTTTCCTTTTCGGAGTCAGGCATCTGTCTCCTTGGGATTTTGTGCTCGCTGCATAGCCCCTGGAGGGGCTGCTTGGGATTCTGTGTCTCCCACTTCTCCAACATTCCCCGTAAGGTTCTCAGCTTAGACCCCATGGACTGGAGGCTGTGTGGGATACTCTGACCCGTTCCTCTCGGGTACAGGCAGAGGCTTCAGGCATGATTAGCCATGGTAAGAGACAGCCCCGGGCGAGGAGGCCCGGGGCGAGCAGCCCCGGGCGAGGAGGCCCGGGGCGAGCAGCCCCGGGCGAGGAGGCCCGGGGCGAGCAGCCCCGGGCGAGGAGGCCCGGGGCGAGCAGCCCCGGGCGAGGAGGCCCGGGGCGAGCAGCCCCGGGCGAGGAGGCCCGGGGCGAGCAGCCCCGGGCGAGGAGGCCCGGGGCGAGCAGCCCCGGGCGAGGAGGCCCGGGGCGAGCAGCCCCGGGCGAGGAGGCCCGGGGCGAGCAGCCCCGGGCGAGGAGGCCCGGGGCGAGCAGCCCCGGGCGAGGAGGCCCGGGGCGAGCAGCCCCGGGCGAGGAGGCCCGGGGCGAGCAGCCCCGGGCGAGGAGGCCCGGGGCGAGCAGCCCCGGGCGAGGAGGCCCGGGGCGAGCAGCCCCGGGCGAGGAGGCCCGGGGCGAGCAGCCCCGGGCGAGGAGGCCCGGGGCGAGCAGCCCCGGGCGAGGAGGCCCGGGGCGAGCAGCCCCGGGCGAGGAGGCCCGGGGCGAGCAGCCCCGGGCGAGGAGGCCCGGGGCGAGCAGCCCCGGGCGAGGAGGCCCGGGGCGAGCAGCCCCGGGCGAGGAGGCCCGGGGCGAGCAGCCCCGGGCGAGGAGGCCCGGGGCGAGCAGCCCCGGGCGAGGAGGCCCGGGGCGAGCAGCCCCGGGCGAGGAGGCCCGGGGCGAGCAGCCCCGGGCGAGGAGGCCCGGGGCGAGCAGCCCCGGGCGAGGAGGCCCGGGGCGAGCAGCCCCGGGCGAGGAGGCCCGGGGCGAGCAGCCCCGGGCGAGGAGGCCCGGGGCGAGCAGCCCCGGGCGAGGAGGCCCGGGGCGAGCAGCCCCGGGCGAGGAGGCCCGGGGCGAGCAGCCCCGGGCGAGGAGGCCCGGGGCGAGCAGCCCCGGGCGAGGAGGCCCGGGGCGAGCAGCCCCGGGCCTGGAGGCCCGGGGCGAGCAGCCCCGGGCCTGGAGGCCCGGGGCGAGCAGCCCCGGGCGAGGAGGCCCGGGGCGAGCAGCCCCGGGCCTGGAGGCCCGGGGCGAGCAGCCCCGGGCGAGGAGGCCCGGGGCGAGCAGCCCCGGGCGAGGAGGCCCGGGGCGAGCAGCCCCGGGCGAGGAGGCCCGGGGCGAGCAGCCCCGGGCGAGGAGGCCCGGGGCGAGCAGCCCCGGGCGAGGAGGCCCGGGGCGAGCAGCCCCGGGCGAGGAGGCCCGGGGCGAGCAGCCCCGGGCGAGGAGGCCCGGGGCGAGCAGCCCCGGGCGAGGAGGCCCGGGGCGAGCAGCCCCGGGCGAGGAGGCCCGGGGCGAGCAGCCCCGGGCGAGGAGGCCCGGGGCGAGCAGCCCCGGGCGAGGAGGCCCGGGGCGAGCAGCCCCGGGCGAGGAGGCCCGGGGCGAGCAGCCCCGGGCGAGGAGGCCCGGGGCGAGCAGCCCCGGGCGAGGAGGCCCGGGGCGAGCAGCCCCGGGCCTGGAGGCCCGGGGCGAGCAGCCCCGGGCCTGGAGGCCCGGGGCGAGCAGCCCCGGGCCTGGAGGCCCGGGGCGAGCAGCCCCGGGCCTGGAGGCCCGGGGCGAGCAGCCCCGGGCCTGGAGGCCCGGGGCGAGCAGCCCCGGGCCTGGAGGCCCGGGGCGAGCAGCCCCGGGCCTGGAGGCCCGGGGCGAGCAGCCCCGGGCCTGGAGGCCCGGGGCGAGCAGCCCCGGGCCTGGAGGCCCGGGGCGAGCAGCCCCGGGCCTGGAGGCCCGGGGCGAGCAGCCCCGGGCCTGGAGGCCCGGGGCGAGCAGCCCCGGGCCTGGAGGCCCGGGGCGAGCAGCCCCGGGCCTGGAGGCCCGGGGCGAGCAGCCCCGGGCCTGGAGGCCCGGGGCGAGCAGCCCCGGGCCTGGAGGCCCGGGGCGAGCAGCCCCGGGCCTGGAGGCCCGGGGCGAGCAGCCCCGGGCCTGGAGGCCCGGGGCGAGCAGCCCCGGGCCTGGAGGCCCGGGGCGAGCAGCCCCGGGCCTGGAGGCCCGGGGCGAGCAGCCCCGGGCCTGGAGGCCCGGGGCGAGCAGCCCCGGGCCTGGAGGCCCGGGGCGAGCAGCCCCGGGCCTGGAGGCCCGGGGCGAGCAGCCCCGGGCCTGGAGGCCCGGGGCGAGCAGCCCCGGGCCTGGAGGCCCGGGGCGAGCAGCCCCGGGCCTGGAGGCCCGGGGCGAGCAGCCCCGGGCCTGGAGGCCCGGGGCGAGCAGCCCCGGGCCTGGAGGCCCGGGGCGAGCAGCCCCGGGCCTGGAGGCCCGGGGCGAGCAGCCCCGGGCCTGGAGGCCCGGGGCGAGCAGCCCCGGGCCTGGAGGCCCGGGGCGAGCAGCCCCGGGCCTGGAGGCCCGGGGCGAGCAGCCCCGGGCCTGGAGGCCCGGGGCGAGCAGCCCCGGGCCTGGAGGCCCGGGGCGAGCAGCCCCGGGCCTGGAGGCCCGGGGCGAGCAGCCCCGGGCCTGGAGGCCCGGGGCGAGCAGCCCCGGGCCTGGAGGCCCGGGGCGAGCAGCCCCGGGCCTGGAGGCCCGGGGCGAGCAGCCCCGGGCCTGGAGGCCCGGGGCGAGCAGCCCCGGGCCTGGAGGCCCGGGGCGAGCAGCCCCGGGCCTGGAGGCCCGGGGCGAGCAGCCCCGGGCCTGGAGGCCCGGGGCGAGCAGCCCCGGGCCTGGAGGCCCGGGGCGAGCAGCCCCGGGCCTGGAGGCCCGGGGCGAGCAGCCCCGGGCCTGGAGGCCCGGGGCGAGCAGCCCCGGGCCTGGAGGCCCGGGGCGAGCAGCCCCGGGCCTGGAGGCCCGGGGCGAGCAGCCCCGGGCCTGGAGGCCCGGGGCGAGCAGCCCCGGGCCTGGAGGCCCGGGGCGAGCAGCCCCGGGCCTGGAGGCCCGGGGCGAGCAGCCCCGGGCCTGGAGGCCCGGGGCGAGCAGCCCCGGGCCTGGAGGCCCGGGGCGAGCAGCCCCGGGCCTGGAGGCCCGGGGCGAGCAGCCCCGGGCCTGGAGGCCCGGGGCGAGCAGCCCCGGGCCTGGAGGCCCGGGGCGAGCAGCCCCGGGCCTGGAGGCCCGGGGCGAGCAGCCCCGGGCCTGGAGGCCCGGGGCGAGCAGCCCCGGGCCTGGAGGCCCGGGGCGAGCAGCCCCGGGCCTGGAGGCCCGGGGCGAGCAGCCCCGGGCCTGGAGGCCCGGGGCGAGCAGCCCCGGGCCTGGAGGCCCGGGGCGAGCAGCCCCGGGCCTGGAGGCCCGGGGCGAGCAGCCCCGGGCCTGGAGGCCCGGGGCGAGCAGCCCCGGGCCTGGAGGCCCGGGGCGAGCAGCCCCGGGCCTGGAGGCCCGGGGCGAGCAGCCCCGGGCCTGGAGGCCCGGGGCGAGCAGCCCCGGGCCTGGAGGCCCGGGGCGAGCAGCCCCGGGCCTGGAGGCCCGGGGCGAGCAGCCCCGGGCCTGGAGGCCCGGGGCGAGCAGCCCCGGGCCTGGAGGCCCGGGGCGAGCAGCCCCGGGCCTGGAGGCCCGGGGCGAGCAGCCCCGGGCCTGGAGGCCCGGGGCGAGCAGCCCCGGGCCTGGAGGCCCGGGGCGAGCAGCCCCGGGCCTGGAGGCCCGGGGCGAGCAGCCCCGGGCCTGGAGGCCCGGGGCGAGCAGCCCCGGGCCTGGAGGCCCGGGGCGAGCAGCCCCGGGCCTGGAGGCCCGGGGCGAGCAGCCCCGGGCCTGGAGGCCCGGGGCGAGCAGCCCCGGGCCTGGAGGCCCGGGGCGAGCAGCCCCGGGCCTGGAGGCCCGGGGCGAGCAGCCCCGGGCCTGGAGGCCCGGGGCGAGCAGCCCCGGGCCTGGAGGCCCGGGGCGAGCAGCCCCGGGCCTGGAGGCCCGGGGCGAGCAGCCCCGGGCCTGGAGGCCCGGGGCGAGCAGCCCCGGGCCTGGAGGCCCGGGGCGAGCAGCCCCGGGCCTGGAGGCCCGGGGCGAGCAGCCCCGGGCCTGGAGGCCCGGGGCGAGCAGCCCCGGGCCTGGAGGCCCGGGGCGAGCGGGGCACTTCCCTTTCTGGGTCTCCAATGCCTCGGACCTTTGCGGGGAATCTCTGCACTGATTCCCTAGGGTCTGGATGCTGTTTCGGGTCCTGTGAACCCTTTCTCTCAGGTACAGGGAGCGGCTTCACCCACGGTGAGCCAAGGTAATGACTCAGGGCTTGGATGCCGTGTCTCGTAGCAGGTGTTTGGGATTCTGTGTTTCCCTACTCTCGGACCTAACCCCGGCATTTCTGGGCCGAGACGAAGGGTTTGTTTCCTTTTCGGAGTCAGGCATCTGTCTCCTTGGGATTTTGTGCTCGCTGCATAGCCCCTGGAGGGGCTGCTTGGGATTCTGTGTCTCCCACTTCTCCAACATTCCCCGTAAGGTTCTCAGCTTAGACCCCATGGACTGGAGGCTGTGTGGGATACTCTGACCCGTTCCTCTCGGGTACAGGCAGAGGCTTCAGGCATGATTAGCCATGGTAAGAGACAGCCCCGGGCGAGGAGGCCCGGGGCGAGCAGCCCCGGGCGAGGAGGCCCGGGGCGAGCAGCCCCGGGCGAGGAGGCCCGGGGCGAGCAGCCCCGGGCGAGGAGGCCCGGGGCGAGCAGCCCCGGGCGAGGAGGCCCGGGGCGAGCAGCCCCGGGCCTGGAGGCCCGGGGCGAGCAGCCCCGGGCCTGGAGGCCCGGGGCGAGCAGCCCCGGGCCTGGAGGCCCGGGGCGAGCGGGGCACTTCCCTTTCTGGGTCTCCAATGCCTCGGACCTTTGCGGGGAATCTCTGCACTGAGTCCCTAGGGTCTGGAAGCTGTTTCTGGTCCTGTGAACCCTTTCTCTCAGGTACAGGGAGCGGCTTCACCCACGGTGAGCCAAGGTCATGACTCAGGGCTTGGATGCCGTGTCTCGTAGCAGGTGTTTGGGATTCTGTGTTTCCCTACTCTCGGACCTAACCCCGGCATTTCTGGGCCGAGAGGAAGGGTTTGTTTCCTTTTCGGAGTCAGGCATCTGTCTCCTTGGGATTTTGTGCTCGCTGCATAGCCCCTGGAGGGGCTGCTTGGGATTCTGTGTCTCCCACTTCTCCAACATTCCCCGTAAGGTTCTCAGCTTAGACCCCATGGACTGGAGGCTGTGTGGGATACTCTGACCCGTTCCTCTCGGGTACAGGCAGAGGCTTCAGGCATGATTAGCCATGGTAAGAGACAGCCCCGGGCGAGGAGGCCCGGGGCGAGCAGCCCCGGGCGAGGAGGCCCGGGGCGAGCAGCCCCGGGCGAGGAGGCCCGGGGCGAGCAGCCCCGGGCCTGGAGGCCCGGGGCGAGCAGCCCCGGGCGAGGAGGCCCGGGGCGAGCAGCCCCAGGCCTGGAGGCCCGGGGCGAGCAGCCCCGGGCCTGGAGGCCCGGGGCGAGCAGCCCCGGGCGAGGAGGCCCGGGGCGAGCAGCCCCGGGCGAGGAGGCCCGGGGCGAGCAGCCCCGGGCGAGGAGGCCCGGGGCGAGCAGCCCCGGGCCTGGAGGCCCGGGGCGAGCAGCCCCGGGCCTGGAGGCCCGGGGCGAGCAGCCCCGGGCCTGGAGGCCCGGGGCGAGCAGCCCCGGGCCTGGAGGCCCGGGGCGAGCAGCCCCGGGCCTGGAGGCCCGGGGCGAGCAGCCCCGGGCCTGGAGGCCCGGGGCGAGCAGCCCCGGGCCTGGAGGCCCGGGGCGAGCAGCCCCGGGCCTGGAGGCCCGGGGCGAGCAGCCCCGGGCCTGGAGGCCCGGGGCGACCAGCCCCGGGCCTGGAGGCCCGGGGCGACCAGCCCCGGGCCTGGAGGCCCGGGGCGACCAGCCCCGGGCCTGGAGGCCCGGGGCGACCAGCCCCGGGCCTGGAGGCCCGGGGCGAGCAGCCCCGGGCCTGGAGGCCCGGGGCGAGCAGCCCCGGGCCTGGAGGCCCGGGGCGAGCAGCCCCGGGCCTGGAGGCCCGGGGCGAGCAGCCCCGGGCCTGGAGGCCCGGGGCGAGCAGCCCCGGGCCTGGAGGCCCGGGGCGAGCAGCCCCGGGCCTGGAGGCCCGGGGCGAGCGGGGCACTTCCCTTTCTGGGTCTCCAATGCCTCGGACCTTTGCGGGGAATCTCTGCACTGAGTCCCTAGGGTCTGGAGGCTGTTTCGGGTCCTGTGAACCCTTTCTCTCAGGTACAGGGAGCGGCTTCACCCACGGTGAGCCAAGGTAATGACTCAGGGCTTGGATGCCGTGTCTCGTAGCAGGTGTTTGGGATTCTGTGTTTCCCTACTCTCGGACCTAACCCCGGCATTTCTGGGCCGAGACGAAGGGTTTGTTTCCTTTTCGGAGTCAGGCATCTGTCTCCTTGGGATTTTGTGCTCGCTGCATAGCCCCTGGAGGGGCTGCTTGGGATTCTGTGTCTCCCACTTCTCCAACATTCCCCGTAAGGTTCTCAGCTTAGACCCCATGGACTGGAGGCTGTGTGGGATACTCTGACCCGTTCCTCTCGGGTACAGGCAGAGGCTTCAGGCATGATTAGCCATGGTAAGAGACAGCCCCGGGCGAGGAGGCCCGGGGCGAGCAGCCCCGGGCGAGGAGGCCCGGGGCGAGCAGCCCCGGGCCTGGAGGCCCGGGGCGAGCAGCCCCGGGCCTGGAGGCCCGGGGCGAGCAGCCCCGGGCGAGGAGGCCCGGGGCGAGCAGCCCCGGGCGAGGAGGCCCGGGGCGAGCAGCCCCGGGCGAGGAGGCCCGGGGCGAGCAGCCCCGGGCCTGGAGGCCCGGGGCGAGCAGCCCCGGGCGAGGAGGCCCGGGGCGAGCAGCCCCGGGCCTGGAGGCCCGGGGCGAGCAGCCCCGGGCGAGGAGGCCCGGGGCGAGCAGCCCCGGGCGAGGAGGCCCGGGGCGAGCAGCCCCGGGCGAGGAGGCCCGGGGCGAGCAGCCCCGGGCGAGGAGGCCCGGGGCGAGCAGCCCCGGGCCTGGAGGCCCGGGGCGAGCAGCCCCGGGCCTGGAGGCCCGGGGCGAGCAGCCCCGGGCCTGGAGGCCCGGGGCGAGCAGCCCCGGGCCTGGAGGCCCGGGGCGAGCAGCCCCGGGCCTGGAGGCCCGGGGCGAGCAGCCCCGGGCCTGGCGGCCCGGGGCGAGCAGCCCCGGGCCTGGCGGCCCGGGGCGAGCAGCCCCGGGCCTGGCGGCCCGGGGCGAGCAGCCCCGGGCCTGGCGGCCCGGGGCGAGCAGCCCCGGGCCTGGCGGCCCGGGGCGAGCAGCCCCGGGCCTGGCGGCCCGGGGCGAGCAGCCCCGGGCCTGGCGGCCCGGGGCGAGCAGCCCCGGGCCTGGCGGCCCGGGGCGAGCAGCCCCGGGCCTGGCGGCCCGGGGCGAGCAGCCCCGGGCCTGGAGGCCCGGGGCGAGCGGGGCACTTCCCTTTCTGGGTCTCCAATGCCTCGGACCTTTGCGGGGAATCTCTGCACTGATTCCCTAGGGTCTGGAGGCTGTTTCGGGTCCTGTGAACCCTTTCTCTCAGGTACAGGGAGCGGCTTCACCCACGGTGAGCCAAGGTAATTACTCAGGGCTTGGATGCCGTGTCTCGTAGCAGGTGTTTGGGATTCTGTGTTTCCCTACTCTCGGACCTAACCCCGGCATTTCTGGGCCGAGACGAAGGGTTTGTTTCCTTTTCGGAGTCAGGCATCTGTCTCCTTGGGATTTTGTGCTCGCTGCATAGCCCCTGGAGGGGCTGCTTGGGATTCTGTGTCTCCCACTTCTCCAACATTCCCCGTAAGGTTCTCAGCTTAGACCCCATGGACTGGAGGCTGTGTGGGATACTCTGACCCGTTCCTCTCGGGTACAGGCAGAGGCTTCAGGCATGATTAGCCATGGTAAGAGACAGCCCCGGGCGAGGAGGCCCGGGGCGAGCAGCCCCGGGCGAGGAGGCCCGGGGCGAGCAGCCCCGGGCGAGGAGGCCCGGGGCGAGCAGCCCCGGGCGAGGAGGCCCGGGGCGAGCAGCCCCGGGCGAGGAGGCCCGGGGCGAGCAGCCCCGGGCGAGGAGGCCCGGGGCGAGCAGCCCCGGGCGAGGAGGCCCGGGGCGAGCAGCCCCGGGCGAGGAGGCCCGGGGCGAGCAGCCCCGGGCGAGGAGGCCCGGGGCGAGCAGCCCCGGGCGAGGAGGCCCGGGGCGAGCAGCCCCGGGCCTGGAGGCCCGGGGCGAGCAGCCCCGGGCGAGGAGGCCCGGGGCGAGCAGCCCCGGGCCTGGAGGCCCGGGGCGAGCAGCCCCGGGCCTGGAGGCCCGGGGCGAGCAGCCCCGGGCCTGGAGGCCCGGGGCGAGCAGCCCCGGGCCTGGAGGCCCGGGGCGAGCAGCCCCGGGCCTGGAGGCCCGGGGCGAGCAGCCCCGGGCCTGGAGGCCCGGGGCGAGCAGCCCCGGGCCTGGAGGCCCGGGGCGAGCGGGGCACTTCCCTTTCTGGGTCTCCAATGCCTCGGACCTTTGCGGGGAATCTCTGCACTGAGTCCCCAGGGTCTGGAGGCTGTTTCGGGTCCTGTGAACCCTTTCTCTCAGGTACAGGGAGCGGCTTCACCCACGGTGAGCCAAGGTAATGACTCAGGGCTTGGATGCCGTGTCTCGTAGCAGGTGTTTGGGATTCTGTGTTTCCCTACTCTCGGACCTAACCCCGGCATTTCTGGGCCGAGACGAAGGGTTTGTTTCCTTTTCGGAGTCAGGCATCTGTCTCCTTGGGATTTTGTGCTCGCTGCATAGCCCCTGGAGGGGCTGCTTGGGATTCTGTGTCTCCCACTTCTCCAACATTCCCCGTAAGGTTCTCAGCTTAGACCCCATGGACTGGAGGCTGTGTGGGATACTCTGACCCGTTCCTCTCGGGTACAGGCAGAGGCTTCAGGCATGATTAGCCATGGTAAGAGACAGCCCCGGGCGAGGAGGCCCGGGGCGAGCAGCCCCGGGCGAGGAGGCCCGGGGCGAGCAGCCCCGGGCGAGGAGGCCCGGGGCGAGCAGCCCCGGGCCTGGAGGCCCGGGGCGAGCAGCCCCGGGCGAGGAGGCCCGGGGCGAGCAGCCCCGGGCGAGGAGGCCCGGGGCGAGCAGCCCCGGGCCTGGAGGCCCGGGGCGAGCAGCCCCGGGCGAGGAGGCCCGGGGCGAGCAGCCCCGGGCCTGGAGGCCCGGGGCGAGCAGCCCCGGGCGAGGAGGCCCGGGGCGAGCAGCCCCGGGCGAGGAGGCCCGGGGCGAGCAGCCCCGGGCGAGGAGGCCCGGGGCGAGCAGCCCCGGGCGAGGAGGCCCGGGGCGAGCAGCCCCGGGCGAGGAGGCCCGGGGCGAGCAGCCCCGGGCCTGGAGGCCCGGGGCGAGCAGCCCCGGGCCTGGAGGCCCGGGGCGAGCAGCCCCGGGCCTGGAGGCCCGGGGCGAGCGGGGCACTTCCCATTCTGGGTCTCCAATGCCTCGGACCTTTGCGAGGAATCTCTGCACTGAGTCCCTAGGGTCTGGAGGCTGTTTCGGGTCCTGTGAACCCTTTCTCTCAGGTACAGGGAGCGGCTTCACCCACGGTGAGCCAAGGTAATGACTCAGTGCTTGGATGCCGTGTCTCGTAGCAGGTGTTTGGGATTCTGTGTTTCCCTACTCTCGGACCTAACCCCGGCATTTCTGGGCCGAGAGGAAGGGTTTGTTTCCTTTTCGGAGTCAGGCATCTGTCTCCTTGGGATTTTGTGCTCGCTGCATAGCCCCTGGAGGGGCTGCTTGGGATTCTGTGTCTCCCACTTCTCCAACATTCCCCGTAAGGTTCTCAGCTTAGACCCCATGGACTGGAGGCTGTGTGGGATACTCTGACCCGTTCCTCTCGGGTACAGGCAGAGGCTTCAGGCATGATTAGCCATGGTAAGAGACAGCCCCGGGCGAGGAGGCCCGGGGCGAGCAGCCCCGGGCGAGGAGGCCCGGGGCGAGCAGCCCCGGGCGAGGAGGCCCGGGGCGAGCAGCCCCGGGCGAGGAGGCCCGGGGCGAGCAGCCCCGGGCGAGGAGGCCCGGGGCGAGCAGCCCCGGGCGAGGAGGCCCGGGGCGAGCAGCCCCGGGCGAGGAGGCCCGGGGCGAGCAGCCCCGGGCGAGGAGGCCCGGGGCGAGCAGCCCCGGGCGAGGAGGCCCGGGGCGAGCAGCCCCGGGCCTGGAGGCCCGGGGCGAGCAGCCCCGGGCCTGGAGGCCCGGGGCGAGCAGCCCCGGGCCTGGAGGCCCGGGGCGAGCAGCCCCGGGCCTGGAGGCCCGGGGCGAGCAGCCCCGGGCCTGGAGGCCCGGGGCGAGCAGCCCCGGGCCTGGAGGCCCGGGGCGAGCAGCCCCGGGCCTGGAGGCCCGGGGCGAGCAGCCCCGGGCCTGGAGGCCCGGGGCGAGCAGCCCCGGGCCTGGAGGCCCGGGGCGAGCAGCCCCGGGCCTGGAGGCCCGGGGCGAGCAGCCCCGGGCCTGGAGGCCCGGGGCGAGCAGCCCCGGGCCTGGAGGCCCGGGGCGAGCAGCCCCGGGCCTGGAGGCCCGGGGCGAGCAGCCCCGGGCCTGGAGGCCCGGGGCGAGCAGCCCCGGGCCTGGAGGCCCGGGGCGAGCAGCCCCGGGCCTGGAGGCCCGGGGCGAGCAGCCCCGGGCCTGGAGGCCCGGGGCGAGCAGCCCCGGGCCTGGAGGCCCGGGGCGAGCAGCCCCGGGCCTGGAGGCCCGGGGCGAGCAGCCCCGGGCCTGGAGGCCCGGGGCGAGCAGCCCCGGGCCTGGAGGCCCGGGGCGAGCAGCCCCGGGCCTGGAGGCCCGGGGCGAGCAGCCCCGGGCCTGGAGGCCCGGGGCGAGCAGCCCCGGGCCTGGAGGCCCGGGGCGAGCAGCCCCGGGCCTGGAGGCCCGGGGCGAGCAGCCCCGGGCCTGGAGGCCCGGGGCGAGCAGCCCCGGGCCTGGAGGCCCGGGGCGAGCAGCCCCGGGCCTGGAGGCCCGGGGCGAGCGGGGCACTTCCCTTTCTGGGTCTCCAATGCCTCGGACCTTTGCGGGGAATCTCTGCACTGAGTCCCCAGGGTCTGGAGGCTGTTTCGGGTCCTGTGAACCCTTTCTCTCAGGTACAGGGAGCGGCTTCACCCACGGTGAGCCAAGGTAATGACTCAGGGCTTGGATGCCGTGTCTCGTAGCAGGTGTTTGGGATTCTGTGTTTCCCTACTCTCGGACCTAACCCCGGCATTTCTGGGCCGAGAGGAAGGGTTTGTTTCCTTTTCGGAGTCAGGCATCTGTCTCCTTGGGATTTTGTGCTCGCTGCATAGCCCCTGGAGGGGCTGCTTGGGATTCTGTGTCTCCCACTTCTCCAACATTCCCCGTAAGGTTCTCAGCTTAGACCCCATGGACTGGAGGCTGTGTGGGATACTCTGACCCGTTCCTCTCGGGTACAGGCAGAGGCTTCAGGCATGATTAGCAATGGTAAGAGACAGCCCCGGGCGAGGAGGCCCGGGGCGAGCAGCCCCGGGCGAGGAGGCCCGGGGCGAGCAGCCCCGGGCGAGGAGGCCCGGGGCGAGCAGCCCCGGGCGAGGAGGCCCGGGGCGAGCAGCCCCGGGCCTGGAGGCCCGGGGCGAGCAGCCCCGGGCGAGGAGGCCCGGGGCGAGCAGCCCCGGGCCTGGAGGCCCGGGGCGAGCAGCCCCGGGCGAGGAGGCCCGGGGCGAGCAGCCCCGGGCGAGGAGGCCCGGGGCGAGCAGCCCCGGGCGAGGAGGCCCGGGGCGAGCAGCCCCGGGCGAGGAGGCCCGGGGCGAGCAGCCCCGGGCGAGGAGGCCCGGGGCGAGCAGCCCCGGGCGAGGAGGCCCGGGGCGAGCAGCCCCGGGCCTGGAGGCCCGGGGCGAGCAGCCCCGGGCGAGGAGGCCCGGGGCGAGCAGCCCCGGGCCTGGAGGCCCGGGGCGAGCAGCCCCGGGCGAGGAGGCCCGGGGCGAGCAGCCCCGGGCCTGGAGGCCCGGGGCGAGCAGCCCCGGGCGAGGAGGCCCGGGGCGAGCAGCCCCGGGCCTGGAGGCCCGGGGCGAGCAGCCCCGGGCGAGGAGGCCCGGGGCGAGCAGCCCCGGGCCTGGAGGCCCGGGGCGAGCAGCCCCGGGCCTGGAGGCCCGGGGCGAGCAGCCCCGGGCCTGGAGGCCCGGGGCGAGCAGCCCCGGGCCTGGAGGCCCGGGGCGAGCAGCCCCGGGCCTGGAGGCCCGGGGCGAGCAGCCCCGGGCCTGGAGGCCCGGGGCGAGCAGCCCCGGGCCTGGAGGCCCGGGGCGAGCGGGGCACTTCCCATTCTGGGTCTCCAATGCCTCGGACCTTTGCGAGGAATCTCTGCACTGAGTCCCTAGGGTCTGGAGGCTGTTTCGGGTCCTGTGAACCCTTTCTCTCAGGTACAGGGAGCGGCTTCACCCACGGTGAGCCAAGGTAATGACTCAGTGCTTGGATGCCGTGTCTCGTAGCAGGTGTTTGGGATTCTGTGTTTCCCTACTCTCGGACCTAACCCCGGCATTTCTGGGCCGAGAGGAAGGGTTTGTTTCCTTTTCGGAGTCAGGCATCTGTCTCCTTGGGATTTTGTGCTCGCTGCATAGCCCCTGGAGGGGCTGCTTGGGATTCTGTGTCTCCCACTTCTCCAACATTCCCCGTAAGGTTCTCAGCTTAGACCCCATGGACTGGAGGCTGTGTGGGATACTCTGACCCGTTCCTCTCGGGTACAGGCAGAGGCTTCAGGCATGATTAGCCATGGTAAGAGACAGCCCCGGGCGAGGAGGCCCGGGGCGAGCAGCCCCGGGCGAGGAGGCCCGGGGCGAGCAGCCCCGGGCGAGGAGGCCCGGGGCGAGCAGCCCCGGGCGAGGAGGCCCGGGGCGAGCAGCCCCGGGCGAGGAGGCCCGGGGCGAGCAGCCCCGGGCGAGGAGGCCCGGGGCGAGCAGCCCCGGGCGAGGAGGCCCGGGGCGAGCAGCCCCGGGCGAGGAGGCCCGGGGCGAGCAGCCCCGGGCCTGGAGGCCCGGGGCGAGCAGCCCCGGGCCTGGAGGCCCGGGGCGAGCAGCCCCGGGCCTGGAGGCCCGGGGCGAGCAGCCCCGGGCCTGGAGGCCCGGGGCGAGCAGCCCCGGGCCTGGAGGCCCGGGGCGAGCAGCCCCGGGCCTGGAGGCCCGGGGCGAGCAGCCCCGGGCCTGGAGGCCCGGGGCGAGCAGCCCCGGGCCTGGAGGCCCGGGGCGAGCAGCCCCGGGCCTGGAGGCCCGGGGCGAGCAGCCCCGGGCCTGGAGGCCCGGGGCGAGCAGCCCCGGGCCTGGAGGCCCGGGGCGAGCAGCCCCGGGCCTGGAGGCCCGGGGCGAGCAGCCCCGGGCCTGGAGGCCCGGGGCGAGCAGCCCCGGGCCTGGAGGCCCGGGGCGAGCAGCCCCGGGCCTGGAGGCCCGGGGCGAGCAGCCCCGGGCCTGGAGGCCCGGGGCGAGCAGCCCCGGGCCTGGAGGCCCGGGGCGAGCAGCCCCGGGCCTGGAGGCCCGGGGCGAGCAGCCCCGGGCCTGGAGGCCCGGGGCGAGCAGCCCCGGGCCTGGAGGCCCGGGGCGAGCAGCCCCGGGCCTGGAGGCCCGGGGCGAGCAGCCCCGGGCCTGGAGGCCCGGGGCGAGCAGCCCCGGGCCTGGAGGCCCGGGGCGAGCAGCCCCGGGCCTGGAGGCCCGGGGCGAGCAGCCCCGGGCCTGGAGGCCCGGGGCGAGCAGCCCCGGGCCTGGAGGCCCGGGGCGAGCAGCCCCGGGCCTGGAGGCCCGGGGCGAGCAGCCCCGGGCCTGGAGGCCCGGGGCGAGCAGCCCCGGGCCTGGAGGCCCGGGGCGAGCAGCCCCGGGCCTGGAGGCCCGGGGCGAGCGGGGCACTTCCCTTTCTGGGTCTCCAATGCCTCGGACCTTTGCGGGGAATCTCTGCACTGAGTCCCCAGGGTCTGGAGGCTGTTTCGGGTCCTGTGAACCCTTTCTCTCAGGTACAGGGAGCGGCTTCACCCACGGTGAGCCAAGGTAATGACTCAGGGCTTGGATGCCGTGTCTCGTAGCAGGTGTTTGGGATTCTGTGTTTCCCTACTCTCGGACCTAACCCCGGCATTTCTGGGCCGAGAGGAAGGGTTTGTTTCCTTTTCGGAGTCAGGCATCTGTCTCCTTGGGATTTTGTGCTCGCTGCATAGCCCCTGGAGGGGCTGCTTGGGATTCTGTGTCTCCCACTTCTCCAACATTCCCCGTAAGGTTCTCAGCTTAGACCCCATGGACTGGAGGCTGTGTGGGATACTCTGACCCGTTCCTCTCGGGTACAGGCAGAGGCTTCAGGCATGATTAGCAATGGTAAGAGACAGCCCCGGGCGAGGAGGCCCGGGGCGAGCAGCCCCGGGCGAGGAGGCCCGGGGCGAGCAGCCCCGGGCGAGGAGGCCCGGGGCGAGCAGCCCCGGGCGAGGAGGCCCGGGGCGAGCAGCCCCGGGCCTGGAGGCCCGGGGCGAGCAGCCCCGGGCGAGGAGGCCCGGGGCGAGCAGCCCCGGGCCTGGAGGCCCGGGGCGAGCAGCCCCGGGCGAGGAGGCCCGGGGCGAGCAGCCCCGGGCGAGGAGGCCCGGGGCGAGCAGCCCCGGGCGAGGAGGCCCGGGGCGAGCAGCCCCGGGCGAGGAGGCCCGGGGCGAGCAGCCCCGGGCGAGGAGGCCCGGGGCGAGCAGCCCCGGGCGAGGAGGCCCGGGGCGAGCAGCCCCGGGCCTGGAGGCCCGGGGCGAGCAGCCCCGGGCGAGGAGGCCCGGGGCGAGCAGCCCCGGGCCTGGAGGCCCGGGGCGAGCAGCCCCGGGCGAGGAGGCCCGGGGCGAGCAGCCCCGGGCCTGGAGGCCCGGGGCGAGCAGCCCCGGGCGAGGAGGCCCGGGGCGAGCAGCCCCGGGCCTGGAGGCCCGGGGCGAGCAGCCCCGGGCGAGGAGGCCCGGGGCGAGCAGCCCCGGGCCTGGAGGCCCGGGGCGAGCAGCCCCGGGCCTGGAGGCCCGGGGCGAGCAGCCCCGGGCCTGGAGGCCCGGGGCGAGCAGCCCCGGGCCTGGAGGCCCGGGGCGAGCAGCCCCGGGCCTGGAGGCCCGGGGCGAGCAGCCCCGGGCCTGGAGGCCCGGGGCGAGCAGCCCCGGGCCTGGAGGCCCGGGGCGAGCAGCCCCGGGCCTGGAGGCCCGGGGCGAGCAGCCCCGGGCCTGGAGGCCCGGGGCGAGCGGGGCACTTCCCTTTCTGGGTCTCCAATGCCTCGGACCTTTGCGGGGAATCTCTGCACTGAGTCCCCAGGGTCTGGAGGCTGTTTCGGGTCCTGTGAACCCTTTCTCTCAGGTACAGGGAGCGGCTTCACCCACGGTGAGCCAAGGTAATGACTCAGTGCTTGGATGCCGTGTCTCGTAGCAGGTGTTTGGGATTCTGTGTTTCCCTACTCTCGGACCTAACCCCGGCATTTCTGGGCCGAGAGGAAGGGTTTGTTTCCTTTTCGGAGTCAGGCATCTGTCTCCTTGGGATTTTGTGCTCGCTGCATAGCCCCTGGAGGGGCTGCTTGGGATTCTGTGTCTCCCACTTCTCCAACATTCCCCGTGAGGTTCTCAGCTTAGACCCCATGGACTGGAGGCTGTGTGGGATACTCTGACCCGTTCCTCTCGGGTACAGGCAGAGGCTTCAGGCATGATTAGCAATGGTAAGAGACAGCCCCGGGCGAGGAGGCCCGGGGCGAGCAGCCCCGGGCGAGGAGGCCAGGGGCGAGCAGCCCCGGGCGAGGAGGCCCGGGGCGAGCAGCCCCGGGCGAGGAGGCCCGGGGCGAGCAGCCCCGGGCGAGGAGGCCCGGGGCGAGCAGCCCCGGGCGAGGAGGCCCGGGGCGAGCAGCCCCGGGCCTGGAGGCCCGGGGCGAGCAGCCCCGGGCGAGGAGGCCCGGGGCGAGCAGCCCCGGGCCTGGAGGCCCGGGGCGAGCAGCCCCGGGCCTGGAGGCCCGGGGCGAGCAGCCCCGGGCCTGGAGGCCCGGGGCGAGCAGCCCCGGGCCTGGAGGCCCGGGGCGAGCGGGGCACTTCCCTTTCTGGGTCTCCAATGCCTCGGACCTTTGCGGGGAATCTCTGCACTGAGTCCCCAGGGTCTGGAGGCTGTTTCGGGTCCTGTGAACCCTTTCTCTCAGGTACAGGGAGCGGCTTCACCCACGGTGAGCCAAGGTAATGACTCAGGGCTTGGATGCCGTGTCTCGTAGCAGGTGTTTGGGATTCTGTGTTTCCCTACTCTCGGACCTAACCCCGGCATTTCTGGGCCGAGAGGAAGGGTTTGTTTCCTTTTCGGAGTCAGGCATCTGTCTCCTTGGGATTTTGTGCTCGCTGCATAGCCCCTGGAGGGGCTGCTTGGGATTCTGTGTCTCCCACTTCTCCAACATTCCCCGTAAGGTTCTCAGCTTAGACCCCATGGACTGGAGGCTGTGTGGGATACTCTGACCCGTTCCTCTCGGGTACAGGCAGAGGCTTCAGGCATGATTAGCAATGGTAAGAGACAGCCCCGGGCGAGGAGGCCCGGGGCGAGCAGCCCCGGGCGAGGAGGCCCGGGGCGAGCAGCCCCGAGCGAGGAGGCCCGGGGCGAGCAGCCCCGGGCGAGGAGGCCCGGGGCGAGCAGCCCCGGGCGAGGAGGCCCGGGGCGAGCAGCCCCGGGCCTGGAGGCCCGGGGCGAGCAGCCCCGGGCCTGGAGGCCCGGGGCGAGCAGCCCCGGGCCTGGAGGCCCGGGGCGAGCAGCCCCGGGCCTGGAGGCCCGGGGCGAGCAGCCCCGGGCGAGGAGGCCCGGGGCGAGCAGCCCCGGGCGAGGAGGCCCGGGGCGAGCAGCCCCGGGCGAGGAGGCCCGGGGCGAGCAGCCCCGGGCGAGGAGGCCCGGGGCGAGCAGCCCCGGGCGAGGAGGCCCGGGGCGAGCAGCCCCGGGCGAGGAGGCCCGGGGCGAGCAGCCCCGGGCGAGGAGGCCCGGGGCGAGCAGCCCCGGGCGAGGAGGCCCGGGGCGAGCAGCCCCGGGCGAGGAGGCCCGGGGCGAGCAGCCCCGGGCGAGGAGGCCCGGGGCGAGCAGCCCCGGGCGAGGAGGCCCGGGGCGAGCAGCCCCGGGCGAGGAGGCCCGGGGCGAGCAGCCCCGGGCCTGGAGGCCCGGGGCGAGCAGCCCCGGGCCTGGAGGCCAGGGGCGAGCGGGGCACTTCCCTTTCTGGGTCTCCAATGCCTCGGACCTTTGCGGGGAATCTCTGCACTGAGTCCCCAGGGTCTGGAGGCTGTTTCGGGTCCTGTGAACCCTTTCTCTCAGGTACAGGGAGCGGCTTCACCCACGGTGAGCCAAGGTAATGACTCAGGGCTTGGATGCCGTGTCTCGTAGCAGGTGTTTGGGATTCTGTGTTTCCCTACTCTCGGACCTAACCCCGGCATTTCTGGGCCGAGAGGAAGGGTTTGTTTCCTTTTCGGAGTCAGGCATCTGTCTCCTTGGGATTTTGTGCTCGCTGCATAGCCCCTGGAGGGGCTGCTTGGGATTCTGTGTCTCCCACTTCTCCAACATTCCCCGTGAGGTTCTCAGCTTAGACCCCATGGACTGGAGGCTGTGTGGGATACTCTGACCCGTTCCTCTCGGGTACAGGCAGAGGCTTCAGGCATGATTAGCAATGGTAAGAGACAGCCCCGGGCGAGGAGGCCCGGGGCGAGCAGCCCCGGGCGAGGAGGCCCGGGGCGAGCAGCCCCGGGCGAGGAGGCCCGGGGCGAGCAGCCCCGGGCGAGGAGGCCCGGGGCGAGCAGCCCCGGGCCTGGAGGCCCGGGGCGAGCAGCCCCGGGCCTGGAGGCCCGGGGCGAGCAGCCCCGGGCCTGGAGGCCCGGGGCGAGCAGCCCCGGGCCTGGAGGCCCGGGGCGAGCAGCCCCGGGCCTGGAGGCCCGGGGCGAGCAGCCCCGGGCCTGGAGGCCAGGGGCGAGCAGCCCCGGGCCTGGAGGCCAGGGGCGAGCGGGGCACTTCCCTTTCTGGGTCTCCAATGCCTCGGACCTTTGCGGGGAATCTCTGCACTGAGTCCCCAGGGTCTGGAGGCTGTTTCGGGTCCTGTGAACCCTTTCTCTCAGGTACAGGGAGCGGCTTCACCCACGGTGAGCCAAGGTAATGACTCAGGGCTTGGATGCCGTGTCTCGTAGCAGGTGTTTGGGATTCTGTGTTTCCCTACTCTCGGACCTAACCCCGGCATTTCTGGGCCGAGAGGAAGGGTTTGTTTCCTTTTCGGAGTCAGGCATCTGTCTCCTTGGGATTTTGTGCTCGCTGCATAGCCCCTGGAGGGGCTGCTTGGGATTCTGTGTCTCCCACTTCTCCAACATTCCCCGTGAGGTTCTCAGCTTAGACCCCATGGACTGGAGGCTGTGTGGGATACTCTGACCCGTTCCTCTCGGGTACAGGCAGAGGCTTCAGGCATGATTAGCAATGGTAAGAGACAGCCCCGGGCGAGGAGGCCCGGGGCGAGCAGCCCCGGGCGAGGAGGCCAGGGGCGAGCAGCCCCGGGCGAGGAGGCCCGGGGCGAGCAGCCCCGGGCGAGGAGGCCCGGGGCGAGCAGCCCCGGGCGAGGAGGCCCGGGGCGAGCAGCCCCGGGCGAGGAGGCCCGGGGCGAGCAGCCCCGGGCGAGGAGGCCCGGGGCGAGCAGCCCCGGGCGAGGAGGCCCGGGGCGAGCAGCCCCGGGCCTGGAGGCCCGGGGCGAGCAGCCCCGGGCCTGGAGGCCCGGGGCGAGCAGCCCCGGGCCTGGAGGCCCGGGGCGAGCAGCCCCGGGCCTGGAGGCCCGGGGCGAGCAGCCCCGGGCCTGGAGGCCCGGGGCGAGCAGCCCCGGGCCTGGAGGCCCGGGGCGAGCGGGGCACTTCCCTTTCTGGGTCTCCAATGCCTCGGACCTTTGCGGGGAATCTCTGCACTGAGTCCCCAGGGTCTGGAGGCTGTTTCGGGTCCTGTGAACCCTTTCTCTCAGGTACAGGGAGCGGCTTCACCCACGGTGAGCCAAGGTAATGACTCAGGGCTTGGATGCCGTGTCTCGTAGCAGGTGTTTGGGATTCTGTGTTTCCCTACTCTCGGACCTAACCCCGGCATTTCTGGGCCGAGAGGAAGGGTTTGTTTCCTTTTCGGAGTCAGGCATCTGTCTCCTTGGGATTTTGTGCTCGCTGCATAGCCCCTGGAGGGGCTGCTTGGGATTCTGTGTCTCCCACTTCTCCAACATTCCCCGTAAGGTTCTCAGCTTAGACCCCATGGACTGGAGGCTGTGTGGGATACTCTGACCCGTTCCTCTCGGGTACAGGCAGAGGCTTCAGGCATGATTAGCAATGGTAAGAGACAGCCCCGGGCGAGGAGGCCCGGGGCGAGCAGCCCCGGGCGAGGAGGCCCGGGGCGAGCAGCCCCGGGCGAGGAGGCCCGGGGCGAGCAGCCCCGGGCGAGGAGGCCCGGGGCGAGCAGCCCCGGGCGAGGAGGCCCGGGGCGAGCAGCCCCGGGCCTGGAGGCCCGGGGCGAGCAGCCCCGGGCCTGGAGGCCCGGGGCGAGCAGCCCCGGGCCTGGAGGCCCGGGGCGAGCAGCCCCGGGCGAGGAGGCCCGGGGCGAGCAGCCCCGGGCGAGGAGGCCCGGGGCGAGCAGCCCCGGGCGAGGAGGCCCTGGGCGAGCAGCCCCGGGCGAGGAGGCCCGGGGCGAGCAGCCCCGGGCGAGGAGGCCCGGGGCGAGCAGCCCCGGGCGAGGAGGCCCGGGGCGAGCAGCCCCGGGCGAGGAGGCCCGGGGCGAGCAGCCCCGGGCGAGGAGGCCCGGGGCGAGCAGCCCCGGGCGAGGAGGCCCGGGGCGAGCAGCCCCGGGCGAGGAGGCCCGGGGCGAGCAGCCCCGGGCCTGGAGGCCCGGGGCGAGCAGCCCCGGGCCTGGAGGCCCGGGGCGAGCAGCCCCGGGCCTGGAGGCCCGGGGCGAGCAGCCCCGGGCCTGGAGGCCCGGGGCGAGCAGCCCCGGGCCTGGAGGCCCCGGGGCGAGCAGCCCCGGGCCTGGAGGCCCGGGGCGAGCAGCCCCGGGCCTGGAGGCCCGGGGCGAGCAGCCCCGGGCCTGGAGGCCCGGGGCGAGCAGCCCCGGGCCTGGAGGCCCGGGGCGAGCAGCCCCGGGCCTGGAGGCCCGGGGCGAGCAGCCCCGGGCCTGGAGGCCAGGGGCGAGCGGGGCACTTCCCTTTCTGGGTCTCCAATGCCTCGGACCTTTGCGGGGAATCTCTGCACTGAGTCCCCAGGGTCTGGAGGCTGTTTCGGGTCCTGTGAACCCTTTCTCTCAGGTACAGGGAGCGGCTTCACCCACGGTGAGCCAAGGTAATGACTCAGGGCTTGGATGCCGTGTCTCGTAGCAGGTGTTTGGGATTCTGTGTTTCCCTACTCTCGGACCTAACCCCGGCATTTCTGGGCCGAGAGGAAGGGTTTGTTTCCTTTTCGGAGTCAGGCATCTGTCTCCTTGGGATTTTGTGCTCGCTGCATAGCCCCTGGAGGGGCTGCTTGGGATTCTGTGTCTCCCACTTCTCCAACATTCCCCGTGAGGTTCTCAGCTTAGACCCCATGGACTGGAGGCTGTGTGGGATACTCTGACCCGTTCCTCTCGGGTACAGGCAGAGGCTTCAGGCATGATTAGCAATGGTAAGAGACAGCCCCGGGCGAGGAGGCCCGGGGCGAGCAGCCCCGGGCGAGGAGGCCCGGGGCGAGCAGCCCCGGGCGAGGAGGCCCGGGGCGAGCAGCCCCGGGCCTGGAGGCCCGGGGCGAGCAGCCCCGGGCGAGGAGGCCCGGGGCGAGCAGCCCCGGGCCTGGAGGCCCGGGGCGAGCAGCCCCGGGCCTGGAGGCCCGGGGCGAGCAGCCCCGGGCCTGGAGGCCCGGGGCGAGCAGCCCCGGGCCTGGAGGCCCGGGGCGAGCAGCCCCGGGCCTGGAGGCCCGGGGCGAGCAGCCCCGGGCCTGGAGGCCCGGGGCGAGCAGCCCCGGGCCTGGAGGCCCGGGGCGAGCAGCCCCGGGCCTGGAGGCCCGGGGCGAGCAGCCCCGGGCCTGGAGGCCCGGGGCGAGCAGCCCCGGGCCTGGAGGCCCGGGGCGAGCAGCCCCGGGCCTGGAGGCCCGGGGCGAGCAGCCCCGGGCCTGGAGGCCCGGGGCGAGCAGCCCCGGGCCTGGAGGCCCGGGGCGAGCAGCCCCGGGCCTGGAGGCCCGGGGCGAGCAGCCCCGGGCCTGGAGGCCCGGGGCGAGCAGCCCCGGGCCTGGAGGCCCGGGGCGAGCGGGGCACTTCCCTTTCTGGGTCTCCAATGCCTCGGACCTTTGCGGGGAATCTCTGCACTGAGTCCCCAGGGTCTGGAGGCTGTTTCGGGTCCTGTGAACCCTTTCTCTCAGGTACAGGGAGCGGCTTCACCCACGGTGAGCCAAGGTAATGACTCAGGGCTTGGATGCCGTGTCTCGTAGCAGGTGTTTGGGATTCTGTGTTTCCCTACTCTCGGACCTAACCCCGGCATTTCTGGGCCGAGAGGAAGGGTTTGTTTCCTTTTCGGAGTCAGGCATCTGTCTCCTTGGGATTTTGTGCTCGCTGCATAGCCCCTGGAGGGGCTGCTTGGGATTCTGTGTCTCCCACTTCTCCAACATTCCCCGTGAGGTTCTCAGCTTAGACCCCATGGACTGGAGGCTGTGTGGGATACTCTGACCCGTTCCTCTCGGGTACACGCAGAGGCTTCAGGCATGATTAGCAATGGTAAGACACAGCCCCGGGCGAGGAGGCCCGGGGCGAGCAGCCCCGGGCGAGGAGGCCCGGGGCGAGCAGCCCCGGGCGAGGAGGCCCGGGGCGAGCAGCCCCGGGCGAGGAGGCCCGGGGCGAGCAGCCCCGGGCGAGGAGGCCCGGGGCGAGCAGCCCCGGGCGAGGAGGCCCGGGGCGAGCAGCCCCGGGCGAGGAGGCCCGGGGCGAGCAGCCCCGGGCGAGGAGGCCCGGGGCGAGCAGCCCCGGGCCTGGAGGCCCCGGGCGAGCAGCCCCGGGCGAGGAGGCCCGGGGCGAGCAGCCCAGGGCCTGGAGGCCCGGGGCGAGCAGCCCCGGGCCTGGAGGCCCGGGGCGAGCAGCCCCGGGCCTGGAGGCCCGGGGCGAGCAGCCCCGGGCGAGGAGGCCCGGGGCGAGCAGCCCCGGGCGAGGAGGCCCGGGGCGAGCAGCCCCGGGCCTGGAGGCCCGGGGCGAGCAGCCCCGGGCCTGGAGGCCCGGGGCGAGCAGCCCCGGGCCTGGAGGCCCGGGGCGAGCAGCCCCGGGCCTGGAGGCCCGGGGCGAGCAGCCCCGGGCCTGGAGGCCCGGGGCGAGCAGCCCCGGGCCTGGAGGCCCGGGGCGAGCAGCCCCGGGCCTGGAGGCCCGGGGCGAGCAGCCCCGGGCCTGGAGGCCCGGGGCGAGCAGCCCCGGGCCTGGAGGCCCGGGGCGAGCAGCCCCGGGCCTGGAGGCCCGGGGCGAGCAGCCCCGGGCCTGGAGGCCCGGGGCGAGCAGCCCCGGGCCTGGAGGCCCGGGGCGAGCAGCCCCGGGCCTGGAGGCCCGGGGCGAGCAGCCCCGGGCCTGGAGGCCCGGGGCGAGCAGCCCCGGGCCTGGAGGCCCGGGGCGAGCAGCCCCGGGCCTGGAGGCCCGGGGCGAGCAGCCCCGGGCCTGGAGGCCCGGGGCGAGCAGCCCCGGGCCTGGAGGCCCGGGGCGAGCAGCCCCGGGCCTGGAGGCCCGGGGCGAGCAGCCCCGGGCCTGGAGGCCCGGGGCGAGCAGCCCCGGGCCTGGAGGCCCGGGGCGAGCAGCCCCGGGCCTGGAGGCCCGGGGCGAGCGGGGCACTTCCCTTTCTGGGTCTCCAATGCCTCGGACCTTTGCGGGGAATCTCTGCACTGAGTCCCCAGGGTCTGGAGGCTGTTTCGGGTCCTGTGAACCCTTTCTCTCAGGTACAGGGAGCGGCTTCACCCACGGTGAGCCAAGGTAATGACTCAGGGCTTGGATGCCGTGTCTCGTAGCAGGTGTTTGGGATTCTGTGTTTCCCTACTCTCGGACCTAACCCCGGCATTTCTGGGCCGAGAGGAAGGGTTTGTTTCCTTTTCGGAGTCAGGCATCTGTCTCCTTGGGATTTTGTGCTCGCTGCATAGCCCCTGGAGGGGCTGCTTGGGATTCTGTGTCTCCCACTTCTCCAACATTCCCCGTAAGGTTCTCAGCTTAGACCCCATGGACTGGAGGCTGTGTGGGATACTCTGACCCGTTCCTCTCGGGTACAGGCAGAGGCTTCAGGCATGATTAGCAATGGTAAGAGACAGCCCCGGGCGAGGAGGCCCGGGGCGAGCAGCCCCGGGCGAGGAGGCCCGGGGCGAGCAGCCCCGGGCGAGGAGGCCCGGGGCGAGCAGCCCCGGGCGAGGAGGCCCGGGGCGAGCAGCCCCGGGCGAGGAGGCCCGGGGCGAGCAGCCCCGGGCCTGGAGGCCCGGGGCGAGCAGCCCCGGGCCTGGAGGCCCGGGGCGAGCAGCCCCGGGCGAGGAGGCCCGGGGCGAGCAGCCCCGGGCGAGGAGGCCCGGGGCGAGCAGCCCCGGGCGAGGAGGCCCGGGGCGAGCAGCCCCGGGCGAGGAGGCCCGGGGCGAGCAGCCCCGGGCGAGGAGGCCCGGGGCGAGCAGCCCCGGGCGAGGAGGCCCGGGGCGAGCAGCCCCGGGCGAGGAGGCCCGGGGCGAGCAGCCCCGGGCCTGGAGGCCCGGGGCGAGCAGCCCCGGGCCTGGAGGCCCGGGGCGAGCAGCCCCGGGCCTGGAGGCCCGGGGCGAGCAGCCCCGGGCCTGGAGGCCCGGGGCGAGCAGCCCCGGGCCTGGAGGCCCGGGGCGAGCAGCCCCGGGCCTGGAGGCCCGGGGCGAGCAGCCCCGGGCCTGGAGGCCCGGGGCGAGCAGCCCCGGGCCTGGAGGCCCGGGGCGAGCAGCCCCGGGCCTGGAGGCCAGGGGCGAGCGGGGCACTTCCCTTTCTGGGTCTCCAATGCCTCGGACCTTTGCGGGGAATCTCTGCACTGAGTCCCCAGGGTCTGGAGGCTGTTTCGGGTCCTGTGAACCCTTTCTCTCAGGTACAGGGAGCGGCTTCACCCACGGTGAGCCAAGGTAATGACTCAGGGCTTGGATGCCGTGTCTCGTAGCAGGTGTTTGGGATTCTGTGTTTCCCTACTCTCGGACCTAACCCCGGCATTTCTGGGCCGAGAGGAAGGGTTTGTTTCCTTTTCGGAGTCAGGCATCTGTCTCCTTGGGATTTTGTGCTCGCTGCATAGCCCCTGGAGGGGCTGCTTGGGATTCTGTGTCTCCCACTTCTCCAACATTCCCCGTGAGGTTCTCAGCTTAGACCCCATGGACTGGAGGCTGTGTGGGATACTCTGACCCGTTCCTCTCGGGTACAGGCAGAGGCTTCAGGCATGATTAGCAATGGTAAGAGACAGCCCCGGGCGAGGAGGCCCGGGGCGAGCAGCCCCGGGCGAGGAGGCCCGGGGCGAGCAGCCCCGGGCGAGGAGGCCCGGGGCGAGCAGCCCCGGGCCTGGAGGCCCGGGGCGAGCAGCCCCGGGCGAGGAGGCCCGGGGCGAGCAGCCCCGGGCCTGGAGGCCCGGGGCGAGCAGCCCCGGGCCTGGAGGCCCGGGGCGAGCAGCCCCGGGCCTGGAGGCCCGGGGCGAGCAGCCCCGGGCCTGGAGGCCCGGGGCGAGCAGCCCCGGGCCTGGAGGCCCGGGGCGAGCAGCCCCGGGCCTGGAGGCCCGGGGCGAGCAGCCCCGGGCCTGGAGGCCCGGGGCGAGCAGCCCCGGGCCTGGAGGCCCGGGGCGAGCAGCCCCGGGCCTGGAGGCCCGGGGCGAGCAGCCCCGGGCCTGGAGGCCCGGGGCGAGCAGCCCCGGGCCTGGAGGCCCGGGGCGAGCAGCCCCGGGCCTGGAGGCCCGGGGCGAGCAGCCCCGGGCCTGGAGGCCCGGGGCGAGCAGCCCCGGGCCTGGAGGCCCGGGGCGAGCAGCCCCGGGCCTGGAGGCCCGGGGCGAGCAGCCCCGGGCCTGGAGGCCCGGGGCGAGCAGCCCCGGGCCTGGAGGCCCGGGGCGAGCAGCCCCGGGCCTGGAGGCCCGGGGCGAGCAGCCCCGGGCCTGGAGGCCCGGGGCGAGCGGGGCACTTCCCTTTCTGGGTCTCCAATGCCTCGGACCTTTGCGGGGAATCTCTGCACTGAGTCCCCAGGGTCTGGAGGCTGTTTCGGGTCCTGTGAACCCTTTCTCTCAGGTACAGGGAGCGGCTTCACCCACGGTGAGCCAAGGTAATGACTCAGGGCTTGGATGCCGTGTCTCGTAGCAGGTGTTTGGGATTCTGTGTTTCCCTACTCTCGGACCTAACCCCGGCATTTCTGGGCCGAGAGGAAGGGTTTGTTTCCTTTTCGGAGTCAGGCATCTGTCTCCTTGGGATTTTGTGCTCGCTGCATAGCCCCTGGAGGGGCTGCTTGGGATTCTGTGTCTCCCACTTCTCCAACATTCCCCGTGAGGTTCTCAGCTTAGACCCCATGGACTGGAGGCTGTGTGGGATACTCTGACCCGTTCCTCTCGGGTACAGGCAGAGGCTTCAGGCATGATTAGCAATGGTAAGAGACAGCCCCGGGCGAGGAGGCCCGGGGCGAGCAGCCCCGGGCGAGGAGGCCCGGGGCGAGCAGCCCCGGGCGAGGAGGCCCGGGGCGAGCAGCCCCGGGCGAGGAGGCCCGGGGCGAGCAGCCCCGGGCGAGGAGGCCCGGGGCGAGCAGCCCCGGGCGAGGAGGCCCGGGGCGAGCAGCCCCGGGCGAGGAGGCCCGGGGCGAGCAGCCCCGGGCGAGGAGGCCCGGGGCGAGCAGCCCCGGGCGAGGAGGCCCGGGGCGAGCAGCCCCGGGCGAGGAGGCCCGGGGCGAGCAGCCCCGGGCGAGGAGGCCCGGGGCGAGCAGCCCCGGGCGAGGAGGCCCGGGGCGAGCAGCCCCGGGCGAGGAGGCCCGGGGCGAGCAGCCCCGGGCGAGGAGGCCCGGGGCGAGCAGCCCCGGGCGAGGAGGCCCGGGGCGAGCAGCCCCGGGCGAGGAGGCCCGGGGCGAGCAGCCCCGGGCGAGGAGGCCCGGGGCGAGCAGCCCCGGGCGAGGAGGCCCGGGGCGAGCAGCCCCGGGCGAGGAGGCCCGGGGCGAGCAGCCCCGGGCGAGGAGGCCCGGGGCGAGCAGCCCCGGGCGAGGAGGCCCGGGGCGAGCAGCCCCGGGCGAGGAGGCCCGGGGCGAGCAGCCCCGGGCGAGGAGGCCCGGGGCGAGCAGCCCCGGGCGAGGAGGCCCGGGGCGAGCAGCCCCGGGCGAGGAGGCCCGGGGCGAGCAGCCCCGGGCGAGGAGGCCCGGGGCGAGCAGCCCCGGGCGAGGAGGCCCGGGGCGAGCAGCCCCGGGCGAGGAGGCCCGGGGCGAGCAGCCCCGGGCGAGGAGGCCCGGGGCGAGCAGCCCCGGGCCTGGAGGCCCGGGGCGAGCAGCCCCGGGCGAGGAGGCCCGGGGCGAGCAGCCCCGGGCGAGGAGGCCCGGGGCGAGCAGCCCCGGGCCTGGAGGCCCGGGGCGAGCAGCCCCGGGCCTGGAGGCCCGGGGCGAGCAGCCCCGGGCCTGGAGGCCCGGGGCGAGCAGCCCCGGGCCTGGAGGCCCGGGGCGAGCAGCCCCGGGCCTGGAGGCCCGGGGCGAGCAGCCCCGGGCCTGGAGGCCCGGGGCGAGCAGCCCCGGGCCTGGAGGCCCGGGGCGAGCAGCCCCGGGCCTGGAGGCCCGGGGCGAGCAGCCCCGGGCCTGGAGGCCCGGGGCGAGCAGCCCCGGGCCTGGAGGCCCGGGGCGAGCAGCCCCGGGCCTGGAGGCCCGGGGCGAGCAGCCCCGGGCCTGGAGGCCCGGGGCGAGCAGCCCCGGGCCTGGAGGCCCGGGGCGAGCAGCCCCGGGCCTGGAGGCCCGGGGCGAGCAGCCCCGGGCCTGGAGGCCCGGGGCGAGCAGCCCCGGGCCTGGAGGCCCGGGGCGAGCAGCCCCGGGCCTGGAGGCCCGGGGCGAGCAGCCCCGGGCCTGGAGGCCCGGGGCGAGCAGCCCCGGGCCTGGAGGCCCGGGGCGAGCAGCCCCGGGCCTGGAGGCCCGGGGCGAGCAGCCCCGGGCCTGGAGGCCCGGGGCGAGCAGCCCCGGGCCTGGAGGCCCGGGGCGAGCAGCCCCGGGCCTGGAGGCCCGGGGCGAGCAGCCCCGGGCCTGGAGGCCCGGGGCGAGCAGCCCCGGGCCTGGAGGCCCGGGGCGAGCAGCCCCGGGCCTGGAGGCCCGGGGCGAGCAGCCCCGGGCCTGGAGGCCCGGGGCGAGCAGCCCCGGGCCTGGAGGCCCGGGGCGAGCAGCCCCGGGCCTGGAGGCCCGGGGCGAGCAGCCCCGGGCCTGGAGGCCCGGGGCGAGCAGCCCCGGGCCTGGAGGCCCGGGGCGAGCAGCCCCGGGCCTGGAGGCCCGGGGCGAGCAGCCCCGGGCCTGGAGGCCCGGGGCGAGCAGCCCCGGGCCTGGAGGCCCGGGGCGAGCAGCCCCGGGCCTGGAGGCCCGGGGCGAGCAGCCCCGGGCCTGGAGGCCCGGGGCGAGCAGCCCCGGGCCTGGAGGCCCGGGGCGAGCAGCCCCGGGCCTGGAGGCCCGGGGCGAGCAGCCCCGGGCCTGGAGGCCCGGGGCGAGCAGCCCCGGGCCTGGAGGCCCGGGGCGAGCAGCCCCGGGCCTGGAGGCCCGGGGCGAGCAGCCCCGGGCCTGGAGGCCCGGGGCGAGCAGCCCCGGGCCTGGAGGCCCGGGGCGAGCAGCCCCGGGCCTGGAGGCCCGGGGCGAGCAGCCCCGGGCCTGGAGGCCCGGGGCGAGCAGCCCCGGGCCTGGAGGCCCGGGGCGAGCAGCCCCGGGCCTGGAGGCCCGGGGCGAGCAGCCCCGGGCCTGGAGGCCCGGGGCGAGCAGCCCCGGGCCTGGAGGCCCGGGGCGAGCAGCCCCGGGCCTGGAGGCCCGGGGCGAGCAGCCCCGGGCCTGGAGGCCCGGGGCGAGCAGCCCCGGGCCTGGAGGCCCGGGGCGAGCAGCCCCGGGCCTGGAGGCCCGGGGCGAGCAGCCCCGGGCCTGGAGGCCCGGGGCGAGCAGCCCCGGGCCTGGAGGCCCGGGGCGAGCAGCCCCGGGCCTGGAGGCCCGGGGCGAGCAGCCCCGGGCCTGGAGGCCCGGGGCGAGCAGCCCCGGGCCTGGAGGCCCGGGGCGAGCAGCCCCGGGCCTGGAGGCCCGGGGCGAGCAGCCCCGGGCCTGGAGGCCCGGGGCGAGCAGCCCCGGGCCTGGAGGCCCGGGGCGAGCAGCCCCGGGCCTGGAGGCCCGGGGCGAGCAGCCCCGGGCCTGGAGGCCCGGGGCGAGCAGCCCCGGGCCTGGAGGCCCGGGGCGAGCAGCCCCGGGCCTGGAGGCCCGGGGCGAGCAGCCCCGGGCCTGGAGGCCCGGGGCGAGCAGCCCCGGGCCTGGAGGCCCGGGGCGAGCAGCCCCGGGCCTGGAGGCCCGGGGCGAGCAGCCCCGGGCCTGGAGGCCCGGGGCGAGCAGCCCCGGGCCTGGAGGCCCGGGGCGAGCAGCCCCGGGCCTGGAGGCCCGGGGCGAGCAGCCCCGGGCCTGGAGGCCCGGGGCGAGCAGCCCCGGGCCTGGAGGCCCGGGGCGAGCAGCCCCGGGCCTGGAGGCCCGGGGCGAGCAGCCCCGGGCCTGGAGGCCCGGGGCGAGCAGCCCCGGGCCTGGAGGCCCGGGGCGAGCAGCCCCGGGCCTGGAGGCCCGGGGCGAGCAGCCCCGGGCCTGGAGGCCCGGGGCGAGCAGCCCCGGGCCTGGAGGCCCGGGGCGAGCAGCCCCGGGCCTGGAGGCCCGGGGCGAGCAGCCCCGGGCCTGGAGGCCCGGGGCGAGCAGCCCCGGGCCTGGAGGCCCGGGGCGAGCGGGGCACTTCCCTTTCTGGGTCTCCAATGCCTCGGACCTTTGCGGGGAATCTCTGCACTGAGTCCCCAGGGTCTGGAGGCTGTTTCGGGTCCTGTGAACCCTTTCTCTCAGGTACAGGGAGCGGCTTCACCCACGGTGAGCCAAGGTAATGACTCAGTGCTTGGATGCCGTGTCTCGTAGCAGGTGTTTGGGATTCTGTGTTTCCCTACTCTCGGACCTAACCCCGGCATTTCTGGGCCGAGAGGAAGGGTTTGTTTCCTTTTCGGAGTCAGGCATCTGTCTCCTTGGGATTTTGTGCTCGCTGCATAGCCCCTGGAGGGGCTGCTTGGGATTCTGTGTCTCCCACTTCTCCAACATTCCCCGTGAGGTTCTCAGCTTAGACCCCATGGACTGGAGGCTGTGTGGGATACTCTGACCCGTTCCTCTCGGGTACAGGCAGAGGCTTCAGGCATGATTAGCAATGGTAAGAGACAGCCCCGGGCGAGGAGGCCCGGGGCGAGCAGCCCCGGGCGAGGAGGCCCGGGGCGAGCAGCCCCGGGCGAGGAGGCCCGGGGCGAGCAGCCCCGGGCGAGGAGGCCCGGGGCGAGCAGCCCCGGGCGAGGAGGCCCGGGGCGAGCAGCCCCGGGCGAGGAGGCCCGGGGCGAGCAGCCCCGGGCCTGGAGGCCCGGGGCGAGCAGCCCCGGGCGAGGAGGCCCGGGGCGAGCAGCCCAGGGCCTGGAGGCCCGGGGCGAGCAGCCCCGGGCCTGGAGGCCCGGGGCGAGCAGCCCCGGGCCTGGAGGCCCGGGGCGAGCAGCCCCGGGCGAGGAGGCCCGGGGCGAGCAGCCCCGGGCGAGGAGGCCCGAGGCGAGCAGCCCC
The DNA here is from genome assembly GCF_028749965.1 of Puma concolor. Lineage (NCBI taxonomy): Eukaryota > Metazoa > Chordata > Mammalia > Carnivora > Felidae > Puma > Puma concolor. The sequence continues at coordinate 63,514,561 of NC_141681.1, forward strand.
GGGCCTGGAGGCCCGGGGCGAGCAGCCCCGGGCCTGGAGGCCCGGGGCGAGCAGCCCCGGGCCTGGAGGCCCGGGGCGAGCAGCCCCGGGCCTGGAGGCCCGGGGCGAGCAGCCCCGGGCCTGGAGGCCCGGGGCGAGCAGCCCCGGGCCTGGAGGCCCGGGGCGAGCAGCCCCGGGCCTGGAGGCCCGGGGCGAGCAGCCCCGGGCCTGGAGGCCCGGGGCGAGCAGCCCCGGGCCTGGAGGCCCGGGGCGAGCAGCCCCGGGCCTGGAGGCCCGGGGCGAGCAGCCCCGGGCCTGGAGGCCCGGGGCGAGCAGCCCCGGGCTTGGAGGCCCGGGGCGAGCAGCCCCGGGCCTGGAGGCCCGGGGCGAGCGGGGCACTTCCCTTTCTGGGTCTCCAATGCCTCGGACCTTTGCGGGGAATCTCTGCACTGAGTCCCCAGGGTCTGGAGGCTGTTTCGGGTCCTGTGAACCCTTTCTCTCAGGTACAGGGAGCGGCTTCACCCACGGTGAGCCAAGGTAATGACTCAGGGCTTGGATGCCGTGTCTCGTAGCAGGTGTTTGGGATTCTGTGTTTCCCTACTCTCGGACCTAACCCCGGCATTTCTGGGCCGAGAGGAAGGGTTTGTTTCCTTTTCGGAGTCAGGCATCTGTCTCCTTGGGATTTTGTGCTCGCTGCATAGCCCCTGGAGGGGCTGCTTGGGATTCTGTGTCTCCCACTTCTCCAACATTCCCCGTAAGGTTCTCAGCTTAGACCCCATGGACTGGAGGCTGTGTGGGATACTCTGACCCGTTCCTCTCGGGTACAGGCAGAGGCTTCAGGCATGATTAGCAATGGTAAGAGACAGCCCCGGGCGAGGAGGCCCGGGGCGAGCAGCCCCGGGCGAGGAGGCCCGGGGCGAGCAGCCCCGAGCGAGGAGGCCCGGGGCGAGCAGCCCCGGGCCTGGAGGCCCGGGGCGAGCAGCCCCGGGCGAGGAGGCCCGGGGCGAGCAGCCCCGGGCCTGGAGGCCCGGGGCGAGCAGCCCCGGGCGAGGAGGCCCGGGGCGAGCAGCCCCGGGCCTGGAGGCCCGGGGCGAGCAGCCCCGGGCCTGGAGGCCCGGGGCGAGCAGCCCCGGGCCTGGAGGCCCGGGGCGAGCAGCCCCGGGCCTGGAGGCCCGGGGCGAGCAGCCCCGGGCGAGGAGGCCCGGGGCGAGCAGCCCCGGGCGAGGAGGCCCGGGGCGAGCAGCCCCGGGCGAGGAGGCCCGGGGCGAGCAGCCCCGGGCGAGGAGGCCCGGGGCGAGCAGCCCCGGGCGAGGAGGCCCGGGGCGAGCAGCCCCGGGCGAGGAGGCCCGGGGCGAGCAGCCCCGGGCGAGGAGGCCCGGGGCGAGCAGCCCCGGGCGAGGAGGCCCGGGGCGAGCAGCCCCGGGCGAGGAGGCCCGGGGCGAGCAGCCCCGGGCGAGGAGGCCCGGGGCGAGCAGCCCCGGGCCTGGAGGCCCGGGGCGAGCAGCCCCGGGCGAGGAGGCCCGGGGCGAGCAGCCCCGGGCCTGGAGGCCCGGGGCGAGCAGCCCCGGGCCTGGAGGCCCGGGGCGAGCAGCCCCGGGCCTGGAGGCCCGGGGCGAGCAGCCCCGGGCCTGGAGGCCCGGGGCGAGCAGCCCCGGGCCTGGAGGCCCGGGGCGAGCAGCCCCGGGCCTGGAGGCCCGGGGCGAGCAGCCCCGGGCCTGGAGGCCCGGGGCGAGCAGCCCCGGGCCTGGAGGCCCGGGGCGAGCAGCCCCGGGCCTGGAGGCCCGGGGCGAGCAGCCCCGGGCCTGGAGGCCCGGGGCGAGCAGCCCCGGGCCTGGAGGCCAGGGGCGAGCGGGGCACTTCCCTTTCTGGGTCTCCAATGCCTCGGACCTTTGCGGGGAATCTCTGCACTGAGTAGGGTCTGGAGGCTGTTTCGGGTCCTGTGAACCCTTTCTCTCAGGTACAGGGAGCGGCTTCACCCACGGTGAGCCAAGGTAATGACTCAGGGCTTGGATGCCGTGTCTCGTAGCAGGTGTTTGGGATTCTGTGTTTCCCTACTCTCGGACCTAACCCCGGCATTTCTGGGCCGAGAGGAAGGGTTTGTTTCCTTTTCGGAGTCAGGCATCTGTCTCCTTGGGATTTTGTGCTCGCTGCATAGCCCCTGGAGGGGCTGCTTGGGATTCTGTGTCTCCCACTTCTCCAACATTCCCCGTGAGGTTCTCAGCTTAGACCCCATGGACTGGAGGCTGTGTGGGATACTCTGACCCGTTCCTCTCGGGTACAGGCAGAGGCTTCAGGCATGATTAGCAATGGTAAGAGACAGCCCCGGGCGAGGAGGCCCGGGGCGAGCAGCCCCGGGGCGAGGAGGCCCGGGGCGAGCAGCCCCGGGCGAGGAGGCCCGGGGCGAGCAGCCCCGGGCGAGGAGGCCCGGGGCGAGCAGCCCCGGGCCTGGAGGCCCGGGGCGAGCAGCCCCGGGCGAGGAGGCCCGGGGCGAGCAGCCCCGGGCCTGGAGGCCCGGGGCGAGCAGGCCCCGGGCCTGGAGGCCCGGGGCGAGCAGCCCCCGGGCCTGGAGGCCCGGGGCGAGCGGGGCACTTCCCTTCTGGGTCTCCAATGCCTCGGACCTTTGCGGGAATCTCTGCACTGAGTCCCCAGGGTCTGGAGGCTGTTTCGGGTCCTGTGAACCCTTTCTCTCAGGTACAGGGAGCGGCTTCACCCACGGTGAGCCAAGGTAATGACTCAGGGCTTGGATGCCGTGTCTCGTAGCAGGTGTTTGGGATTCTGTGTTTCCCTACTCTCGGACCTAACCCCGGCATTTCTGGGCGCGAGAGGAAGGGTTTGTTTCCTTTTCGGAGTCAGGCATCTGTCTCCTTGGGATTTTGTGCTCGCTGCATAGCCCCTGGAGGGGCTGCTTGGGATTCTGTGTCTCCCACTTCTCCAACATTCCCCGTAAGGTTCTCAGCTTAGACCCCATGGACTGGAGGCTGTGTGGGATACTCTGACCCGTTCCTCTCGGGTACACGCAGAGGCTTCAGGCATGATTAGCAATGGTAAGACACAGCCCCGGGGCGAGGAGGCCCGGGGGCGAGCAGCCCCGGGCGAGGAGGCCCGGGGCGAGCAGCCCCGGGCGAGGAGGCCCGGGGCGAGCAGCCCCGGGCGAGGAGGCCCCGGGGCGAGCAGCCCCGGGGCGAGGAGGCCCGGGGCGAGCAGCCCCGGGCGAGGAGGCCCGGGGCGAGCAGCCCCGGGCGAGGAGGCCCGGGGCGAGCAGCCCCGGGCGAGGAGGGCCCGGGGCGAGCAGCCCCGGGCGAGGAGGCCCCGGGGGCGAGCAGCCCCGGGCGAGGAGGCCCGGGGCGAGCAGCCCCGGGCGAGGAGGCCCGGGGCGAGCAGCCCCGGGCGAGGAGGCCCCGGGGCGAGCAGCCCCGGGCGAGGAGGCCCGGGGCGAGCAGCCCCCGGGCGAGGAGGCCCGGGGCGAGCAGCCCCGGGCGAGGAGGCCCGGGGCGAGCAGCCCCGGGCGAGGAGGCCCGGGGCGAGCAGCCCCGGGCGAGGAGGCCCGGGGCGAGCAGCCCCCGGGCCTGGAGGCCCGGGGCGAGCAGCCCCGGGCCTGGAGGCCCCGGGGCGAGCAGCCCCGGGCCTGGAGGCCCGGGGCGAGCAGCCCCCGGGCGAGGAGGCCCGGGGCGAGCAGCCCCGGGCCTGGAGGCCCGGGGCGAGCAGCCCCGGCCTGGAGGCCCGGGGCGAGCAGCCCCGGGCCTGGAGGCCCGGGGCGAGCAGCCCCGGGCCTGGAGGCCCGGGGCGGAGCAAGCCCCGGGCCTGGAGGCCCGGGGCGAGCAGCCCCGGGGCCTGGAGGCCCCGGGGGCGAGCAGCCCCGGGGCCTGGAGGCCCGGGGCGAGCAGCCCCGGGCCTGGAGGCCCGGGGCGAGCAGCCCCGGGCCTGGAGGCCCGGGGCGAGCAGCCCCGGGCCTGGAGGCCCGGGGCGAGCAGCCCCCGGGCCTGGAGGCCCGGGGCGAGGCAGCCCCGGGCCTGGAGGCCCGGGGCGAGCAGCCCCGGGCCTGGAGGCCCGGGGCGAGCAGCCCCGGGCCTGGAGGCCCGGGGCGAGCAGCCCCGGGCCTGGAGGCCCGGGGCGAGCAGCCCCGGGCCTGGAGGCCCGGGGCGAGCAGCCCCGGGCCTGGAGGCCCGGGGCGAGCAGCCCCGGGCCTGGAGGCCCGGGGCGAGCAGCCCCGGGCCTGGAGGCCCGGGGCGAGCAGCCCCGGGCCTGGAGGCCCGGGGCGAGCAGCCCCGGGCCTGGAGGCCCGGGGCGAGCAGCCCCGGGCCTGGAGGCCCGGGGCGAGCAGCCCCGGGCCTGGAGGCCCGGGGCGAGCAGCCCCGGGCCTGGAGGCCCGGGGCGAGCAGCCCCGGGCCTGGAGGCCCGGGGCGAGCAGCCCCGGGCCTGGAGGCCCGGGGCGAGCAGCCCCGGGCCTGGAGGCCCGGGGCGAGCAGCCCCGGGCCTGGAGGCCCGGGGCGAGCAGCCCCGGGCCTGGAGGCCCGGGGCGAGCAGCCCCGGGCCTGGAGGCCCGGGGCGAGCAGCCCCGGGCGAGGAGGCCCGGGGCGAGCAGCCCCGGGCGAGGAGGCCCGGGGCGAGCAGCCCCGGGCGAGGAGGCCCGGGGCGAGCAGCCCCGGGCGAGGAGGCCCGGGGCGAGCAGCCCCGGGCGAGGAGGCCCGGGGCGAGCAGCCCCGGGCGAGGAGGCCCGGGGCGAGCAGCCCCGGGCGAGGAGGCCCGGGGCGAGCAGCCCCGGGCGAGGAGGCCCGGGGCGAGCAGCCCCGGGCGAGGAGGCCCGGGGCGAGCAGCCCCGGGCGAGGAGGCCCGGGGCGAGCAGCCCCGGGCGAGGAGGCCCGGGGCGAGCAGCCCCGGGCCTGGAGGCCCGGGGCGAGCAGCCCCGGGCGAGGAGGCCCGGGGCGAGCAGCCCCGGGCGAGGAGGCCCGGGGCGAGCAGCCCCGGGCGAGGAGGCCCGGGGCGAGCAGCCCCGGGCGAGGAGGCCCGGGGCGAGCAGCCCCGGGCGAGGAGGCCCGGGGCGAGCAGCCCCGGGCGAGGAGGCCCGGGGCGAGCAGCCCCGGGCGAGGAGGCCCGGGGCGAGCAGCCCCGGGCGAGGAGGCCCGGGGCGAGCAGCCCCGGGCGAGGAGGCCCGGGGCGAGCAGCCCCGGGCGAGGAGGCCCGGGGCGAGCAGCCCCGGGCGAGGAGGCCCGGGGCGAGCAGCCCCGGGCCTGGAGGCCCGGGGCGAGCAGCCCCGGGCCTGGAGGCCCGGGGCGAGCAGCCCCGGGCCTGGAGGCCCGGGGCGAGCAGCCCCGGGCCTGGAGGCCCGGGGCGAGCAGCCCCGGGCCTGGAGGCCCGGGGCGAGCAGCCCCGGGCCTGGAGGCCCGGGGCGAGCAGCCCCGGGCCTGGAGGCCCGGGGCGAGCAGCCCCGGGCCTGGAGGCCCGGGGCGAGCAGCCCCGGGCCTGGAGGCCCGGGGCGAGCAGCCCCGGGCCTGGAGGCCCGGGGCGAGCAGCCCCGGGCCTGGAGGCCCGGGGCGAGCAGCCCCGGGCCTGGAGGCCCGGGGCGAGCAGCCCCGGGCCTGGAGGCCCGGGGCGAGCAGCCCCGGGCCTGGAGGCCCGGGGCGAGCAGCCCCGGGCCTGGAGGCCCGGGGCGAGCAGCCCCGGGCCTGGAGGCCAGGGGCGAGCGGGGCACTTCCCTTTCTGGGTCTCCAATGCCTCGGACCTTTGCGGGGAATCTCTGCACTGAGTCCCCAGGGTCTGGAGGCTGTTTCGGGTCCTGTGAACCCTTTCTCTCAGGTACAGGGAGCGGCTTCACCCACGGTGAGCCAAGGTAATGACTCAGGGCTTGGATGCCGTGTCTCGTAGCAGGTGTTTGGGATTCTGTGTTTCCCTACTCTCGGACCTAACCCCGGCATTTCTGGGCCGAGAGGAAGGGTTTGTTTCCTTTTCGGAGTCAGGCATCTGTCTCCTTGGGATTTTGTGCTCGCTGCATAGCCCCTGGAGGGGCTGCTTGGGATTCTGTGTCTCCCACTTCTCCAACATTCCCCGTGAGGTTCTCAGCTTAGACCCCATGGACTGGAGGCTGTGTGGGATACTCTGACCCGTTCCTCTCGGGTACAGGCAGAGGCTTCAGGCATGATTAGCAATGGTAAGAGACAGCCCCGGGCGAGGAGGCCCGGGGCGAGCAGCCCCGGGCGAGGAGGCCCGGGGCGAGCAGCCCCGGGCGAGGAGGCCCGGGGCGAGCAGCCCCGGGCGAGGAGGCCCGGGGCGAGCAGCCCCGGGCCTGGAGGCCCGGGGCGAGCAGCCCCGGGCGAGGAGGCCCGGGGCGAGCAGCCCCGGGCCTGGAGGCCCGGGGCGAGCAGCCCCGGGCCTGGAGGCCCGGGGCGAGCAGCCCCGGGCCTGGAGGCCCGGGGCGAGCGGGGCACTTCCCTTTCTGGGTCTCCAATGCCTCGGACCTTTGCGGGGAATCTCTGCACTGAGTCCCCAGGGTCTGGAGGCTGTTTCGGGTCCTGTGAACCCTTTCTCTCAGGTACAGGGAGCGGCTTCACCCACGGTGAGCCAAGGTAATGACTCAGGGCTTGGATGCCGTGTCTCGTAGCAGGTGTTTGGGATTCTGTGTTTCCCTACTCTCGGACCTAACCCCGGCATTTCTGGGCCGAGAGGAAGGGTTTGTTTCCTTTTCGGAGTCAGGCATCTGTCTCCTTGGGATTTTGTGCTCGCTGCATAGCCCCTGGAGGGGCTGCTTGGGATTCTGTGTCTCCCACTTCTCCAACATTCCCCGTAAGGTTCTCAGCTTAGACCCCATGGACTGGAGGCTGTGTGGGATACTCTGACCCGTTCCTCTCGGGTACACGCAGAGGCTTCAGGCATGATTAGCAATGGTAAGACACAGCCCCGGGCGAGGAGGCCCGGGGCGAGCAGCCCCGGGCGAGGAGGCCCGGGGCGAGCAGCCCCGGGCGAGGAGGCCCGGGGCGAGCAGCCCCGGGCGAGGAGGCCCGGGGCGAGCAGCCCCGGGCGAGGAGGCCCGGGGCGAGCAGCCCCGGGCGAGGAGGCCCGGGGCGAGCAGCCCCGGGCGAGGAGGCCCGGGGCGAGCAGCCCCGGGCGAGGAGGCCCGGGGCGAGCAGCCCCGGGCGAGGAGGCCCGGGGCGAGCAGCCCCGGGCGAGGAGGCCCGGGGCGAGCAGCCCCGGGCGAGGAGGCCCGGGGCGAGCAGCCCCGGGCGAGGAGGCCCGGGGCGAGCAGCCCCGGGCGAGGAGGCCCGGGGCGAGCAGCCCCGGGCGAGGAGGCCCGGGGCGAGCAGCCCCGGGCGAGGAGGCCCGGGGCGAGCAGCCCCGGGCGAGGAGGCCCGGGGCGAGCAGCCCCGGGCGAGGAGGCCCGGGGCGAGCAGCCCCGGGCCTGGAGGCCCGGGGCGAGCAGCCCCGGGCCTGGAGGCCCGGGGCGAGCAGCCCCGGGCCTGGAGGCCCGGGGCGAGCAGCCCCGGGCGAGGAGGCCCGGGGCGAGCAGCCCCGGGCCTGGAGGCCCGGGGCGAGCAGCCCCGGGCCTGGAGGCCCGGGGCGAGCAGCCCCGGGCCTGGAGGCCCGGGGCGAGCAGCCCCGGGCCTGGAGGCCCGGGGCGAGCAGCCCCGGGCCTGGAGGCCCGGGGCGAGCAGCCCCGGGCCTGGAGGCCCGGGGCGAGCAGCCCCGGGCCTGGAGGCCCGGGGCGAGCAGCCCCGGGCCTGGAGGCCCGGGGCGAGCAGCCCCGGGCCTGGAGGCCCGGGGCGAGCAGCCCCGGGCCTGGAGGCCCGGGGCGAGCAGCCCCGGGCCTGGAGGCCCGGGGCGAGCAGCCCCGGGCCTGGAGGCCCGGGGCGAGCAGCCCCGGGCCTGGAGGCCCGGGGCGAGCAGCCCCGGGCCTGGAGGCCCGGGGCGAGCAGCCCCGGGCCTGGAGGCCCGGGGCGAGCAGCCCCGGGCCTGGAGGCCCGGGGCGAGCAGCCCCGGGCCTGGAGGCCCGGGGCGAGCAGCCCCGGGCCTGGAGGCCCGGGGCGAGCAGCCCCGGGCCTGGAGGCCCGGGGCGAGCAGCCCCGGGCCTGGAGGCCCGGGGCGAGCAGCCCCGGGCCTGGAGGCCCGGGGCGAGCAGCCCCGGGCCTGGAGGCCCGGGGCGAGCAGCCCCGGGCCTGGAGGCCCGGGGCGAGCAGCCCCGGGCCTGGAGGCCCGGGGCGAGCAGCCCCGGGCCTGGAGGCCCGGGGCGAGCAGCCCCGGGCCTGGAGGCCCGGGGCGAGCAGCCCCGGGCCTGGAGGCCCGGGGCGAGCAGCCCCGGGCCTGGAGGCCCGGGGCGAGCAGCCCCGGGCCTGGAGGCCCGGGGCGAGCAGCCCCGGGCCTGGAGGCCCGGGGCGAGCAGCCCCGGGCCTGGAGGCCCGGGGCGAGCAGCCCCGGGCCTGGAGGCCCGGGGCGAGCAGCCCCGGGCCTGGAGGCCCGGGGCGAGCAGCCCCGGGCCTGGAGGCCCGGGGCGAGCAGCCCCGGGCCTGGAGGCCCGGGGCGAGCAGCCCCGGGCCTGGAGGCCCGGGGCGAGCAGCCCCGGGCCTGGAGGCCCGGGGCGAGCGGGGCACTTCCCTTTCTGGGTCTCCAATGCCTCGGACCTTTGCGGGGAATCTCTGCACTGAGTCCCTAGGGTCTGGAGGCTGTTTCGGGTCCTGTGAACCCTTTCTCTCAGGTACAGGGAGCGGCTTCACCCACGGTGAGCCAAGGTAATGACTCAGGGCTTGGATGCCGTGTCTCGTAGCAGGTGTTTGGGATTCTGTGTTTCCCTACTCTCGGACCTAACCCCGGCATTTCTGGGCCGAGAGGAAGGGTTTGTTTCCTTTTCGGAGTCAGGCATCTGTCTCCTTGGGATTTTGTGCTCGCTGCATAGCCCCTGGAGGGGCTGCTTGGGATTCTGTGTCTCCCACTTCTCCAACATTCCCCGTAAGGTTCTCAGCTTAGACCCCATGGACTGGAGGCTGTGTGGGATACTCTGACCCGTTCCTCTCGGGTACAGGCAGAGGCTTCAGGCATGATTAGCCATGGTAAGAGACAGCCCCGGGCGAGGAGGCCCGGGGCGAGCAGCCCCGGGCGAGGAGGCCCGGGGCGAGCAGCCCCGGGCGAGGAGGCCCGGGGCGAGCAGCCCCGGGCGAGGAGGCCCGGGGCGAGCAGCCCCGGGCGAGGAGGCCCGGGGCGAGCAGCCCCGGGCGAGGAGGCCCGGGGCGAGCAGCCCCGGGCGAGGAGGCCCGGGGCGAGCAGCCCCGGGCGAGGAGGCCCGGGGCGAGCAGCCCCGGGCGAGGAGGCCCGGGGCGAGCAGCCCCGGGCGAGGAGGCCCGGGGCGAGCAGCCCCGGGCGAGGAGGCCCGGGGCGAGCAGCCCCGGGCGAGGAGGCCCGGGGCGAGCAGCCCCGGGCGAGGAGGCCCGGGGCGAGCAGCCCCGGGCGAGGAGGCCCGGGGCGAGCAGCCCCGGGCGAGGAGGCCCGGGGCGAGCAGCCCCGGGCGAGGAGGCCCGGGGCGAGCAGCCCCGGGCGAGGAGGCCCGGGGCGAGCAGCCCCGGGCGAGGAGGCCCGGGGCGAGCAGCCCCGGGCGAGGAGGCCCGGGGCGAGCAGCCCCGGGCGAGGAGGCCCGGGGCGAGCAGCCCCGGGCGAGGAGGCCCGGGGCGAGCAGCCCCGGGCGAGGAGGCCCGGGGCGAGCAGCCCCGGGCGAGGAGGCCCGGGGCGAGCAGCCCCGGGCGAGGAGGCCCGGGGCGAGCAGCCCCGGGCGAGGAGGCCCGGGGCGAGCAGCCCCGGGCGAGGAGGCCCGGGGCGAGCAGCCCCGGGCGAGGAGGCCCGGGGCGAGCAGCCCCGGGCGAGGAGGCCCGGGGCGAGCAGCCCCGGGCGAGGAGGCCCGGGGCGAGCAGCCCCGGGCGAGGAGGCCCGGGGCGAGCAGCCCCGGGCGAGGAGGCCCGGGGCGAGCAGCCCCGGGCGAGGAGGCCCGGGGCGAGCAGCCCCGGGCGAGGAGGCCCGGGGCGAGCAGCCCCGGGCGAGGAGGCCCGGGGCGAGCAGCCCCGGGCGAGGAGGCCCGGGGCGAGCAGCCCCGGGCGAGGAGGCCCGGGGCGAGCAGCCCCGGGCGAGGAGGCCCGGGGCGAGCAGCCCCGGGCCTGGAGGCCCGGGGCGAGCAGCCCCGGGCCTGGAGGCCCGGGGCGAGCAGCCCCGGGCCTGGAGGCCCGGGGCGAGCAGCCCCGGGCCTGGAGGCCCGGGGCGAGCAGCCCCGGGCCTGGAGGCCCGGGGCGAGCAGCCCCGGGCCTGGAGGCCCGGGGCGAGCAGCCCCGGGCCTGGAGGCCCGGGGCGAGCAGCCCCGGGCCTGGAGGCCCGGGGCGAGCAGCCCCGGGCCTGGAGGCCCGGGGCGAGCAGCCCCGGGCCTGGAGGCCCGGGGCGAGCAGCCCCGGGCCTGGAGGCCCGGGGCGAGCAGCCCCGGGCCTGGAGGCCCGGGGCGAGCAGCCCCGGGCCTGGAGGCCCGGGGCGAGCAGCCCCGGGCCTGGAGGCCCGGGGCGAGCAGCCCCGGGCCTGGAGGCCCGGGGCGAGCAGCCCCGGGCCTGGAGGCCCGGGGCGAGCAGCCCCGGGCCTGGAGGCCCGGGGCGAGCAGCCCCGGGCCTGGAGGCCCGGGGCGAGCAGCCCCGGGCCTGGAGGCCCGGGGCGAGCAGCCCCGGGCCTGGAGGCCCGGGGCGAGCAGCCCCGGGCCTGGAGGCCCGGGGCGAGCAGCCCCGGGCCTGGAGGCCCGGGGCGAGCAGCCCCGGGCCTGGAGGCCCGGGGCGAGCAGCCCCGGGCCTGGAGGCCCGGGGCGAGCAGCCCCGGGCCTGGAGGCCCGGGGCGAGCAGCCCCGGGCCTGGAGGCCCGGGGCGAGCAGCCCCGGGCCTGGAGGCCCGGGGCGAGCAGCCCCGGGCCTGGAGGCCCGGGGCGAGCAGCCCCGGGCCTGGAGGCCCGGGGCGAGCAGCCCCGGGCCTGGAGGCCCGGGGCGAGCAGCCCCGGGCCTGGAGGCCCGGGGCGAGCAGCCCCGGGCCTGGAGGCCCGGGGCGAGCAGCCCCGGGCCTGGAGGCCCGGGGCGAGCAGCCCCGGGCCTGGAGGCCCGGGGCGAGCAGCCCCGGGCCTGGAGGCCCGGGGCGAGCAGCCCCGGGCCTGGAGGCCCGGGGCGAGCAGCCCCGGGCCTGGAGGCCCGGGGCGAGCAGCCCCGGGCCTGGAGGCCCGGGGCGAGCAGCCCCGGGCCTGGAGGCCCGGGGCGAGCAGCCCCGGGCCTGGAGGCCCGGGGCGAGCAGCCCCGGGCCTGGAGGCCCGGGGCGAGCAGCCCCGGGCCTGGAGGCCCGGGGCGAGCAGCCCCGGGCCTGGAGGCCCGGGGCGAGCAGCCCCGGGCCTGGAGGCCCGGGGCGAGCAGCCCCGGGCCTGGAGGCCCGGGGCGAGCAGCCCCGGGCCTGGAGGCCCGGGGCGAGCAGCCCCGGGCCTGGAGGCCCGGGGCGAGCAGCCCCGGGCCTGGAGGCCCGGGGCGAGCAGCCCCGGGCCTGGAGGCCCGGGGCGAGCAGCCCCGGGCCTGGAGGCCCGGGGCGAGCAGCCCCGGGCCTGGAGGCCCGGGGCGAGCAGCCCCGGGCCTGGAGGCCCGGGGCGAGCAGCCCCGGGCCTGGAGGCCCGGGGCGAGCAGCCCCGGGCCTGGAGGCCCGGGGCGAGCAGCCCCGGGCCTGGAGGCCCGGGGCGAGCAGCCCCGGGCCTGGAGGCCCGGGGCGAGCAGCCCCGGGCCTGGAGGCCCGGGGCGAGCAGCCCCGGGCCTGGAGGCCCGGGGCGAGCAGCCCCGGGCCTGGAGGCCCGGGGCGAGCAGCCCCGGGCCTGGAGGCCCGGGGCGAGCAGCCCCGGGCCTGGAGGCCCGGGGCGAGCAGCCCCGGGCCTGGAGGCCCGGGGCGAGCAGCCCCGGGCCTGGAGGCCCGGGGCGAGCAGCCCCGGGCCTGGAGGCCCGGGGCGAGCAGCCCCGGGCCTGGAGGCCCGGGGCGAGCAGCCCCGGGCCTGGAGGCCCGGGGCGAGCAGCCCCGGGCCTGGAGGCCCGGGGCGAGCAGCCCCGGGCCTGGAGGCCCGGGGCGAGCAGCCCCGGGCCTGGAGGCCCGGGGCGAGCAGCCCCGGGCCTGGAGGCCCGGGGCGAGCAGCCCCGGGCCTGGAGGCCCGGGGCGAGCAGCCCCGGGCCTGGAGGCCCGGGGCGAGCAGCCCCGGGCCTGGAGGCCCGGGGCGAGCAGCCCCGGGCCTGGAGGCCCGGGGCGAGCAGCCCCGGGCCTGGAGGCCCGGGGCGAGCAGCCCCGGGCCTGGAGGCCCGGGGCGAGCAGCCCCGGGCCTGGAGGCCCGGGGCGAGCAGCCCCGGGCCTGGAGGCCCGGGGCGAGCAGCCCCGGGCCTGGAGGCCCGGGGCGAGCGGGGCACTTCCCATTCTGGGTCTCCAATGCCTCGGACCTTTGCGGGGAATCTCTGCACTGAGTCCCTAGGGTCTGGAGGCTGTTTCGGGTCCTGTGAACCCTTTCTCTCAGGTACAGGGAGCGGCTTCACCCACGGTGAGCCAAGGTAATGACTCAGGGCTTGGATGCCGTGTCTCGTAGCAGGTGTTTGGGATTCTGTGTTTCCCTACTCTCGGACCTAACCCCGGCATTTCTGGGCCGAGAGGAAGGGTTTGTTTCCTTTTCGGAGTCAGGCATCTGTCTCCTTGGGATTTTGTGCTCGCTGCATAGCCCCTGGAGGGGCTGCTTGGGATTCTGTGTCTCCCACTTCTCCAACATTCCCCGTAAGGTTCTCAGCTTAGACCCCATGGACTGGAGGCTGTGTGGGATACTCTGACCCGTTCCTCTCGGGTACAGGCAGAGGCTTCAGGCATGATTAGCCATGGTAAGAGACAGCCCCGGGCGAGGAGGCCCGGGGCGAGCAGCCCCGGGCGAGGAGGCCCGGGGCGAGCAGCCCCGGGCGAGGAGACCCCGGGCGAGCAGCCCCGGGCGAGGAGGCCCGGGGCGAGCAGCCCCGGGCGAGGAGGCCCGGGGCGAGCAGCCCCGGCGAGGAGGCCCGGGGGGAGCAGCCCCGGGCGAGGAGGCCCGGGGGGAGCAGCCCCGGGCGAGGAGGCCCGGGGCGAGCAGCCCCGGGCGAGGAGGCCCGGGGAGAGCAGCCCCGGGCGAGGAGGCCCGGGGCGAGCAGCCCCGGGCGAGGAGGCCCGGGGCGAGCAGCCCCGGGCGAGGAGGCCCGGGGCGAGCAGCCCCGGGCGAGGAGGCCCGGGGCGAGCAGCCCCGGGCGAGGAGGCCCGGGGCGAGCAGCCCCGGGCGAGGAGGCCCGGGGCGAGCAGCCCCGGGCGAGGAGGCCCGGGGCGAGCAGCCCCGGGCGAGGAGGCCCGGGGCGAGCAGCCCCGGGCGAGGAGGCCCGGGGCGAGCAGCCCCGGGCGAGGAGGCCCGGGGCGAGCAGCCCCGGGCGAGGAGGCCCGGGGCGAGCAGCCCCGGGCCTGGAGGCCCGGGGCGAGCAGCCCCGGGCCTGGAGGCCCGGGGCGAGCAGCCCCGGGCCTGGAGGCCCGGGGCGAGCAGCCCCGGGCCTGGAGGCCCGGGGCGAGCAGCCCCGGGCCTGGAGGCCCGGGGCGAGCAGCCCCGGGCCTGGAGGCCCGGGGCGAGCAGCCCCGGGCCTGGAGGCCCGGGGCGAGCAGCCCCGGGCCTGGAGGCCCGGGGCGAGCAGCCCCGGGCCTGGAGGCCCGGGGCGAGCAGCCCCGGGCCTGGAGGCCCGGGGCGAGCAGCCCCGGGCCTGGAGGCCCGGGGCGAGCAGCCCCGGGCCTGGAGGCCCGGGGCGAGCAGCCCCGGGCCTGGAGGCCCGGGGCGAGCAGCCCCGGGCCTGGAGGCCCGGGGCGAGCAGCCCCGGGCCTGGAGGCCCGGGGCGAGCAGCCCCGGGCCTGGAGGCCCGGGGCGAGCAGCCCCGGGCCTGGAGGCCCGGGGCGAGCAGCCCCGGGCCTGGAGGCCCGGGGCGAGCAGCCCCGGGCCTGGAGGCCCGGGGCGAGCAGCCCCGGGCCTGGAGGCCCGGGGCGAGCAGCCCCGGGCCTGGAGGCCCGGGGCGAGCAGCCCCGGGCCTGGAGGCCCGGGGCGAGCAGCCCCGGGCCTGGAGGCCCGGGGCGAGCAGCCCCGGGCCTGGAGGCCCGGGGCGAGCAGCCCCGGGCCTGGAGGCCCGGGGCGAGCAGCCCCGGGCCTGGAGGCCCGGGGCGAGCAGCCCCGGGCCTGGAGGCCCGGGGCGAGCAGCCCCGGGCCTGGAGGCCCGGGGCGAGCAGCCCCGGGCCTGGAGGCCCGGGGCGAGCAGCCCCGGGCCTGGAGGCCCGGGGCGAGCAGCCCCGGGCCTGGAGGCCCGGGGCGAGCAGCCCCGGGCCTGGAGGCCCGGGGCGAGCAGCCCCGGGCCTGGAGGCCCGGGGCGAGCAGCCCCGGGCCTGGAGGCCCGGGGCGAGCAGCCCCGGGCCTGGAGGCCCGGGGCGAGCAGCCCCGGGCCTGGAGGCCCGGGGCGAGCAGCCCCGGGCCTGGAGGCCCGGGGCGAGCAGCCCCGGGCCTGGAGGCCCGGGGCGAGCAGCCCCGGGCCTGGAGGCCCGGGGCGAGCAGCCCCGGGCCTGGAGGCCCGGGGCGAGCAGCCCCGGGCCTGGAGGCCCGGGGCGAGCAGCCCCGGGCCTGGAGGCCCGGGGCGAGCAGCCCCGGGCCTGGAGGCCCGGGGCGAGCAGCCCCGGGCCTGGAGGCCCGGGGCGAGCAGCCCCGGGCCTGGAGGCCCGGGGCGAGCAGCCCCGGGCCTGGAGGCCCGGGGCGAGCAGCCCCGGGCCTGGAGGCCCGGGGCGAGCAGCCCCGGGCCTGGAGGCCCGGGGCGAGCAGCCCCGGGCCTGGAGGCCCGGGGCGAGCAGCCCCGGGCCTGGAGGCCCGGGGCGAGCAGCCCCGGGCCTGGAGGCCCGGGGCGAGCAGCCCCGGGCCTGGAGGCCCGGGGCGAGCAGCCCCGGGCCTGGAGGCCCGGGGCGAGCAGCCCCGGGCCTGGAGGCCCGGGGCGAGCAGCCCCGGGCCTGGAGGCCCGGGGCGAGCAGCCCCGGGCCTGGAGGCCCGGGGCGAGCAGCCCCGGGCCTGGAGGCCCGGGGCGAGCAGCCCCGGGCCTGGAGGCCCGGGGCGAGCAGCCCCGGGCCTGGAGGCCCGGGGCGAGCAGCCCCGGGCCTGGAGGCCCGGGGCGAGCAGCCCCGGGCCTGGAGGCCCGGGGCGAGCAGCCCCGGGCCTGGAGGCCCGGGGCGAGCAGCCCCGGGCCTGGAGGCCCGGGGCGAGCAGCCCCGGGCCTGGAGGCCCGGGGCGAGCAGCCCCGGGCCTGGAGGCCCGGGGCGAGCAGCCCCGGGCCTGGAGGCCCGGGGCGAGCAGCCCCGGGCCTGGAGGCCCGGGGCGAGCAGCCCCGGGCCTGGAGGCCCGGGGCGAGCAGCCCCGGGCCTGGAGGCCCGGGGCGAGCAGCCCCGGGCCTGGAGGCCCGGGGCGAGCGGGGCACTTCCCATTCTGGGTCTCCAATGCCTCGGACCTTTGCGGGGAATCTCTGCACTGAGTCCCTAGGGTCTGGAGGCTGTTTCGGGTCCTGTGAACCCTTTCTCTCAGGTACAGGGAGCGGCTTCACCCACGGTGAGCCAAGGTAATGACTCAGGGCTTGGATGCCGTGTCTCGTAGCAGGTGTTTGGGATTCTGTGTTTCCCTACTCTCGGACCTAACCCCAGCATTTCTGGGCCGAGAGGAAGGGTTTGTTTCCTTTCGGAGTCAGGCATCTGTCTCCTTGGGATTTTGTGCTCGCTGCATAGCCCCTGGAGGGGCTGCTTGGGATTCTGTGTCTCCCACTTCTCCAACATTCCCCGTAAGGTTCTCAGCTTAGACCCCATGGACTGGAGGCTGTGTGGGATACTCTGACCCGTTCCTCTCGGGTACAGGCAGAGGCTTCAGGCATGATTAGCCATGGTAAGAGACAGCCCCGGGCGAGGAGGCCCGGGGCGAGCAGCCCCGGGCGAGGAGGCCCGGGGCGAGCAGCCCCGGGCGAGGAGGCCCGGGGCGAGCAGCCCCGGGCGAGGAGGCCCGGGGCGAGCAGCCCCGGGCGAGGAGGCCCGGGGCGAGCAGCCCCGGGCGAGGAGGCCCGGGGCGAGCAGCCCCGGGCGAGGAGGCCCGGGGCGAGCAGCCCCGGGCGAGGAGGCCCGGGGCGAGCAGCCCCGGGCGAGGAGGCCCGGGGCGAGCAGCCCCGGGCGAGGAGGCCCGGGGCGAGCAGCCCCGGGCGAGGAGGCCCGGGGCGAGCAGCCCCGGGCGAGGAGGCCCGGGGCGAGCAGCCCCGGGCCTGGAGGCCCGGGGCGAGCAGCCCCGGGCCTGGAGGCCCGGGGCGAGCAGCCCCGGGCCTGGAGGCCCGGGGCGAGCAGCCCCGGGCCTGGAGGCCCGGGGCGAGCAGCCCCGGGCCTGGAGGCCCGGGGCGAGCAGCCCCGGGCCTGGAGGCCCGGGGCGAGCAGCCCCGGGCCTGGAGGCCCGGGGCGAGCAGCCCCGGGCCTGGAGGCCCGGGGCGAGCAGCCCCGGGCCTGGAGGCCCGGGGCGAGCAGCCCCGGGCCTGGAGGCCCGGGGCGAGCAGCCCCGGGCCTGGAGGCCCGGGGCGAGCAGCCCCGGGCCTGGAGGCCCGGGGCGAGCAGCCCCGGGCCTGGAGGCCCGGGGCGAGCAGCCCCGGGCCTGGAGGCCCGGGGCGAGCAGCCCCGGGCCTGGAGGCCCGGGGCGAGCAGCCCCGGGCCTGGAGGCCCGGGGCGAGCAGCCCCGGGCCTGGAGGCCCGGGGCGAGCAGCCCCGGGCCTGGAGGCCCGGGGCGAGCAGCCCCGGGCCTGGAGGCCCGGGGCGAGCAGCCCCGGGCCTGGAGGCCCGGGGCGAGCAGCCCCGGGCCTGGAGGCCCGGGGCGAGCAGCCCCGGGCCTGGAGGCCCGGGGCGAGCAGCCCCGGGCCTGGAGGCCCGGGGCGAGCAGCCCCGGGCCTGGAGGCCCGGGGCGAGCAGCCCCGGGCCTGGAGGCCCGGGGCGAGCAGCCCCGGGCCTGGAGGCCCGGGGCGAGCAGCCCCGGGCCTGGAGGCCCGGGGCGAGCAGCCCCGGGCCTGGAGGCCCGGGGCGAGCAGCCCCGGGCCTGGAGGCCCGGGGCGAGCAGCCCCGGGCCTGGAGGCCCGGGGCGAGCAGCCCCGGGCCTGGAGGCCCGGGGCGAGCAGCCCCGGGCCTGGAGGCCCGGGGCGAGCAGCCCCGGGCCTGGAGGCCCGGGGCGAGCAGCCCCGGGCCTGGAGGCCCGGGGCGAGCAGCCCCGGGCCTGGAGGCCCGGGGCGAGCAGCCCCGGGCCTGGAGGCCCGGGGCGAGCAGCCCCGGGCCTGGAGGCCCGGGGCGAGCAGCCCCGGGCCTGGAGGCCCGGGGCGAGCAGCCCCGGGCCTGGAGGCCCGGGGCGAGCAGCCCCGGGCCTGGAGGCCCGGGGCGAGCAGCCCCGGGCCTGGAGGCCCGGGGCGAGCAGCCCCGGGCCTGGAGGCCCGGGGCGAGCAGCCCCGGGCCTGGAGGCCCGGGGCGAGCAGCCCCGGGCCTGGAGGCCCGGGGCGAGCAGCCCCGGGCCTGGAGGCCCGGGGCGAGCAGCCCCGGGCCTGGAGGCCCGGGGCGAGCAGCCCCGGGCCTGGAGGCCCGGGGCGAGCAGCCCCGGGCCTGGAGGCCCGGGGCGAGCAGCCCCGGGCCTGGAGGCCCGGGGCGAGCAGCCCCGGGCCTGGAGGCCCGGGGCGAGCAGCCCCGGGCCTGGAGGCCCGGGGCGAGCAGCCCCGGGCCTGGAGGCCCGGGGCGAGCAGCCCCGGGCCTGGAGGCCCGGGGCGAGCAGCCCCGGGCCTGGAGGCCCGGGGCGAGCAGCCCCGGGCCTGGAGGCCCGGGGCGAGCAGCCCCGGGCCTGGAGGCCCGGGGCGAGCAGCCCCGGGCCTGGAGGCCCGGGGCGAGCAGCCCCGGGCCTGGAGGCCCGGGGCGAGCAGCCCCGGGCCTGGAGGCCCGGGGCGAGCAGCCCCGGGCCTGGAGGCCCGGGGCGAGCAGCCCCGGGCCTGGAGGCCCGGGGCGAGCAGCCCCGGGCCTGGAGGCCCGGGGCGAGCAGCCCCGGGCCTGGAGGCCCGGGGCGAGCAGCCCCGGGCCTGGAGGCCCGGGGCGAGCAGCCCCGGGCCTGGAGGCCCGGGGCGAGCAGCCCCGGGCCTGGAGGCCCGGGGCGAGCAGCCCCGGGCCTGGAGGCCCGGGGCGAGCAGCCCCGGGCCTGGAGGCCCGGGGCGAGCAGCCCCGGGCCTGGAGGCCCGGGGCGAGCAGCCCCGGGCCTGGAGGCCCGGGGCGAGCAGCCCCGGGCCTGGAGGCCCGGGGCGAGCAGCCCCGGGCCTGGAGGCCCGGGGCGAGCAGCCCCGGGCCTGGAGGCCCGGGGCGAGCAGCCCCGGGCCTGGAGGCCCGGGGCGAGCAGCCCCGGGCCTGGAGGCCCGGGGCGAGCAGCCCCGGGCCTGGAGGCCCGG
The DNA here is from genome assembly GCF_028749965.1 of Puma concolor. Taxonomy (NCBI): domain Eukaryota; kingdom Metazoa; phylum Chordata; class Mammalia; order Carnivora; family Felidae; genus Puma; species Puma concolor. The sequence continues at coordinate 63,533,042 of NC_141681.1, forward strand.
GGCGAGCAGCCCCGGGCCTGGAGGCCCGGGGCGAGCAGCCCCGGGCCTGGAGGCCCGGGGCGAGCAGCCCCGGGCCTGGAGGCCCGGGGCGAGCAGCCCCGGGCCTGGAGGCCCGGGGCGAGCAGCCCCGGGCCTGGAGGCCCGGGGCGAGCAGCCCCGGGCCTGGAGGCCCGGGGCGAGCAGCCCCGGGCCTGGAGGCCCGGGGCGAGCAGCCCCGGGCCTGGAGGCCCGGGGCGAGCAGCCCCGGGCCTGGAGGCCCGGGGCGAGCAGCCCCGGGCCTGGAGGCCCGGGGCGAGCAGCCCCGGGCCTGGAGGCCCGGGGCGAGCAGCCCCGGGCCTGGAGGCCCGGGGCGAGCAGCCCCGGGCCTGGAGGCCCGGGGCGAGCAGCCCCGGGCCTGGAGGCCCGGGGCGAGCAGCCCCGGGCCTGGAGGCCCGGGGCGAGCAGCCCCGGGCCTGGAGGCCCGGGGCGAGCAGCCCCGGGCCTGGAGGCCCGGGGCGAGCAGCCCCGGGCCTGGAGGCCCGGGGCGAGCAGCCCCGGGCCTGGAGGCCCGGGGCGAGCAGCCCCGGGCCTGGAGGCCCGGGGCGAGCAGCCCCGGGCCTGGAGGCCCGGGGCGAGCAGCCCCGGGCCTGGAGGCCCGGGGCGAGCAGCCCCGGGCCTGGAGGCCCGGGGCGAGCAGCCCCGGGCCTGGAGGCCCGGGGCGAGCAGCCCCGGGCCTGGAGGCCCGGGGCGAGCAGCCCCGGGCCTGGAGGCCCGGGGCGAGCGGGGCACTTCCCTTTCTGGGTCTCCAATGCCTCGGACCTTTGCGGGGAATCTCTGCACTGAGTCCCCAGGGTCTGGAGGCTGTTTCGGGTCCTGTGAACCCTTTCTCTCAGGTACAGGGAGCGGCTTCACCCACGGTGAGCCAAGGTAATGACTCAGGGCTTGGATGCCGTGTCTCGTAGCAGGTGTTTGGGATTCTGTGTTTCCCTACTCTCGGACCTAACCCCGGCATTTCTGGGCCGAGAGGAAGGGTTTGTTTCCTTTTCGGAGTCAGGCATCTGTCTCCTTGGGATTTTGTGCTCGCTGCATAGCCCCTGGAGGGGCTGCTTGGGATTCTGTGTCTCCCACTTCTCCAACATTCCCCGTAAGGTTCTCAGCTTAGACCCCATGAACTGGAGGCTGTGTGGGATACTCTGACCCGTTCCTCTCGGGTACACGCAGAGGCTTCAGGCATGATTAGCAATGGTAAGACACAGCCCCGGGCGAGGAGGCCCGGGGCGAGCAGCCCCGGGCGAGGAGGCCCGGGGCGAGCAGCCCCGGGCGAGGAGGCCCGGGGCGAGCAGCCCCGGGCGAGGAGGCCCGGGGCGAGCAGCCCCGGGCGAGGAGGCCCGGGGCGAGCAGCCCCGGGCGAGGAGGCCCGGGGCGAGCAGCCCCGGGCGAGGAGGCCCGGGGCGAGCAGCCCCGGGCGAGGAGGCCCGGGGCGAGCAGCCCCGGGCGAGGAGGCCCGGGGCGAGCAGCCCCGGGCGAGGAGGCCCGGGGCGAGCAGCCCCGGGCCTGGAGGCCCGGGGCGAGCAGCCCCGGGCGAGGAGGCCCGGGGCGAGCAGCCCCGGGCCTGGAGGCCCGGGGCGAGCAGCCCCGGGCCTGGAGGCCCGGGGCGAGCAGCCCCGGGCGAGGAGGCCCAGGGCGAGCAGCCCCGGGCCTGGAGGCCCGGGGCGAGCAGCCCCGGGCCTGGAGGCCCGGGGCGAGCAGCCCCGGGCCTGGAGGCCCGGGGCGAGCAGCCCCGGGCGAGGAGGCCCGGGGCGAGCAGCCCCGGGCCTGGAGGCCCGGGGCGAGCAGCCCCGGGCCTGGAGGCCCGGGGCGAGCAGCCCCGGGCCTGGAGGCCCGGGGCGAGCAGCCCCGGGCGAGGAGGCCCGGGGCGAGCAGCCCCGGGCCTGGAGGCCCGGGGCGAGCAGCCCCGGGCCTGGAGGCCCGGGGCGAGCAGCCCCGGGCCTGGAGGCCCGGGGCGAGCAGCCCCGGGCCTGGAGGCCCGGGGCGAGCAGCCCCGGGCCTGGAGGCCCGGGGCGAGCAGCCCCGGGCCTGGAGGCCCGGGGCGAGCAGCCCCGGGCCTGGAGGCCCGGGGCGAGCAGCCCCGGGCCTCCAGGCCCGGGGCGAGCGTGGCACTTCCCTTTCTGGGTCTCCAATGCCTCGGACCTTTGCGGGGAATCTCTGCACTGAGTCCCCAGGGTCTGGAGGCTGTTTCGGGTCCTGTGAACCCTTTCTCTCAGGTACAGGGAGCGGCTTCACCCACGGTGAGCCAAGGTAATGACTCAGTGCTTGGATGCCGTGTCTCGTAGCAGGTGTTTGGGATTCTGTGTTTCCCTACTCTCGGACCTAACCCCGGCATTTCTGGGCCGAGAGGAAGGGTTTGTTTCCTTTTCGGAGTCAGGCATCTGTCTCCTTGGGATTTTGTGCTCGCTGCATAGCCCCTGGAGGGGCTGCTTGGGATTCTGTGTCTCCCACTTCTCCAACATTCCCCGTGAGGTTCTCAGCTTAGACCCCATGGACTGGAGGCTGTGTGGGATACTCTGACCCGTTCCTCTCGGGTACAGGCAGAGGCTTCAGGCATGATTAGCAATGGTAAGAGACAGCCCCGGGCGAGGAGGCCCGGGGCGAGCAGCCCCGGGCGAGGAGGCCCGGGGCGAGCAGCCCCGGGCGAGGAGGCCCGGGGCGAGCAGCCCCGGGCGAGGAGGCCCGGGGCGAGCAGCCCCGGGCGAGGAGGCCCGGGGCGAGCAGCCCCGGGCGAGGAGGCCCGGGGCGAGCAGCCCCGGGCGAGGAGGCCCGGGGCGAGCAGCCCCGGGCGAGGAGGCCCGGGGCGAGCAGCCCCGGGCGAGGAGGCCCGGGGCGAGCAGCCCCGGGCGAGGAGGCCCGGGGCGAGCAGCCCCGGGCGAGGAGGCCCGGGGCGAGCAGCCCCGGGCCTGGAGGCCCGGGGCGAGCAGCCCCGGGCGAGGAGGCCCGGGGCGAGCAGCCCCGGGCGAGGAGGCCCGGGGCGAGCAGCCCCGGGCCTGGAGGCCCGGGGCGAGCAGCCCCGGGCCTGGAGGCCCGGGGCGAGCAGCCCCGGGCGAGGAGGCCCGGGGCGAGCAGCCCCGGGCCTGGAGGCCCGGGGCGAGCAGCCCCGGGCCTGGAGGCCCGGGGCGAGCAGCCCCGGGCCTGGAGGCCCGGGGCGAGCAGCCCCGGGCCTGGAGGCCCGGGGCGAGCAGCCCCGGGCCTGGAGGCCCGGGGCGAGCAGCCCCGGGCCTGGAGGCCCGGGGCGAGCAGCCCCGGGCCTGGAGGCCCGGGGCGAGCAGCCCCGGGCCTGGAGGCCCGGGGCGAGCAGCCCCGGGCCTGGAGGCCCGGGGCGAGCAGCCCCGGGCCTGGAGGCCCGGGGCGAGCAGCCCCGGGCCTGGAGGCCCGGGGCGAGCAGCCCCGGGCCTGGAGGCCCGGGGCGAGCAGCCCCGGGCCTGGAGGCCCGGGGCGAGCAGCCCCGGGCCTGGAGGCCCGGGGCGAGCGGGGCACTTCCCTTTCTGGGTCTCCAATGCCTCGGACCTTTGCGGGGAATCTCTGCACTGAGTCCCCAGGGTCTGGAGGCTGTTTCGGGTCCTGTGAACCCTTTCTCTCAGGTACAGGGAGCGGCTTCACCCACGGTGAGCCAAGGTAATGACTCAGGGCTTGGATGCCGTGTCTCGTAGCAGGTGTTTGGGATTCTGTGTTTCCCTACTCTCGGACCTAACCCCGGCATTTCTGGGCCGAGAGGAAGGGTTTGTTTCCTTTTCGGAGTCAGGCATCTGTCTCCTTGGGATTTTGTGCTCGCTGCATAGCCCCTGGAGGGGCTGCTTGGGATTCTGTGTCTCCCACTTCTCCAACATTCCCCGTAAGGTTCTCAGCTTAGACCCCATGAACTGGAGGCTGTGTGGGATACTCTGACCCGTTCCTCTCGGGTACACGCAGAGGCTTCAGGCATGATTAGCAATGGTAAGACACAGCCCCGGGCGAGGAGGCCCGGGGCGAGCAGCCCCGGGCGAGGAGGCCCGGGGCGAGCAGCCCCGGGCGAGGAGGCCCGGGGCGAGCAGCCCCGGGCGAGGAGGCCCGGGGCGAGCAGCCCCGGGCGAGGAGGCCCGGGGCGAGCAGCCCCGGGCGAGGAGGCCCGGGGCGAGCAGCCCCGGGCGAGGAGGCCCGGGGCGAGCAGCCCCGGGCGAGGAGGCCCGGGGCGAGCAGCCCCGGGCGAGGAGGCCCGGGGCGAGCAGCCCCGGGCGAGGAGGCCCGGGGCGAGCAGCCCCGGGCCTGGAGGCCCGGGGCGAGCAGCCCCGGGCGAGGAGGCCCGGGGCGAGCAGCCCCGGGCCTGGAGGCCCGGGGCGAGCAGCCCCGGGCGAGGAGGCCCAGGTCGAGCAGCCCCGGGCCTGGAGGCCCGGGGCGAGCAGCCCCGGGCCTGGAGGCCCGGGGCGAGCAGCCCCGGGCCTGGAGGCCCGGGGCGAGCAGCCCCGGGCCTGGAGGCCCGGGGCGAGCAGCCCCGGGCGAGGAGGCCCGGGGCGAGCAGCCCCGGGCCTGGAGGCCCGGGGCGAGCAGCCCCGGGCCTGGAGGCCCGGGGCGAGCAGCCCCGGGCCTGGAGGCCCGGGGCGAGCAGCCCCGGGCCTGGAGGCCCGGGGCGAGCAGCCCCGGGCCTGGAGGCCCGGGGCGAGCAGCCCCGGGCCTGGAGGCCCGGGGCGAGCAGCCCCGGGCCTGGAGGCCCGGGGCGAGCAGCCCCGGGCCTCCAGGCCCGGGGCGAGCGGGGCACTTCCCTTTCTGGGTCTCCAATGCCTCGGACCTTTGCGGGGAATCTCTGCACTGAGTCCCCAGGGTCTGGAGGCTGTTTCGGGTCCTGTGAACCCTTTCTCTCAGGTACAGGGAGCGGCTTCACCCACGGTGAGCCAAGGTAATGACTCAGTGCTTGGATGCCGTGTCTCGTAGCAGGTGTTTGGGATTCTGTGTTTCCCTACTCTCGGACCTAACCCCGGCATTTCTGGGCCGAGAGGAAGGGTTTGTTTCCTTTTCGGAGTCAGGCATCTGTCTCCTTGGGATTTTGTGCTCGCTGCATAGCCCCTGGAGGGGCTGCTTGGGATTCTGTGTCTCCCACTTCTCCAACATTCCCCGTGAGGTTCTCAGCTTAGACCCCATGGACTGGAGGCTGTGTGGGATACTCTGACCCGTTCCTCTCGGGTACAGGCAGAGGCTTCAGGCATGATTAGCAATGGTAAGAGACAGCCCCGGGCGAGGAGGCCCGGGGCGAGCAGCCCCGGGCGAGGAGGCCCGGGGCGAGCAGCCCCGGGCGAGGAGGCCCGGGGCGAGCAGCCCCGGGCGAGGAGGCCCGGGGCGAGCAGCCCCGGGCGAGGAGGCCCGGGGCGAGCAGCCCCGGGCGAGGAGGCCCGGGGCGAGCAGCCCCGGGCGAGGAGGCCCGGGGCGAGCAGCCCCGGGCGAGGAGGCCCGGGGCGAGCAGCCCCGGGCGAGGAGGCCCGGGGCGAGCAGCCCCGGGCGAGGAGGCCCGGGGCGAGCAGCCCCGGGCGAGGAGGCCCGGGGCGAGCAGCCCCGGGCCTGGAGGCCCGGGGCGAGCAGCCCCGGGCCTGGAGGCCCGGGGCGAGCAGCCCCGGGCGAGGAGGCCCGGGGCGAGCAGCCCCGGGCCTGGAGGCCCGGGGCGAGCAGCCCCGGGCCTGGAGGCCCGGGGCGAGCAGCCCCGGGCCTGGAGGCCCGGGGCGAGCAGCCCCGGGCCTGGAGGCCCGGGGCGAGCAGCCCCGGGCCTGGAGGCCCGGGGCGAGCAGCCCCGGGCCTGGAGGCCCGGGGCGAGCAGCCCCGGGCCTGGAGGCCCGGGGCGAGCAGCCCCGGGCCTGGAGGCCCGGGGCGAGCAGCCCCGGGCCTGGAGGCCCGGGGCGAGCAGCCCCGGGCCTGGAGGCCCGGGGCGAGCAGCCCCGGGCCTGGAGGCCCGGGGCGAGCAGCCCCGGGCCTCCAGGCCCGGGGCGAGCGGGGCACTTCCCTTTCTGGGTCTCCAATGCCTCGGACCTTTGCGGGGAATCTCTGCACTGAGTCCCCAGGGTCTGGAGGCTGTTTCGGGTCCTGTGAACCCTTTCTCTCAGGTACAGGGAGCGGCTTCACCCACGGTGAGCCAAGGTAATGACTCAGTGCTTGGATGCCGTGTCTCGTAGCAGGTGTTTGGGATTCTGTGTTTCCCTACTCTCGGACCTAACCCCGGCATTTCTGGGCCGAGAGGAAGGGTTTGTTTCCTTTTCGGAGTCAGGCATCTGTCTCCTTGGGATTTTGTGCTCGCTGCATAGCCCCTGGAGGGGCTGCTTGGGATTCTGTGTCTCCCACTTCTCCAACATTCCCCGTGAGGTTCTCAGCTTAGACCCCATGGACTGGAGGCTGTGTGGGATACTCTGACCCGTTCCTCTCGGGTACAGGCAGAGGCTTCAGGCATGATTAGCAATGGTAAGAGACAGCCCCGGGCGAGGAGGCCCGGGGCGAGCAGCCCCGGGCGAGGAGGCCAGGGGCGAGCAGCCCCGGGCGAGGAGGCCCGGGGCGAGCAGCCCCGGGCGAGGAGGCCCGGGGCGAGCAGCCCCGGGCGAGGAGGCCCGGGGCGAGCAGCCCCGGGCGAGGAGGCCCGGGGCGAGCAGCCCCGGGCCTGGAGGCCCGGGGCGAGCAGCCCCGGGCGAGGAGGCCCGGGGCGAGCAGCCCCGGGCCTGGAGGCCCGGGGCGAGCAGCCCCGGGCCTGGAGGCCCGGGGCGAGCAGCCCCGGGCCTGGAGGCCCGGGGCGAGCAGCCCCGGGCCTGGAGGCCCGGGGCGAGCAGCCCCGGGCCTGGAGGCCCGGGGCGAGCAGCCCCGGGCCTGGAGGCCCGGGGCGAGCGGGGCACTTCCCTTTCTGGGTCTCCAATGCCTCGGACCTTTGCGGGGAATCTCTGCACTGAGTCCCCTGGGTCTGGAGGCTGTTTCGGGTCCTGTGAACCCTTTCTCTCAGGTACAGGGAGCGGCTTCACCCACGGTGAGCCAAGGTAATGACTCAGGGCTTGGATGCCGTGTCTCGTAGCAGGTGTTTGGGATTCTGTGTTTCCCTACTCTCGGACCTAACCCCGGCATTTCTGGGCCGAGAGGAAGGGTTTGTTTCCTTTTCGGAGTCAGGCATCTGTCTCCTTGGGATTTTGTGCTCGCTGCATAGCCCCTGGAGGGGCTGCTTGGGATTCTGTGTCTCCCACTTCTCCAACATTCCCCGTAAGGTTCTCAGCTTAGACCCCATGGACTGGAGGCTGTGTGGGATACTCTGACCCGTTCCTCTCGGGTACAGGCAGAGGCTTCAGGCATGATTAGCAATGGTAAGAGACAGCCCCGGGCGAGGAGGCCCGGGGCGAGCAGCCCCGGGCGAGGAGGCCCGGGGCGAGCAGCCCCGGGCGAGGAGGCCCGGGGCGAGCAGCCCCGGGCCTGGAGGCCCGGGGCGAGCAGCCCCTGGCGAGGAGGCCCGGGGCGAGCAGCCCCGGGCGTGGAGGCCCGGGGCGAGCAGCCCCGGGCGAGGAGGCCCGGGGCGAGCAGCCCCGGGCGAGGAGGCCCGGGGCGAGCAGCCCCGGGGGAGGAGGCCCGGGGCGAGCAGCCCCGGGCGAGGAGGCCCGGGGCGAGCAGCCCCGGGCGAGGAGGCCCGGGGCGAGCAGCCCCGGGCGAGGAGGCCCGGGGCGAGCAGCCCCGGGCGAGGAGGCCCGGGGCGAGCAGCCCCGGGCGAGGAGGCCCGGGGCGAGCAGCCCCGGGCGAGGAGGCCCGGGGCGAGCAGCCCCGGGCGAGGAGGCCCGGGGCGAGCAGCCCCGGGCGAGGAGGCCCGGGGCGAGCAGCCCCGGGCGAGGAGGCCCGGGGCGAGCAGCCCCGGGCGAGGAGGCCCGGGGCGAGCAGCCCCGGGCGAGGAGGCCCGGGGCGAGCAGCCCCGGGCGAGGAGGCCCGGGGCGAGCAGCCCCGGGCGAGGAGGCCCGGGGCGAGCAGCCCCGGGCGAGGAGGCCCGGGGCGAGCAGCCCCGGGCGAGGAGGCCCGGGGCGAGCAGCCCCGGGCCTGGAGGCCCGGGGCGAGCAGCCCCGGGCCTGGAGGCCCGGGGCGAGCAGCCCCGGGCCTGGAGGCCCGGGGCGAGCAGCCCCGGGCCTGGAGGCCCGGGGCGAGCAGCCCCGGGCCTGGAGGCCCGGGGCGAGCAGCCCCGGGCCTGGAGGCCCGGGGCGAGCAGCCCCGGGCCTGGAGGCCCGGGGCGAGCAGCCCCGGGCCTGGAGGCCAGGGGCGAGCAGCCCCGGGCCTGGAGGCCAGGGGCGAGCAGCCCCGGGCCTGGAGGCCAGGGGCGAGCAGCCCCGGGCCTGGAGGCCAGGGGCGAGCGGGGCACTTCCCTTTCTGGGTCTCCAATGCCTCGGACCTTTGCGGGGAATCTCTGCACTGAGTCCCCAGGGTCTGGAGGCTGTTTCGGGTCCTGTGAACCCTTTCTCTCAGGTACAGGGAGCGGCTTCACCCACGGTGAGCCAAGGTAATGACTCAGGGCTTGGATGCCGTGTCTCGTAGCAGGTGTTTGGGATTCTGTGTTTCCCTACTCTCGGACCTAACCCCGGCATTTCTGGGCCGAGAGGAAGGGTTTGTTTCCTTTTCGGAGTCAGGCATCTGTCTCCTTGGGATTTTGTGCTCGCTGCATAGCCCCTGGAGGGGCTGCTTGGGATTCTGTGTCTCCCACTTCTCCAACATTCCCCGTGAGGTTCTCAGCTTAGACCCCATGGACTGGAGGCTGTGTGGGATACTCTGACCCGTTCCTCTCGGGTACAGGCAGAGGCTTCAGGCATGATTAGCAATGGTAAGAGACAGCCCCGGGCGAGGAGGCCCGGGGCGAGCAGCCCCGGGCGAGGAGGCCCGGGGCGAGCAGCCCCGGGCGAGGAGGCCCGGGGCGAGCAGCCCCGGGCCTGGAGGCCCGGGGCGAGCAGCCCCGGGCGAGGAGGCCCGGGGCGAGCAGCCCCGGGCCTGGAGGCCCGGGGCGAGCAGCCCCGGGCCTGGAGGCCCGGGGCGAGCAGCCCCGGGCCTGGAGGCCCGGGGCGAGCAGCCCCGGGCCTGGAGGCCCGGGGCGAGCGGGGCACTTCCCTTTCTGGGTCTCCAATGCCTCGGACCTTTGCGGGGAATCTCTGCACTGAGTCCCCAGGGTCTGGAGGCTGTTTCGGGTCCTGTGAACCCTTTCTCTCAGGTACAGGGAGCGGCTTCACCCACGGTGAGCCAAGGTAATGACTCAGGGCTTGGATGCCGTGTCTCGTAGCAGGTGTTTGGGATTCTGTGTTTCCCTACTCTCGGACCTAACCCCGGCATTTCTGGGCCGAGAGGAAGGGTTTGTTTCCTTTTCGGAGTCAGGCATCTGTCTCCTTGGGATTTTGTGCTCGCTGCATAGCCCCTGGAGGGGCTGCTTGGGATTCTGTGTCTCCCACTTCTCCAACATTCCCCGTAAGGTTCTCAGCTTAGACCCCATGGACTGGAGGCTGTGTGGGATACTCTGACCCGTTCCTCTCGGGTACAGGCAGAGGCTTCAGGCATGATTAGCAATGGTAAGAGACAGCCCCGGGCGAGGAGGCCCGGGGCGAGCAGCCCCGGGCGAGGAGGCCCGGGGCGAGCAGCCCCGAGCGAGGAGGCCCGGGGCGAGCAGCCCCGGGCCTGGAGGCCCGGGGCGAGCAGCCCCTGGCGAGGAGGCCCGGGGCGAGCAGCCCCGGGCGTGGAGGCCCGGGGCGAGCAGCCCCGGGCGAGGAGGCCCGGGGCGAGCAGCCCCGGGCCTGGAGGCCCGGGGCGAGCAGCCCCGGGCCTGGAGGCCCGGGGCGAGCAGCCCCGGGCCTGGAGGCCCGGGGCGAGCAGCCCCGGGCGAGGAGGCCCGGGGCGAGCAGCCCCGGGCGAGGAGGCCCGGGGCGAGCAGCCCCGGGCGAGGAGGCCCGGGGCGAGCAGCCCCGGGCGAGGAGGCCCGGGGCGAGCAGCCCCGGGCGAGGAGGCCCGGGGCGAGCAGCCCCGGGCGAGGAGGCCCGGGGCGAGCAGCCCCGGGCGAGGAGGCCCGGGGCGAGCAGCCCCGGGCGAGGAGGCCCGGGGCGAGCAGCCCCGGGCGAGGAGGCCCGGGGCGAGCAGCCCCGGGCGAGGAGGCCCGGGGCGAGCAGCCCCGGGCGAGGAGGCCCGGGGCGAGCAGCCCCGGGCGAGGAGGCCCGGGGCGAGCAGCCCCGGGCGAGGAGGCCCGGGGCGAGCAGCCCCGGGCGAGGAGGCCCGGGGCGAGCAGCCCCGGGCGAGGAGGCCCGGGGCGAGCAGCCCCGGGCCTGGAGGCCCGGGGCGAGCAGCCCCGGGCCTGGAGGCCCGGGGCGAGCAGCCCCGGGCCTGGAGGCCCGGGGCGAGCAGCCCCGGGCCTGGAGGCCCGGGGCGAGCAGCCCCGGGCCTGGAGGCCCGGGGCGAGCAGCCCCGGGCCTGGAGGCCCGGGGCGAGCAGCCCCGGGCCTGGAGGCCCGGGGCGAGCAGCCCCGGGCCTGGAGGCCCGGGGCGAGCAGCCCCGGGCCTGGAGGCCCGGGGCGAGCAGCCCCGGGCCTGGAGGCCCGGGGCGAGCAGCCCCGGGCCTGGAGGCCCGGGGCGAGCAGCCCCGGGCCTGGAGGCCCGGGGCGAGCAGCCCCGGGCCTGGAGGCCAGGGGCGAGCAGCCCCGGGCCTGGAGGCCAGGGGCGAGCGGGGCACTTCCCTTTCTGGGTCTCCAATGCCTCGGACCTTTGCGGGGAATCTCTGCACTGAGTCCCCAGGGTCTGGAGGCTGTTTCGGGTCCTGTGAACCCTTTCTCTCAGGTACAGGGAGCGGCTTCACCCACGGTGAGCCAAGGTAATGACTCAGGGCTTGGATGCCGTGTCTCGTAGCAGGTGTTTGGGATTCTGTGTTTCCCTACTCTCGGACCTAACCCCGGCATTTCTGGGCCGAGAGGAAGGGTTTGTTTCCTTTTCGGAGTCAGGCATCTGTCTCCTTGGGATTTTGTGCTCGCTGCATAGCCCCTGGAGGGGCTGCTTGGGATTCTGTGTCTCCCACTTCTCCAACATTCCCCATGAGGTTCTCAGCTTAGACCCCATGGACTGGAGGCTGTGTGGGATACTCTGACCCGTTCCTCTCGGGTACAGGCAGAGGCTTCAGGCATGATTAGCAATGGTAAGAGACAGCCCCGGGCGAGGAGGCCCGGGGCGAGCAGCCCCGGGCGAGGAGGCCCGGGGCGAGCAGCCCCGGGCGAGGAGGCCCGGGGCGAGCAGCCCCGGGCCTGGAGGCCCGGGGCGAGCAGCCCCGGGCGAGGAGGCCCGGGGCGAGCAGCCCCGGGCCTGGAGGCCCGGGGCGAGCAGCCCCGGGCCTGGAGGCCCGGGGCGAGCAGCCCCGGGCCTGGAGGCCCGGGGCGAGCAGCCCCGGGCCTGGAGGCCCGGGGCGAGCAGCCCCGGGCCTGGAGGCCCGGGGCGAGCAGCCCCGGGCCTGGAGGCCCGGGGCGAGCAGCCCCGGGCCTGGAGGCCCGGGGCGAGCAGCCCCGGGCCTGGAGGCCCGGGGCGAGCGGGGCACTTCCCTTTCTGGGTCTCCAATGCCTCGGACCTTTGCGGGGAATCTCTGCACTGAGTCCCCAGGGTCTGGAGGCTGTTTCGGGTCCTGTGAACCCTTTCTCTCAGGTACAGGGAGCGGCTTCACCCACGGTGAGCCAAGGTAATGACTCAGGGCTTGGATGCCGTGTCTCGTAGCAGGTGTTTGGGATTCTGTGTTTCCCTACTCTCGGACCTAACCCCGGCATTTCTGGGCCGAGAGGAAGGGTTTGTTTCCTTTTCGGAGTCAGGCATCTGTCTCCTTGGGATTTTGTGCTCGCTGCATAGCCCCTGGAGGGGCTGCTTGGGATTCTGTGTCTCCCACTTCTCCAACATTCCCCGTAAGGTTCTCAGCTTAGACCCCATGGACTGGAGGCTGTGTGGGATACTCTGACCCGTTCCTCTCGGGTACAGGCAGAGGCTTCAGGCATGATTAGCCATGGTAAGAGACAGCCCCGGGCGAGGAGGCCCGGGGCGAGCAGCCCCGGGCGAGGAGGCCCGGGGCGAGCAGCCCCGGGCGAGGAGGCCCGGGGCGAGCAGCCCCGGGCCTGGAGGCCCGGGGCGAGCAGCCCCGGGCGAGGAGGCCCGGGGCGAGCAGCCCCGGGCGAGGAGGCCCGGGGCGAGCAGCCCCGGGCGAGGAGGCCCGGGGCGAGCAGCCCCGGGCCTGGAGGCCCGGGGCGAGCAGCCCCGGGCGAGGAGGCCCGGGGCGAGCAGCCCCGGGCGAGGAGGCCCGGGGCGAGCAGCCCCGGGCCTGGAGGCCCGGGGCGAGCAGCCCCGGGCGAGGAGGCCCGGGGCGAGCAGCCCCGGGCGAGGAGGCCCGGGGCGAGCAGCCCCGGGCGAGGAGGCCCGGGGCGAGCAGCCCCGGGCGAGGAGGCCCGGGGCGAGCAGCCCCGGGCCTGGAGGCCCGGGGCGAGCAGCCCCGGGCGAGGAGGCCCGGGGCGAGCATCCCCGGGCCTGGAGGCCCGGGGCGAGCAGCCCCGGGCCTGGAGGCCCGGGGCGAGCAGCCCCGGGCCTGGAGGCCCGGGGCGAGCAGCCCCGGGCCTGGAGGCCCGGGGCGAGCAGCCCCGGGCCTGGCGGCCCGGGGCGAGCAGCCCCGGGCCTGGCGGCCCGGGGCGAGCAGCCCCGGGCCTGGCGGCCCGGGGCGAGCAGCCCCGGGCCTGGAGGCCCGGGGCGAGCAGCCCCGGGCCTGGAGGCCCGGGGCGAGCGGGGCACTTCCCTTTCTGGGTCTCCAATGCCTCGGACCTTTGCGGGGAATCTCTGCACTGATTCCCTAGGGTCTGGAGGCTGTTTCGGGTCCTGTGAACCCTTTCTCTCAGGTACAGGGAGCGGCTTCACCCACGGTGAGCCAAGGTAATGACTCAGGGCTTGGATGCCGTGTCTCGTAGCAGGTGTTTGGGATTCTGTGTTTCCCTACTCTCGGACCTAACCCCGGCATTTCTGGGCCGAGACGAAGGGTTTGTTTCCTTTTCGGAGTCAGGCATCTGTCTCCTTGGGATTTTGTGCTCGCTGCATAGCCCCTGGAGGGGCTGCTTGGGATTCTGTGTCTCCCACTTCTCCAACATTCCCCGTAAGGTTCTCAGCTTAGACCCCATGGACTGGAGGCTGTGTGGGATACTCTGACCCGTTCCTCTCGGGTACAGGCAGAGGCTTCAGGCATGATTAGCCATGGTAAGAGACAGCCCCGGGCGAGGAGGCCCGGGGCGAGCAGCCCCGGGCGAGGAGGCCCGGGGCGAGCAGCCCCGGGCGAGGAGGCCCGGGGCGAGCAGCCCCGGGCGAGGAGGCCCGGGGCGAGCAGCCCCGGGCGAGGAGGCCCGGGGCGAGCAGCCCCGGGCGAGGAGGCCCGGGGCGAGCAGCCCCGGGCGAGGAGGCCCGGGGCGAGCAGCCCCGGGCGAGGAGGCCCGGGGCGAGCAGCCCCGGGCGAGGAGGCCCGGGGCGAGCAGCCCCGGGCCTGGAGGCCCGGGGCGAGCAGCCCCGGGCCTGGAGGCCCGGGGCGAGCAGCCCCGGGCCTGGAGGCCCGGGGCGAGCAGCCCCGGGCCTGGAGGCCCGGGGCGAGCAGCCCCGGGCCTGGAGGCCCGGGGCGAGCAGCCCCGGGCCTGGAGGCCCGGGGCGAGCAGCCCCGGGCCTGGAGGCCCGGGGCGAGCAGCCCCGGGCCTGGAGGCCCGGGGCGAGCAGCCCCGGGCCTGGAGGCCCGGGGCGAGCAGCCCCGGGCCTGGAGGCCCGGGGCGAGCTGCCCCGGGCCTGGAGGCCCGGGGCGAGCTGCCCCGGGCCTGGAGGCCCGGGGCGAGCTGCCCCGGGCCTGGAGGCCCGGGGCGAGCTGCCCCGGGCCTGGAGGCCCGGGGCGAGCTGCCCCGGGCCTGGAGGCCCGGGGCGAGCTGCCCCGGGCCTGGAGGCCCGGGGCGAGCAGCCCCGGGCCTGGAGGCCCGGGGCGAGCAGCCCCGGGCCTGGAGGCCCGGGGCGAGCAGCCCCGGGCCTGGAGGCCCGGGGCGAGCAGCCCCGGGCCTGGAGGCCCGGGGCGAGCAGCCCCGGGCCTGGAGGCCCGGGGCGAGCAGCCCCGGGCCTGGAGGCCCGGGGCGAGCAGCCCCGGGCCTGGAGGCCCGGGGCGAGCAGCCCCGGGCCTGGAGGCCCGGGGCGAGCAGCCCCGGGCCTGGAGGCCCGGGGCGAGCGGGGCACTTCCCTTTCTGGGTCTCCAATGCCTCGGACCTTTGCGGGGAATCTCTGCACTGAGTCCCTAGGGTCTGGAGGCTGTTTCGGGTCCTGTGAACCCTTTCTCTCAGGTACAGGGAGCGGCTTCACCCACGGTGAGCCAAGGTAATGACTCAGGGCTTGGATGCCGTGTCTCGTAGCAGGTGTTTGGGATTCTGTGTTTCCCTACTCTCGGACCTAACCCCGGCATTTCTGGGCCGAGAGGAAGGGTTTGTTTCCTTTTCGGAGTCAGGCATCTGTCTCCTTGGGATTTTGTGCTCGCTGCATAGCCCCTGGAGGGGCTGCTTGGGATTCTGTGTCTCCCTCTTCTCCAACATTCCCCGTAAGGTTCTCAGCTTAGACCCCATGGACTGGAGGCTGTGTGGGATACTCTGACCCGTTCCTCTCGGGTACAGGCAGAGGCTTCAGGCATGATTAGCCATGGTAAGAGACAGCCCCGGGCGAGGAGGCCCGGGGCGAGCAGCCCCGGGCGAGGAGGCCCGGGGCGAGCAGCCCCGGGCGAGGAGGCCCGGGGCGAGCAGCCCCGGGCGAGGAGGCCCGGGGCGAGCAGCCCCGGGCGAGGAGGCCCGGGGCGAGCAGCCCCGGGCGAGGAGGCCCGGGGCGAGCAGCCCCGGGCGAGGAGGCCCGGGGCGAGCAGCCCCGGGCGAGGAGGCCCGGGGCGAGCAGCCCCGGGCCTGGAGGCCCGGGGCGAGCAGCCCCGGGCGAGGAGGCCCGGGGCGAGCAGCCCCGGGCCTGGAGGCCCGGGGCGAGCAGCCCCGGGCCTGGAGGCCCGGGGCGAGCAGCCCGGGGCCTGGAGGCCCGGGGCGAGCAGCCCCGGGCCTGGAGGCCCGGGGCGAGCAGCCCCGGGCCTGGAGGCCCGGGGCGAGCAGCCCCGGGCCTGGAGGCCCGGGGCGAGCAGCCCCGGGCCTGGAGGCCCGGGGCGAGCAGCCCCGGGCCTGGAGGCCCGGGGCGAGCAGCCCCGGGCCTGGAGGCCCGGGGCGAGCAGCCCCGGGCCTGGAGGCCCGGGGCGAGCAGCCCCGGGCCTGGAGGCCCGGGGCGAGCAGCCCCGGGCCTGGAGGCCCGGGGCGAGCAGCCCCGGGCCTGGAGGCCCGGGGCGAGCAGCCCCGGGCCTGGAGGCCCGGGGCGAGCAGCCCCGGGCCTGGAGGCCCGGGGCGAGCAGCCCCGGGCCTGGAGGCCCGGGGCGAGCGGGGCACTTCCCTTTCTGGGTCTCCAATGCCTCGGACCTTTGCGGGGAATCTCTGCACTGAGTCCCTAGGGTCTGGAGGCTGTTTCGGGTCCTGTGAACCCTTTCTCTCAGGTACAGGGAGCGGCTTCACCCACGGTGAGCCAAGGTAATGACTCAGGGCTTGGATGCCGTGTCTCGTAGCAGGTGTTTGGGATTCTGTGTTTCCCTACTCTCGGACCTAACCCCGGCATTTCTGGGCCGAGAGGAAGGGTTTGTTTCCTTTTCGGAGTCAGGCATCTGTCTCCTTGGGATTTTGTGCTCGCTGCATAGCCCCTGGAGGGGCTGCTTGGGATTCTGTGTCTCCCACTTCTCCAACATTCCCCGTAAGGTTCTCAGCTTAGACCCCATGGACTGGAGGCTGTGTGGGATACTCTGACCCGTTCCTCTCGGGTACAGGCAGAGGCTTCAGGCATGATTAGCCATGGTAAGAGACAGCCCCGGGCGAGGAGGCCCGGGGCGAGCAGCCCCGGGCGAGGAGGCCCGGGGCGAGCAGCCCCGGGCGAGGAGGCCCGGGGCGAGCAGCCCCGGGCGAGGAGGCCCGGGGCGAGCAGCCCCGGGCGAGGAGGCCCGGGGCGAGCAGCCCCGGGCGAGGAGGCCCGGGGCGAGCAGCCCCGGGCGAGGAGGCCCGGGGCGAGCAGCCCCGGGCGAGGAGGCCCGGGGCGAGCAGCCCCGGGCGAGGAGGCCCGGGGCGAGCAGCCCCGGGCGAGGAGGCCCGGGGCGAGCAGCCCCGGGCGAGGAGGCCCGGGGCGAGCAGCCCCGGGCCTGGAGGCCCGGGGCGAGCAGCCCCGGGCGAGGAGGCCCGGGGCGAGCAGCCCCGGGCCTGGAGGCCCGGGGCGAGCAGGCCCGGGGCGAGCAGCCCCGGGCCTGGAGGCCCGGGGCGAGCAGCCCCGGGCCTGGAGGCCCGGGGCGAGCAGCCCCGGGCCTGGAGGCCCGGGGCGAGCAGCCCCGGGCCTGGAGGCCCGGGGCGAGCAGCCCCGGGCCTGGAGGCCCGGGGCGAGCAGCCCCGGGCCTGGAGGCCCGGGGCGAGCAGCCCCGGGCCTGGAGGCCCGGGGCGAGCAGCCCCGGGCCTGGAGGCCCGGGGCGAGCAGCCCCGGGCCTGGAGGCCCGGGGCGAGCAGCCCCGGGCCTGGAGGCCCGGGGCGAGCGGGGCACTTCCCTTTCTGGGTCTCCAATGCCTCGGACCTTTGCGGGGAATCTCTGCACTGATTCCCTAGGGTCTGGAGGCTGTTTCGGGTCCTGTGAACCCTTTCTCTCAGGTACAGGGAGCGGCTTCACCCACGGTGAGCCAAGGTAATGACTCAGGGCTTGGATGCCGTGTCTCGTAGCAGGTGTTTGGGATTCTGTGTTTCCCTACTCTCGGACCTAACCCCGGCATTTCTGGGCCGAGACGAAGGGTTTGTTTCCTTTTCGGAGTCAGGCATCTGTCTCCTTGGGATTTTGTGCTCGCTGCATAGCCCCTGGAGGGGCTGCTTGGGATTCTGTGTCTCCCACTTCTCCAACATTCCCCGTAAGGTTCTCAGCTTAGACCCCATGGACTGGAGGCTGTGTGGGATACTCTGACCCGTTCCTCTCGGGTACAGGCAGAGGCTTCAGGCATGATTAGCCATGGTAAGAGACAGCCCCGGGCGAGGAGGCCCGGGGCGAGCAGCCCCGGGCGAGGAGGCCCGGGGCGAGCAGCCCCGGGCGAGGAGGCCCGGGGCGAGCAGCCCCGGGCGAGGAGGCCCGGGGCGAGCAGCCCCGGGCGAGGAGGCCCGGGGCGAGCAGCCCCGGGCGAGGAGGCCCGGGGCGAGCAGCCCCGGGCGAGGAGGCCCGGGGCGAGCAGCCCCGGGCGAGGAGGCCCGGGGCGAGCAGCCCCGGGCCTGGAGGCCCGGGGCGAGCAGCCCCGGGCGAGGAGGCCCGGGGCGAGCAGCCCCGGGCCTGGAGGCCCGGGGCGAGCAGCCCCGGGCCTGGAGGCCCGGGGCGAGCAGCCCCGGGCCTGGAGGCCCGGGGCGAGCAGCCCCGGGCCTGGAGGCCCGGGGCGAGCAGCCCCGGGCCTGGAGGCCCGGGGCGAGCAGCCCCGGGCCTGGAGGCCCGGGGCGAGCAGCCCCGGGCCTGGAGGCCCGGGGCGAGCAGCCCCGGGCCTGGAGGCCCGGGGCGAGCAGCCCCGGGCCTGGAGGCCCGGGGCGAGCAGCCCCGGGCCTGGAGGCCCGGGGCGAGCAGCCCCGGGCCTGGAGGCCCGGGGCGAGCAGCCCCGGGCCTGGAGGCCCGGGGCGAGCAGCCCCGGGCCTGGAGGCCCGGGGCGAGCAGCCCCGGGCCTGGAGGCCCGGGGCGAGCAGCCCCGGGCCTGGAGGCCCGGGGCGAGCAGCCCCGGGCCTGGAGGCCCGGGGCGAGCAGCCCCGGGCCTGGAGGCCCGGGGCGAGCGGGGCACTTCCCTTTCTGGGTCTCCAATGCCTCGGACCTTTGCGGGGAATCTCTGCACTGAGTCCCTAGGGTCTGGAGGCTGTTTCGGGTCCTGTGAACCCTTTCTCTCAGGTACAGGGAGCGGCTTCACCCACGGTGAGCCAAGGTAATGACTCAGGGCTTGGATGCCGTGTCTCGTAGCAGGTGTTTGGGATTCTGTGTTTCCCTACTCTCGGACCTAACCCCGGCATTTCTGGGCCGAGAGGAAGGGTTTGTTTCCTTTTCGGAGTCAGGCATCTGTCTCCTTGGGATTTTGTGCTCGCTGCATAGCCCCTGGAGGGGCTGCTTGGGATTCTGTGTCTCCCTCTTCTCCAACATTCCCCGTAAGGTTCTCAGCTTAGACCCCATGGACTGGAGGCTGTGTGGGATACTCTGACCCGTTCCTCTCGGGTACAGGCAGAGGCTTCAGGCATGATTAGCCATGGTAAGAGACAGCCCCGGGCGAGGAGGCCCGGGGCGAGCAGCCCCGGGCGAGGAGGCCCGGGGCGAGCAGCCCCGGGCGAGGAGGCCCGGGGCGAGCAGCCCCGGGCGAGGAGGCCCGGGGCGAGCAGCCCCGGGCGAGGAGGCCCGGGGCGAGCAGCCCCGGGCGAGGAGGCCCGGGGCGAGCAGCCCCGGGCGAGGAGGCCCGGGGCGAGCAGCCCCGGGCGAGGAGGCCCGGGGCGAGCAGCCCCGGGCCTGGAGGCCCGAGGCGAGCAGCCCCGGGCGAGGAGGCCCGGGGCGAGCAGCCCCGGGCCTGGAGGCCCGGGGCGAGCAGCCCCGGGCGAGGAGGCCCGGGGCGAGCAGCCCCGGGCCTGGAGGCCCGGGGCGAGCAGCCCGGGGCCTGGAGGCCCGGGGCGAGCAGCCCGGGGCCTGGAGGCCCGGGGCGAGCAGCCCGGGGCCTGGAGGCCCGGGGCGAGCAGCCCGGGGCCTGGAGGCCCGGGGCGAGCAGCCCGGGGCCTGGAGGCCCGGGGCGAGCAGCCCCGGGCCTGGAGGCCCGGGGCGAGCAGCCCCGGGCCTGGAGGCCCGGGGCGAGCAGCCCCGGGCCTGGAGGCCCGGGGCGAGCAGCCCCGGGCCTGGAGGCCCGGGGCGAGCAGCCCCGGGCCTGGAGGCCCGGGGCGAGCAGCCCCGGGCCTGGAGGCCCGGGGCGAGCAGCCCCGGGCCTGGAGGCCCGGGGCGAGCAGCCCCGGGCCTGGAGGCCCGGGGCGAGCAGCCCCGGGCCTGGAGGCCCGGGGCGAGCAGCCCCGGGCCTGGAGGCCCGGGGCGAGCAGCCCCGGGCCTGGAGGCCCGGGGCGAGCAGCCCCGGGCCTGGAGGCCCGGGGCGAGCAGCCCCGGGCCTGGAGGCCCGGGGCGAGCAGCCCCGGGCCTGGAGGCCCGGGGCGAGCAGCCCCGGGCCTGGAGGCCCGGGGCGAGCAGCCCCGGGCCTGGAGGCCCGGGGCGAGCAGCCCCGGGCCTGGAGGCCCGGGGCGAGCAGCCCCGGGCCTGGAGGCCCGGGGCGAGCAGCCCCGGGCCTGGAGGCCCGGGGCGAGCAGCCCCGGGCCTGGAGGCCCGGGGCGAGCAGCCCCGGGCCTGGAGGCCCGGGGCGAGCAGCCCCGGGCCTGGAGGCCCGGGGCGAGCAGCCCCGGGCCTGGAGGCCCGGGGCGAGCAGCCCCGGGCCTGGAGGCCCGGGGCGAGCAGCCCCGGGCCTGGAGGCCCGGGGCGAGCAGCCCCGGGCCTGGAGGCCCGGGGCGAGCAGCCCCGGGCCTGGAGGCCCGGGGCGAGCGGGGCACTTCCCTTTCTGGGTCTCCAATGCCTCGGACCTTTGCGGGGAATCTCTGCACTGAGTCCCTAGGGTCTGGAGGCTGTTTCGGGTCCTGTGAACCCTTTCTCTCAGGTACAGGGAGCGGCTTCACCCACGGTGAGCCAAGGTCATGACTCAGGGCTTGGATGCCGTGTCTCGTAGCAGGTGTTTGGGATTCTGTGTTTCCCTACTCTCGGACCTAACCCCGGCATTTCTGGGCCGAGAGGAAGGGTTTGTTTCCTTTTCGGAGTCAGGCATCTGTCTCCTTGGGATTTTGTGCTCGCTGCATAGCCCCTGGAGGGGCTGCTTGGGATTCTGTGTCTCCCACTTCTCCAACATTCCCCGTAAGGTTCTCAGCTTAGACCCCATGGACTGGAGGCTGTGTGGGATACTCTGACCCGTTCCTCTCGGGTACAGGCAGAGGCTTCAGGCATGATTAGCCATGGTAAGAGACAGCCCCGGGCGAGGAGGCCCGGGGCGAGCAGCCCCGGGCGAGGAGGCCCGGGGCGAGCAGCCCCGGGCGAGGAGGCCCGGGGCGAGCAGCCCCGGGCCTGGAGGCCCGGGGCGAGCAGCCCCGGGCGAGGAGGCCCGGGGCGAGCAGCCCCGGGCCTGGAGGCCCGGGGCGAGCAGCCCCGGGCCTGGAGGCCCGGGGCGAGCAGCCCCGGGCCTGGAGGCCCGGGGCGAGCAGCCCCGGGCCTGGAGGCCCGGGGCGAGCAGCCCCGGGCCTGGAGGCCCGGGGCGAGCAGCCCCGGGCCTGGAGGCCCGGGGCGAGCAGCCCCGGGCCTGGAGGCCCGGGGCGAGCGGGGCACTTCCCTTTCTGGGTCTCCAATGCCTCGGACCTTTGCGGGGAATCTCTGCACTGAGTCCCTAGGGTCTGGAAGCTGTTTCTGGTCCTGTGAACCCTTTCTCTCAGGTACAGGGAGCGGCTTCACCCACGGTGAGCCAAGGTCATGACTCAGGGCTTGGATGCCGTGTCTCGTAGCAGGTGTTTGGGATTCTGTGTTTCCCTACTCTCGGACCTAACCCCGGCATTTCTGGGCCGAGAGGAAGGGTTTGTTTCCTTTTCGGAGTCAGGCATCTGTCTCCTTGGGATTTTGTGCTCGCTGCATAGCCCCTGGAGGGGCTGCTTGGGATTCTGTGTCTCCCACTTCTCCAACATTCCCCGTAAGGTTCTCAGCTTAGACCCCATGGACTGGAGGCTGTGTGGGATACTCTGACCCGTTCCTCTCGGGTACAGGCAGAGGCTTCAGGCATGATTAGCCATGGTAAGAGACAGCCCCGGGCGAGGAGGCCCGGGGCGAGCAGCCCCGGGCGAGGAGGCCCGGGGCGAGCAGCCCCGGGCGAGGAGGCCCGGGGCGAGCAGCCCCGGGCCTGGAGGCCCGGGGCGAGCAGCCCCGGGCGAGGAGGCCCGGGGCGAGCAGCCCCGGGCCTGGAGGCCCGGGGCGAGCAGCCCCGGGCCTGGAGGCCCGGGGCGAGCAGCCCCGGGCCTGGAGGCCCGGGGCGAGCAGCCCCGGGCCTGGAGGCCCGGGGCGAGCAGCCCCGGGCCTGGAGGCCCGGGGCGAGCGGGGCACTTCCCTTTCTGGGTCTCCAATGCCTCGGACCTTTGCGGGGAATCTCTGCACTGATTCCCTAGGGTCTGGAGGCTGTTTCGGGTCCTGTGAACCCTTTCTCTCAGGTACAGGGAGCGGCTTCACCCACGGTGAGCCAAGGTAATGACTCAGGGCTTGGATGCCGTGTCTCGTAGCAGGTGTTTGGGATTCTGTGTTTCCCTACTCTCGGACCTAACCCCGTCATTTCTGGGCCGAGACGAAGGGTTTGTTTCCTTTTCGGAGTCAGGCATCTGTCTCCTTGGGATTTTGTGCTCGCTGCATAGCCCCTGGAGGGGCTGCTTGGGATTCTGTGTCTCCCACTTCTCCAACATTCCCCGTAAGGTTCTCAGCTTAGACCCCATGGACTGGAGGCTGTGTGGGATACTCTGACCCGTTCCTCTCGGGTACAGGCAGAGGCTTCAGGCATGATTAGCCATGGTAAGAGACAGCCCCGGGCGAGGAGGCCCGGGGCGAGCAGCCCCGGGCGAGGAGGCCCGGGGCGAGCAGCCCCGGGCGAGGAGGCCCGGGGCGAGCAGCCCCGGGCGAGGAGGCCCGGGGCGAGCAGCCCCGGGCGAGGAGGCCCGGGGCGAGCAGCCCCGGGCGAGGAGGCCCGGGGCGAGCAGCCCCGGGCGAGGAGGCCCGGGGCGAGCAGCCCCGGGCGAGGAGGCCCGGGGCGAGCAGCCCCGGGCGAGGAGGCCCGGGGCGAGCAGCCCCGGGCGAGGAGGCCCGGGGCGAGCAGCCCCGGGCGAGGAGGCCCGGGGCGAGCAGCCCCGGGCGAGGAGGCCCGGGGCGAGCAGCCCCGGGCGAGGAGGCCCGGGGCGAGCAGCCCCGGGCGAGGAGGCCCGGGGCGAGCAGCCCCGGGCGAGGAGGCCCGGGGCGAGCAGCCCCGGGCGAGGAGGCCCGGGGCGAGCAGCCCCGGGCCTGGAGGCCCGGGGCGAGCAGCCCCGGGCCTGGAGGCCCGGGGCGAGCAGCCCCGGGCCTGGAGGCCCGGGGCGAGCAGCCCCGGGCCTGGAGGCCCGGGGCGAGCAGCCCCGGGCCTGGAGGCCCGGGGCGAGCAGCCCCGGGCCTGGAGGCCCGGGGCGAGCAGCCCCGGGCCTGGAGGCCCGGGGCGAGCGGGGCACTTCCCTTTCTGGGTCTCCAATGCCTCGGACCTTTGCGGGGAATCTCTGCACTGAGTCCCTAGGGTCTGGAAGCTGTTTCTGGTCCTGTGAACCCTTTCTCTCAGGTACAGGGAGCGGCTTCACCCACGGTGAGCCAAGGTCATGACTCAGGGCTTGGATGCCGTGTCTCGTAGCAGGTGTTTGGGATTCTGTGTTTCCCTACTCTCGGACCTAACCCCGGCATTTCTGGGCCGAGAGGAAGGGTTTGTTTCCTTTTCGGAGTCAGGCATCTGTCTCCTTGGGATTTTGTGCTCGCTGCATAGCCCCTGGAGGGGCTGCTTGGGATTCTGTGTCTCCCACTTCTCCAACATTCCCCGTAAGGTTCTCAGCTTAGACCCCATGGACTGGAGGCTGTGTGGGATACTCTGACCCGTTCCTCTCGGGTACAGGCAGAGGCTTCAGGCATGATTAGCCATGGTAAGAGACAGCCCCGGGCGAGGAGGCCCGGGGCGAGCAGCCCCGGGCGAGGAGGCCCGGGGCGAGCAGCCCCGGGCGAGGAGGCCCGGGGCGAGCAGCCCCGGGCCTGGAGGCCCGGGGCGAGCAGCCCCGGGCGAGGAGGCCCGGGGCGAGCAGTCCCGGGCCTGGAGGCCCGGGGCGAGCAGCCCCGGGCCTGGAGGCCCGGGGCGAGCAGCCCCGGGCCTGGAGGCCCGGGGCGAGCAGCCCCGGGCCTGGAGGCCCGGGGCGAGCAGCCCCGGGCCTGGAGGCCCGGGGCGAGCAGCCCCGGGCCTGGAGGCCCGGGGCGAGCAGCCCCGGGCCTGGAGGCCCGGGGCGAGCAGCCCCGGGCCTGGAGGCCCGGGGCGAGCAGCCCCGGGCCTGGAGGCCCGGGGCGAGCGGGGCACTTCCCTTTCTGGGTCTCCAATGCCTCGGACCTTTGCGGGGAATCTCTGCACTGATTCCCTAGGGTCTGGAGGCTGTTTCGGGTCCTGTGAACCCTTTCTCTCAGGTACAGGGAGCGGCTTCACCCACGGTGAGCCAAGGTAATGACTCAGGGCTTGGATGCCGTGTCTCGTAGCAGGTGTTTGGGATTCTGTGTTTCCCTACTCTCGGACCTAACCCCGGCATTTCTGGGCCGAGACGAAGGGTTTGTTTCCTTTTCGGAGTCAGGCATCTGTCTCCTTGGGATTTTGTGCTCGCTGCATAGCCCCTGGAGGGGCTGCTTGGGATTCTGTGTCTCCCACTTCTCCAACATTCCCCGTAAGGTTCTCAGCTTAGACCCCATGGACTGGAGGCTGTGTGGGATACTCTGACCCGTTCCTCTCGGGTACAGGCAGAGGCTTCAGGCATGATTAGCCATGGTAAGAGACAGCCCCGGGCGAGGAGGCCCGGGGCGAGCAGCCCCGGGCGAGGAGGCCCGGGGCGAGCAGCCCCGGGCGAGGAGGCCCGGGGCGAGCAGCCCCGGGCGAGGAGGCCCGGGGCGAGCAGCCCCGGGCGAGGAGGCCCGGGGCGAGCAGCCCCGGGCGAGGAGGCCCGGGGCGAGCAGCCCCGGGCGAGGAGGCCCGGGGCGAGCAGCCCCGGGCGAGGAGGCCCGGGGCGAGCAGCCCCGGGCGAGGAGGCCCGGGGCGAGCAGCCCCGGGCGAGGAGGCCCGGGGCGAGCAGCCCCGGGCGAGGAGGCCCGGGGCGAGCAGCCCCGGGCGAGGAGGCCCGGGGCGAGCAGCCCCGGGCGAGGAGGCCCGGGGCGAGCAGCCCCGGGCGAGGAGGCCCGGGGCGAGCAGCCCCGGGCGAGGAGGCCCGGGGCGAGCAGCCCCGGGCGAGGAGGCCCGGGGCGAGCAGCCCCGGGCGAGGAGGCCCGGGGCGAGCAGCCCCGGGCGAGGAGGCCCGGGGCGAGCAGCCCCGGGCGAGGAGGCCCGGGGCGAGCAGCCCCGGGCGAGGAGGCCCGGGGCGAGCAGCCCCGGGCGAGGAGGCCCGGGGCGAGCAGCCCCGGGCGAGGAGGCCCGGGGCGAGCAGCCCCGGGCGAGGAGGCCCGGGGCGAGCAGCCCCGGGCGAGGAGGCCCGGGGCGAGCAGCCCCGGGCGAGGAGGCCCGGGGCGAGCAGCCCCGGGCGAGGAGGCCCGGGGCGAGCAGCCCCGGGCGAGGAGGCCCGGGGCGAGCAGCCCCGGGCGAGGAGGCCCGGGGCGAGCAGCCCCGGGCGAGGAGGCCCGGGGCGAGCAGCCCCGGGCGAGGAGGCCCGGGGCGAGCAGCCCCGGGCGAGGAGGCCCGGGGCGAGCAGCCCCGGGCGAGGAGGCCCGGGGCGAGCAGCCCCGGGCGAGGAGGCCCGGGGCGAGCAGCCCCGGGCCTGGAGGCCCGGGGCGAGCAGCCCCGGGCGAGGAGGCCCGGGGCGAGCAGCCCCGGGCGAGGAGGCCCGGGGCGAGCAGCCCCGGGCCTGGAGGCCCGGGGCGAGCAGCCCCGGGCGAGGAGGCCCGGGGCGAGCAGCCCCGGGCCTGGAGGCCCGGGGCGAGCAGCCCCGGGCGAGGAGGCCCGGGGCGAGCAGCCCCGGGCGAGGAGGCCCGGGGCGAGCAGCCCCGGGCCTGGAGGCCCGGGGCGAGCAGCCCCGGGCCTGGAGGCCCGGGGCGAGCAGCCCCGGGCGAGGAGGCCCGGGGCGAGCAGCCCCGGGCCTGGAGGCCCGGGGCGAGCAGCCCCGGGCCTGGAGGCCCGGGGCGAGCAGCCCCGGGCCTGGAGGCCCGGGGCGAGCAGCCCCGGGCCTGGAGGCCCGGGGCGAGCAGCCCCGGGCCTGGAGGCCCGGGGCGAGCAGCCCCGGGCCTGGAGGCCCGGGGCGAGCAGCCCCGGGCCTGGAGGCCCGGGGCGAGCAGCCCCGGGCCTGGAGGCCCGGGGCGAGCAGCCCCGGGCCTGGAGGCCCGGGGCGAGCAGCCCCGGGCCTGGAGGCCCGGGGCGAGCAGCCCCGGGCCTGGAGGCCCGGGGCGAGCAGCCCCGGGCCTGGAGGCCCGGGGCGAGCAGCCCCGGGCCTGGAGGCCCGGGGCGAGCAGCCCCGGGCCTGGAGGCCCGGGGCGAGCAGCCCCGGGCCTGGAGGCCCGGGGCGAGCAGCCCCGGGCCTGGAGGCCCGGGGCGAGCAGCCCCGGGCCTGGAGGCCCGGGGCGAGCAGCCCCGGGCCTGGAGGCCCGGGGCGAGCAGCCCCGGGCCTGGAGGCCCGGGGCGAGCAGCCCCGGGCCTGGAGGCCCGGGGCGAGCAGCCCCGGGCCTGGAGGCCCGGGGCGAGCAGCCCCGGGCCTGGAGGCCCGGGGCGAGCAGCCCCGGGCCTGGAGGCCCGGGGCGAGCAGCCCCGGGCCTGGAGGCCCGGGGCGAGCAGCCCCGGGCCTGGAGGCCCGGGGCGAGCAGCCCCGGGCCTGGAGGCCCGGGGCGAGCAGCCCCGGGCCTGGAGGCCCGGGGCGAGCGGGGCACTTCCCTTTCTGGGTCTCCAATGCCTCGGACCTTTGCGGGGAATCTCTGCACTGATTCCCTAGGGTCTGGATGCTGTTTCGGGTCCTGTGAACCCTTTCTCTCAGGTACAGGGAGCGGCTTCACCCACGGTGAGCCAAGGTAATGACTCAGGGCTTGGATGCCGTGTCTCGTAGCAGGTGTTTGGGATTCTGTGTTTCCCTACTCTCGGACCTAACCCCGGCATTTCTGGGCCGAGACGAAGGGTTTGTTTCCTTTTCGGAGTCAGGCATCTGTCTCCTTGGGATTTTGTGCTCGCTGCATAGCCCCTGGAGGGGCTGCTTGGGATTCTGTGTCTCCCACTTCTCCAACATTCCCCGTAAGGTTCTCAGCTTAGACCCCATGGACTGGAGGCTGTGTGGGATACTCTGACCCGTTCCTCTCGGGTACAGGCAGAGGCTTCAGGCATGATTAGCCATGGTAAGAGACAGCCCCGGGCGAGGAGGCCCGGGGCGAGCAGCCCCGGGCGAGGAGGCCCGGGGCGAGCAGCCCCGGGCGAGGAGGCCCGGGGCGAGCAGCCCCGGGCGAGGAGGCCCGGGGCGAGCAGCCCCGGGCCTGGAGGCCCGGGGCGAGCAGCCCCGGGCCTGGAGGCCCGGGGCGAGCAGCCCCGGGCCTGGAGGCCCGGGGCGAGCAGCCCCGGGCCTGGAGGCCCGGGGCGAGCAGCCCCGGGCCTGGAGGCCCGGGGCGAGCGGGGCACTTCCCTTTCTGGGTCTCCAATGCCTCGGACCTTTGCGGGGAATCTCTGCACTGAGTCCCTAGGGTCTGGAAGCTGTTTCTGGTCCTGTGAACCCTTTCTCTCAGGTACAGGGAGCGGCTTCACCCACGGTGAGCCAAGGTCATGACTCAGGGCTTGGATGCCGTGTCTCGTAGCAGGTGTTTGGGATTCTGTGTTTCCCTACTCTCGGACCTAACCCCGGCATTTCTGGGCCGAGAGGAAGGGTTTGTTTCCTTTTCGGAGTCAGGCATCTGTCTCCTTGGGATTTTGTGCTCGCTGCATAGCCCCTGGAGGGGCTGCTTGGGATTCTGTGTCTCCCACTTCTCCAACATTCCCCGTAAGGTTCTCAGCTTAGACCCCATGGACTGGAGGCTGTGTGGGATACTCTGACCCGTTCCTCTCGGGTACAGGCAGAGGCTTCAGGCATGATTAGCCATGGTAAGAGACAGCCCCGGGCGAGGAGGCCCGGGGCGAGCAGCCCCGGGCGAGGAGGCCCGGGGCGAGCAGCCCCGGGCGAGGAGGCCCGGGGCGAGCAGCCCCGGGCCTGGAGGCCCGGGGCGAGCAGCCCCGGGCGAGGAGGCCCGGGGCGAGCAGCCCCAGGCCTGGAGGCCCGGGGCGAGCAGCCCCGGGCCTGGAGGCCCGGGGCGAGCAGCCCCGGGCGAGGAGGCCCGGGGCGAGCAGCCCCGGGCGAGGAGGCCCGGGGCGAGCAGCCCCGGGCGAGGAGGCCCGGGGCGAGCAGCCCCGGGCCTGGAGGCCCGGGGCGAGCAGCCCCGGGCCTGGAGGCCCGGGGCGAGCAGCCCCGGGCCTGGAGGCCCGGGGCGAGCAGCCCCGGGCCTGGAGGCCCGGGGCGAGCAGCCCCGGGCCTGGAGGCCCGGGGCGAGCAGCCCCGGGCCTGGAGGCCCGGGGCGAGCAGCCCCGGGCCTGGAGGCCCGGGGCGAGCAGCCCCGGGCCTGGAGGCCCGGGGCGAGCAGCCCCGGGCCTGGAGGCCCGGGGCGAGCAGCCCCGGGCCTGGAGGCCCGGGGCGAGCAGCCCCGGGCCTGGAGGCCCGGGGCGAGCGGGGCACTTCCCTTTCTGGGTCTCCAATGCCTCGGACCTTTGCGGGGAATCTCTGCACTGAGTCCCTAGGGTCTGGAGGCTGTTTCTGGTCCTGTGAACCCTTTCTCTCAGGTACAGGGAGCGGCTTCACCCACGGTGAGCCAAGGTCATGACTCAGGGCTTGGATGCCGTGTCTCGTAGCAGGTGTTTGGGATTCTGTGTTTCCCTACTCTCGGACCTAACCCCGGCATTTCTGGGCCGAGAGGAAGGGTTTGTTTCCTTTTCGGAGTCAGGCATCTGTCTCCTTGGGATTTTGTGCTCGCTGCATAGCCCCTGGAGGGGCTGCTTGGGATTCTGTGTCTCCCACTTCTCCAACATTCCCCGTAAGGTTCTCAGCTTAGACCCCATGGACTGGAGGCTGTGTGGGATACTCTGACCCGTTCCTCTCGGGTACAGGCAGAGGCTTCAGGCATGATTAGCCATGGTAAGAGACAGCCCCGGGCGAGGAGGCCCGGGGCGAGCAGCCCCGGGCGAGGAGGCCCGGGGCGAGCAGCCCCGGGCGAGGAGGCCCGGGGCGAGCAGCCCCGGGCGAGGAGGCCCGGGGCGAGCAGCCCCGGGCGAGGAGGCCCGGGGCGAGCAGCCCCGGGCGAGGAGGCCCGGGGCGAGCAGCCCCGGGCGAGGAGGCCCGGGGCGAGCAGCCCCGGGCGAGGAGGCCCGGGGCGAGCAGCCCCGGGCGAGGAGGCCCGGGGCGAGCAGCCCCGGGCGAGGAGGCCCGGGGCGAGCAGCCCCGGGCGAGGAGGCCCGGGGCGAGCAGCCCCGGGCGAGGAGGCCCGGGGCGAGCAGCCCCGGGCGAGGAGGCCCGGGGCGAGCAGCCCCGGGCGAGGAGGCCCGGGGCGAGCAGCCCCGGGCCTGGAGGCCCGGGGCGAGCAGCCCCGGGCCTGGAGGCCCGGGGCGAGCAGCCCCGGGCCTGGAGGCCCGGGGCGAGCAGCCCCGGGCCTGGAGGCCCGGGGCGAGCAGCCCCGGGCCTGGAGGCCCGGGGCGAGCTGCCCCGGGCCTGGAGGCCCGGGGCGAGCAGCCCCGGGCCTGGAGGCCCGGGGCGAGCAGCCCCGGGCCTGGAGGCCCGGGGCGAGCAGCCCCGGGCCTGGAGGCCCGGGGCGAGCAGCCCCGGGCCTGGAGGCCCGGGGCGAGCAGCCCCGGGCGAGGAGGCCCGGGGCGAGCAGCCCCGGGCGAGGAGGCCCGGGGAGAGCAGCCCCGGGCGAGGAGGCCCGGGGCGAGCAGCCCCGGGCCTGGAGCCCCGGGGCGAGCAGCCCCGGGCCTGGAGCCCCGGGGCGAGCAGCCCCGGGCCTGGAGCCCGGGGGCGAGCAGCCCCGGGCCTGGAGGCCCGGGGCGAGCAGCCCCGGGCCTGGAGGCCCGGGGCGAGCAGCCCCGGGCCTGGAGGCCCGGGGCGAGCGGGGCACTTCCCATTGTGGGTCTCCAATGCCTCGGACCTTTGCGGGGAATTTCTGCGCTGAGTCCCCAGGGTCTGCAGGCTGTTTCGGGTCCTGTGAACCCTTTCTCTCAGGTACAGGGTGCGGCCTCATCCATTGTGTGCCAAGGTAATGACTCAGGGCTTGGATGCCGGGTCTCGTAGCAGGTGTTTGGGATTCTGTGTTTCCCTACCCTCGGTCTTATCCCGGGAGTTTCTGGGCTGATAGGAAGGGTTTGTATGCCTTTTAGGAGTCAGGCATCTGTCTCCTTGGGATTTTGTGCTCGCTGCATAGCCCCTGGAGGGGCAGCTTGGGATTCTGTGTCTCCCACTTCTAAAACATTCCCCGTAAGTTTCTCAGCTTAGACCCCATGGACTGGAGGCTGTGTGGGATACCCTGACCCGTTCCTCTCAGGTACATACAGCGAGAGGCTTCAGCCATGATGAGCCATGGTAAGAGACAGCCCCGGGCGAGGAGGCCCGGGGCGAGCAGCCCCGGGCGAGGAGGCCCGGGGCGAGCAGCCCCGGGCGAGGAGGCCCGGGGCGAGCAGCCCCGGGCGAGGAGGCCCGGGGCGAGCAGCCCCGGGCGAGGAGGCCCGGGGCGAGCAGCCCCGGGCCTGGAGGCCCGGGGCGAGCAGCCCCGGGCCTGGAGGCCCGGGGCGAGCAGCCCCGGGCGAGGAGGCCCGGGGCGAGCAGCCCCGGGCCTGGAGGCCCGGGGCGAGCAGCCCCGGGCGAGGAGGCCCGGGGCGAGCAGCCCCGGGCCTGGAGGCCCGGGGCGAGCAGCCCCGGGCGAGGAGGCCCGGGGCGAGCAGCCCCGGGCCTGGAGGCCCGGGGCGAGCAGCCCCGGGCCTGGAGGCCCGGGGCGAGCAGCCCCGGGCGAGGAGGCCCGGGGCGAGCAGCCCCGGGACTGGAGGCCCGGGGCGAGCAGCCCCGGGCGAGGAGGCCCGGGGCGAGCAGCCCCGGGCCTGGAGGCCCGGGGCGAGCAGCCCCGGGCCTGGAGGCCCGGGGCGAGCAGCCCCGGGCGAGGAGGCCCGGGGCGAGCAGCCCCGGGCCTGGAGGCCCGGGGCGAGCGGGGCACTTCCCTTTCTGGGTCTCCAATGCCTCGGACCTTTGCGGGGAATCTCTGCACTGAGTCCCTAGGGTCTGGAGGCTGTTTCTGGTCCTGTGAACCCTTTCTCTCAGGTACAGGGAGCGGCTTCACCCACGGTGAGCCAAGGTCATGACTCAGGGCTTGGATGCCGTGTCTCGTAGCAGGTGTTTGGGATTCTGTGTTTCCCTACTCTCGGACCTAACCCCGGCATTTCTGGGCCGAGAGGAAGGGTTTGTTTCCTTTTCGGAGTCAGGCATCTGTCTCCTTGGGATTTTGTGCTCGCTGCATAGCCCCTGGAGGGGCTGCTTGGGATTCTGTGTCTCCCACTTCTCCAACATTCCCCGTAAGGTTCTCAGCTTAGACCCCATGGACTGGAGGCTGTGTGGGATACTCTGACCCGTTCCTCTCGGGTACAGGCAGAGGCTTCAGGCATGATTAGCCATGGTAAGAGACAGCCCCGGGCGAGGAGGCCCGGGGCGAGCAGCCCCGGGCGAGGAGGCCCGGGGCGAGCAGCCCCGGGCGAGGAGGCCCGGGGCGAGCAGCCCCGGGCGAGGAGGCCCGGGGCGAGCAGCCCCGGGCGAGGAGGCCCGGGGCGAGCAGCCCCGGGCGAGGAGGCCCGGGGCGAGCAGCCCCGGGCGAGGAGGCCCGGGGCGAGCAGCCCCGGGCGAGGAGGCCCGGGGCGAGCAGCCCCGGGCGAGGAGGCCCGGGGCGAGCAGCCCCGGGCGAGGAGGCCCGGGGCGAGCAGCCCCGGGCGAGGAGGCCCGGGGCGAGCAGCCCCGGGCGAGGAGGCCCGGGGCGAGCAGCCCGGGCGAGGAGGCCCGGGGCGAGCAGCCCCGGGCGAGGAGGCCCGGGGCGAGCAGCCCCGGGCGAGGAGGCCCGGGGCGAGCAGCCCCGGGCCTGGAGGCCCGGGGCGAGCAGCCCCGGGCCTGGAGGCCCGGGGCGAGCAGCCCCGGGCGAGGAGGCCCGGGGCGAGCAGCCCCGGGCCTGGAGGCCCGGGGCGAGCAGCCCCGGGCGAGGAGGCCCGGGGCGAGCAGCCCCGGGCCTGGAGGCCCGGGGCGAGCAGCCCCGGGCGAGGAGGCCCGGGGCGAGCAGCCCCGGGCCTGGAGGCCCGGGGCGAGCAGCCCCGGGCGAGGAGGCCCGGGGCGAGCAGCCCCGGGCCTGGAGGCCCGGGGCGAGCAGCCCCGGGCCTGGAGGCCCGGGGCGAGCAGCCCCGGGCGAGGAGGCCCGGGGCGAGCAGCCCCGGGCCTGGAGGCCCGGGGCGAGCAGCCCCGGGCCTGGAGGCCCGGGGCGAGCAGCCCCGGGCGAGGAGGCCCGGGGCGAGCAGCCCCGGGCCTGGAGGCCCGGGGCGAGCAGCCCCGGGCCTGGAGGCCCGGGGCGAGCAGCCCCGGGCCTGGAGGCCCGGGGCGAGCAGCCCCGGGCCTGGAGGCCCGGGGCGAGCAGCCCCGGGCCTGGAGGCCCGGGGCGAGCAGCCCCGGGCCTGGAGGCCCGGGGCGAGCAGCCCCGGGCCTGGAGGCCCGGGGCGAGCAGCCCCGGGCCTGGAGGCCCGGGGCGAGCAGCCCCGGGCCTGGAGGCCCGGGGCGAGCAGCCCCGGGCCTGGAGGCCCGGGGCGAGCAGCCCCGGGCCTGGAGGCCCGGGGCGAGCAGCCCCGGGCCTGGAGGCCCGGGGCGAGCAGCCCCGGGCCTGGAGGCCCGGGGCGAGCAGCCCCGGGCCTGGAGGCCCGGGGCGAGCAGCCCCGGGCCTGGAGGCCCGGGGCGAGCAGCCCCGGGCCTGGAGGCCCGGGGCGAGCAGCCCCGGGCCTGGAGGCCCGGGGCGAGCAGCCCCGGGCCTGGAGGCCCGGGGCGAGCAGCCCCGGGCCTGGAGGCCCGGGGCGAGCAGCCCCGGGCCTGGAGGCCCGGGGCGAGCAGCCCCGGGCCTGGAGGCCCGGGGCGAGCAGCCCCGGGCCTGGAGGCCCGGGGCGAGCAGCCCCGGGCCTGGAGGCCCGGGGCGAGCAGCCCCGGGCCTGGAGGCCCGGGGCGAGCAGCCCCGGGCCTGGAGGCCCGGGGCGAGCAGCCCCGGGCCTGGAGGCCCGGGGCGAGCAGCCCCGGGCCTGGAGGCCCGGGGCGAGCAGCCCCGGGCCTGGAGGCCCGGGGCGAGCAGCCCCGGGCCTGGAGGCCCGGGGCGAGCAGCCCCGGGCCTGGAGGCCCGGGGCGAGCAGCCCCGGGCCTGGAGGCCCGGGGCGAGCAGCCCCGGGCCTGGAGGCCCGGGGCGAGCAGCCCCGGGCCTGGAGGCCCGGGGCGAGCAGCCCCGGGCCTGGAGGCCCGGGGCGAGCAGCCCCGGGCCTGGAGGCCCGGGGCGAGCAGCCCCGGGCCTGGAGGCCCGGGGCGAGCAGCCCCGGGCCTGGAGGCCCGGGGCGAGCGGGGCACTTCCCTTTCTGGGTCTCCAATGCCTCGGACCTTTGCGGGGAATCTCTGCACTGAGTCCCTAGGGACTGGAGGCTGTTTCTGGTCCTGTGAACCCTTTCTCTCAGGTACAGGGAGCGGCTTCACCCACGGTGAGCCAAGGTCATGACTCAGGGCTTGGATGCCGTGTCTCGTAGCAGGTGTTTGGGATTCTGTGTTTCCCTACTCTCGGACCTAACCCCGGCATTTCTGGGCCGAGAGGAAGGGTTTGTTTCCTTTTCGGAGTCAGGCATCTGTCTCCTTGGGATTTTGTGCTCGCTGCATAGCCCCTGGAGGGGCTGCTTGGGATTCTGTGTCTCCCACTTCTCCAACATTCCCCGTAAGGTTCTCAGCTTAGACCCCATGGACTGGAGGCTGTGTGGGATACTCTGACCCGTTCCTCTCGGGTACAGGCAGAGGCTTCAGGCATGATTAGCCATGGTAAGAGACAGCCCCGGGCGAGGAGGCCCGGGGCGAGCGGCCCCGGGCGAGGAGGCCCGGGGCGAGCGGCCCCGGGCGAGGAGGCCCGGGGCGAGCGGCCCCGGGCGAGGAGGCCCGGGGCGAGCGGCCCCGGGCGAGGAGGCCCGGGGCGAGCGGCCCCGGGCGAGGAGGCCCGGGGCGAGCGGCCCCGGGCCTGGAGGCCCGGGGCGAGCGGCCCCGGGCCTGGAGGCCCGGGGCGAGCGGCCCCGGGCGAGGAGGCCCGGGGCGAGCGGCCCCGGGCGAGGAGGCCCGGGGCGAGCGGCCCCGGGCCTGGAGGCCCGGGGCGAGCGGCCCCGGGCCTGGAGGCCCGGGGCGAGCGGCCCCGGGCCTGGAGGCCCGGGGCGAGCGGCCCCGGGCCTGGAGGCCCGGGGCGAGCGGGGCACTTCCCTTTCTGGGTCTCCAATGCCTCGGACCTTTGCGGGGAATCTCTGCACTGAGTCCCTAGGGTCTGGAGGCTGTTTCGGGTCCTGTGAACCCTTTCTCTCAGGTACAGGGAGCGGCTTCACCCACGGTGAGCCAAGGTAATGACTCAGGGCTTGGATGCCGTGTCTCGTAGCAGGTGTTTGGGATTCTGTGTTTCCCTACTCTCGGACCTAACCCCGGCATTTCTGGGCCGAGAGGAAGGGTTTGTTTCCTTTTCGGAGTCAGGCATCTGTCTCCTTGGGATTTTGTGCTCGCTGCATAGCCCCTGGAGGGGCTGCTTGGGATTCTGTGTCTCCCACTTCTCCAACATTCCCCGTAAGGTTCTCAGCTTAGACCCCATGGACTGGAGGCTGTGTGGGATACTCTGACCTGTTCCTCTCGGGTACAGGCAGAGGCTTCAGGAATGATTAGCCATGGTAAGAGACAGCCCCGGGCGAGGAGGCCCGGGGCGAGCAGCCCCGGGCGAGGAGGCCCGGGGCGAGCAGCCCCGGGCGAGGAGGCCCGGGGCGAGCAGCCCCGGGCGAGGAGGCCCGGGGCGAGCAGCCCCGGGCGAGGAGGCCCGGGGCGAGCAGCCCCGGGCGAGGAGGCCCGGGGCGAGCAGCCCCGGGCCTGGAGGCCCGGGGCGAGCAGCCCCGGGCCTGGAGGCCCGGGGCGAGCAGCCCCGGGCCTGGAGGCCCGGGGCGTGCGGGGCACTTCCCTTTCTGGGTCTCCAATGCCTCGGACCTTTGCGGGGAATCTCTGCACTGAGTCCCTAGGGTCTGGAGGCTGTTTCGGGTCCTGTGAACCCTTTCTCTCAGGTACAGGGAGCGGATTCACCCACGGTGAGCCAAGGTAATGACTCAGGGCTTGGATGCCGTGTCTCGTAGCATGTGTTTGGGATTCTGTGTTTCCCTACTCTCGGACCTAACCCCGGCATTTCTGGGCCGAGAGGAAGGGTTTGTTTCCTTTTCGGAGTCAGGCATCTGTCTCCTTGGGATTTTGTGCTCGCTGCATAGCCCCTGGAGGGGCTGCTTGGGATTCTGTGTCTCCCACTTCTCCAACATTCCCCGTAAGGTTCTCAGCTTAGACCCCATGGACTGGAGGCTGTGTGGGATACTCTGACCCGTTCCTCTCGGGTACAGGCAGAGGCTTCAGGCATGATTAGCCATGGTAAGAGACAGCCCCGGGCGAGGAGGCCCGGGGCGAGCAGCCCCGGGCGAGGAGGCCCGGGGCGAGCAGCCCCGGGCGAGGAGGCCCGGGGCGAGCAGCCCCGGGCGAGGAGGCCCGGGGCGAGCAGCCCCGGGCGAGGAGGCCCGGGGCGAGCAGCCCCGGGCGAGGAGGCCCGGGGCGAGCAGCCCCGGGCGAGGAGGCCCGGGGCGAGCAGCCCCGGGCCTGGAGGCCCGGGGCGAGCAGCCCCGGGCGAGGAGGCCCGGGGCGAGCAGCCCCGGGCCTGGAGGCCCGGGGCGAGCAGCCCCGGGCCTGGAGGCCCGGGGCGAGCAGCCCCGGGCCTGGAGGCCCGGGGCGAGCAGCCCCGGGCGAGGAGGCCCGGGGCGAGCAGCCCCGGGCGAGGAGGCCCGGGGCGAGCAGCCCCGGGCGAGGAGGCCCGGGGCGAGCAGCCCGGGGCCTGGAGGCCCGGGGCGAGCAGCCCGGGGCCTGGAGGCCCGGGGCGAGCAGCCCCGGGCGAGGAGGCCCGGGGCGAGCAGCCCGGGGCCTGGAGGCCCGGGGCGAGCAGCCCCGGGCGAGGAGGCCCGGGGCGAGCAGCCCCGGGCGAGGAGGCCCGGGGCGAGCAGCCCCGGGCCTGGAGGCCCGGGGCGAGCAGCCCCGGGCCTGGAGGCCCGGGGCGTGCGGGGCACTTCCCTTTCTGGGTCTCCAATGCCTCGGACCTTTGCGGGGAATCTCTGCACTGAGTCCCTAGGGTCTGGAGGCTGTTTCGGGTCCTGTGAACCCTTTCTCTCAGGTACAGGGAGCGGCTTCACCCACGGTGAGCCAAGGTAATGACTCAGGGCTTGGATGCCGTGTCTCGTAGCAGGTGTTTGGGATTCTGTGTTTCCCTACTCTCGGACCTAACCCCGGCATTTCTGGGCCGAGAGGAAGGGTTTGTTTCCTTTTCGGAGTCAGGCATCTGTCTCCTTGGGATTTTGTGCTCGCTGCATAGCCCCTGGAGGGGCTGCTTGGGATTCTGTGTCTCCCACTTCTCCAACATTCCCCGTAAGGTTCTCAGCTTAGACCCCATGGACTGGAGGCTGTGTGGGATACTCTGACCCGTTCCTCTCGGGTACAGGCAGAGGCTTCAGGCATGATTAGCCATGGTAAGAGACAGCCCCGGGCGAGGAGGCCCGGGGCGAGCAGCCCCGGGCGAGGAGGCCCGGGGCGAGCAGCCCCGGGCGAGGAGGCCCGGGGCGAGCAGCCCCGGGCGAGGAGGCCCGGGGCGAGCAGCCCCGGGCCTGGAGGCCCGGGGCGAGCAGCCCGGGGCCTGGAGGCCCGGGGCGAGCAGCCCGGGGCCTGGAGGCCCGGGGCGAGCAGCCCGGGGCCTGGAGGCCCGGGGCGAGCAGCCCGGGGCCTGGAGGCCCGGGGCGAGCAGCCCCGGGCCTGGAGGCCCGGGGCGAGCAGCCCCGGGCCTGGAGGCCCGGGGCGAGCAGCCCCGGGCCTGGAGGCCCGGGGCGAGCAGCCCCGGGCCTGGAGGCCCGGGGCGAGCAGCCCCGGGCCTGGAGGCCCGGGGCGAGCAGCCCCGGGCCTGGAGGCCCGGGGCGAGCAGCCCCGGGCCTGGAGGCCCGGGGCGAGCAGCCCCGGGCCTGGAGGCCCGGGGCGAGCAGCCCCGGGCCTGGAGGCCCGGGGCGAGCAGCCCCGGGCCTGGAGGCCCGGGGCGAGCAGCCCCGGGCCTGGAGGCCCGGGGCGAGCAGCCCCGGGCCTGGAGGCCCGGGGCGAGCAGCCCCGGGCCTGGAGGCCCGGGGCGAGCAGCCCCGGGCCTGGAGGCCCGGGGCGAGCAGCCCCGGGCGAGGAGGCCCGGGGCGAGCAGCCCCGGGCCTGGAGGCCCGGGGCGAGCAGCCCCGGGCCTGGAGGCCCGGGGCGAGCAGCCCCGGGCGAGGAGGCCCGGGGCGAGCAGCCCCGGGCCTGGAGGCCCGGGGCGAGCAGCCCCGGGCGAGGAGGCCCGGGGCGAGCAGCCCCGGGACTGGAGGCCCGGGGCGAGCAGCCCCGGGCGAGGAGGCCCGGGGCGAGCAGCCCCGGGCCTGGAGCCCCGGGGCGAGCAGCCCCGGGCCTGGAGCCCCGGGGCGAGCAGCCCCGGGCCTGGAGCCCGGGGGCGAGCAGCCCCGGGCCTGGAGGCCCGGGGCGAGCGGGGCACTTCCCATTGTGGGTCTCCAATGCCTCGGACCTTTGCGGGGAATTTCTGCGCTGAGTCCCCAGGGTCTGCAGGCTGTTTCGGGTCCTGTGAACCCTTTCTCTCAGGTACAGGGTGCGGCCTCATCCATTGTGTGCCAAGGTAATGACTCAGGGCTTGGATGCCGGGTCTCGTAGCAGGTGTTTGGGATTCTGTGTTTCCCTACCCTCGGTCTTATCCCGGGAGTTTCTGGGCTGATAGGAAGGGTTTGTATGCCTTTTAGGAGTCAGGCATCTGTCTCCTTGGGATTTTGTGCTCGCTGCATAGCCCCTGGAGGGGCAGCTTGGGATTCTGTGTCTCCCACTTCTAAAACATTCCCCGTAAGTTTCTCAGCTTAGACCCCATGGACTGGAGGCTGTGTGGGATACCCTGACCCGTTCCTCTCAGGTACATACAGCGAGAGGCTTCAGCCATGATGAGCCATGGTAAGAGACAGCCCCGGGCGAGGAGGCCCGGGGCGAGCAGCCCCGGGCGAGGAGGCCCGGGGCGAGCAGCCCCGGGCGAGGAGGCCCGGGGCGAGCAGCCCCGGGCCTGGAGGCCCGGGGCGAGCAGCCCCGGGCGAGGAGGCCCGGGGCGAGCAGCCCCGGGCCTGGAGGCCCGGGGCGAGCAGCCCCGGGCGAGGAGGCCCGGGGCGAGCAGCCCCGGGCCTGGAGGCCCGGGGCGAGCAGCCCCGGGCCTGGAGGCCCGGGGCGAGCAGCCCCGGGCGAGGAGGCCCGGGGCGAGCAGCCCCGGGCCTGGAGGCCCGGGGCGAGCAGCCCCGGGCGAGGAGGCCCGGGGCGAGCAGCCCCGGGCCTGGAGGCCCGGGGCGAGCAGCCCCGGGCCTGGAGGCCCGGGGCGAGCAGCCCCGGGCGAGGAGGCCCGGGGCGAGCAGCCCCGGGACTGGAGGCCCGGGGCGAGCAGCCCCGGGCGAGGAGGCCCGGGGCGAGCAGCCCCGGGCCTGGAGGCCCGGGGCGAGCAGCCCCGGGCCTGGAGGCCCGGGGCGAGCAGCCCCGGGCGAGGAGGCCCGGGGCGAGCAGCCCCGGGCCTGGAGGCCCGGGGCGAGCAGCCCCGGGCCTGGAGGCCCGGGGCGAGCAGCCCCGGGCCTGGAGGCCCGGGGCGAGCAGCCCCGGGCGAGGAGGCCCGGGGCGAGCAGCCCCGGGCGAGGAGGCCCGGGGCGAGCAGCCCCGGGCCTGGAGGCCCGGGGCGAGCAGCCCCGGGCCTGGAGGCCCGGGGCGAGCGGGGCACTTCCCTTTCTGGGTCTCCAATGCCTCGGACCTTTGCGGGGAATCTCTGCACTGAGTCCCTAGGGTCTGGAGGCTGTTTCTGGTCCTGTGAACCCTTTCTCTCAGGTACAGGGAGCGGCTTCACCCACGGTGAGCCAAGGTCATGACTCAGGGCTTGGATGCCGTGTCTCGTAGCAGGTGTTTGGGATTCTGTGTTTCCCTACTCTCGGACCTAACCCCGGCATTTCTGGGCCGAGAGGAAGGGTTTGTTTCCTTTTCGGAGTCAGGCATCTGTCTCCTTGGGATTTTGTGCTCGCTGCATAGCCCCTGGAGGGGCTGCTTGGGATTCTGTGTCTCCCACTTCTCCAACATTCCCCGTAAGGTTCTCAGCTTAGACCCCATGGACTGGAGGCTGTGTGGGATACTCTGACCCGTTCCTCTCGGGTACAGGCAGAGGCTTCAGGCATGATTAGCCATGGTAAGAGACAGCCCCGGGCGAGGAGGCCCGGGGCGAGCAGCCCCGGGCGAGGAGGCCCGGGGCGAGCAGCCCCGGGCGAGGAGGCCCGGGGCGAGCAGCCCCGGGCGAGGAGGCCCGGGGCGAGCAGCCCCGGGCGAGGAGGCCCGGGGCGAGCAGCCCCGGGCGAGGAGGCCCGGGGCGAGCAGCCCCGGGCGAGGAGGCCCGGGGCGAGCAGCCCCGGGCGAGGAGGCCCGGGGCGAGCAGCCCCGGGCGAGGAGGCCCGGGGCGAGCAGCCCCGGGCGAGGAGGCCCGGGGCGAGCAGCCCCGGGCGAGGAGGCCCGGGGCGAGCAGCCCCGGGCGAGGAGGCCCGGGGCGAGCAGCCCCGGGCGAGGAGGCCCGGGGCGAGCAGCCCCGGGCGAGGAGGCCCGGGGCGAGCAGCCCCGGGCGAGGAGGCCCGGGGCGAGCAGCCCCGGGCGAGGAGGCCCGGGGCGAGCAGCCCCGGGCGAGGAGGCCCGGGGCGAGCAGCCCCGGGCGAGGAGGCCCGGGGCGAGCAGCCCCGGGCGAGGAGGCCCGGGGCGAGCAGCCCCGGGCGAGGAGGCCCGGGGCGAGCAGCCCCGGGCGAGGAGGCCCGGGGCGAGCAGCCCCGGGCGAGGAGGCCCGGGGCGAGCAGCCCCGGGCGAGGAGGCCCGGGGCGAGCAGCCCCGGGCGAGGAGGCCCGGGGCGAGCAGCCCCGGGCGAGGAGGCCCGGGGCGAGCAGCCCCGGGCCTGGAGGCCCGGGGCGAGCAGCCCCGGGCGAGGAGGCCCGGGGCGAGCAGCCCCGGGCCTGGAGGCCCGGGGCGAGCAGCCCCGGGCGAGGAGGCCCGGGGCGAGCAGCCCCGGGCGAGGAGGCCCGGGGCGAGCAGCCCCGGGCGAGGAGGCCCGGGGCGAGCAGCCCCGGGCGAGGAGGCCCGGGGCGAGCAGCCCCGGGCGAGGAGGCCCGGGGCGAGCAGCCCCGGGCGAGGAGGCCCGGGGCGAGCAGCCCCGGGCGAGGAGGCCCGGGGCGAGCAGCCCCGGGCGAGGAGGCCCGGGGCGAGCAGCCCCGGGCCTGGAGGCCCGGGGCGAGCAGCCCCGGGCCTGGAGGCCCGGGGCGAGCAGCCCCGGGCGAGGAGGCCCGGGGCGAGCAGCCCCGGGCGAGGAGGCCCGGGGCGAGCAGCCCCGGGCCTGGAGGCCCGGGGCGAGCAGCCCCGGGCCTGGAGGCCCGGGGCGAGCAGCCCCGGGCCTGGAGGCCCGGGGCGAGCAGCCCCGGGCCTGGAGGCCCGGGGCGAGCAGCCCCGGGCCTGGAGGCCCGGGGCGAGCGGGTCACTTCCCTTTCTGGGTCTCCAATGCCTCGGACCTTTGCGGGGAATCTCTGCACTGAGTCCCTAGGGTCTGGAGGCTGTTTCTGGTCCTGTGAACCCTTTCTCTCAGGTACAGGGAGCGGCTTCACCCACGGTGAGCCAAGGTCATGACTCAGGGCTTGGATGCCGTGTCTCGTAGCAGGTGTTTGGGATTCTGTGTTTCCCTACTCTCGGACCTAACCCCGGCATTTCTGGGCCGAGAGGAAGGGTTTGTTTCCTTTTCGGAGTCAGGCATCTGTCTCCTTGGGATTTTGTGCTCGCTGCATAGCCCCTGGAGGGGCTGCTTGGGATTCTGTGTCTCCCACTTCTCCAACATTCCCCGTAAGGTTCTCAGCTTAGACCCCATGGACTGGAGGCTGTGTGGGATACTCTGACCCGTTCCTCTCGGGTACAGGCAGAGGCTTCAGGCATGATTAGCCATGGTAAGAGACAGCCCCGGGCGAGGAGGCCCGGGGCGAGCGGCCCCGGGCGAGGAGGCCCGGGGCGAGCGGCCCCGGGCGAGGAGGCCCGGGGCGAGCGGCCCCGGGCGAGGAGGCCCGGGGCGAGCGGCCCCGGGCGAGGAGGCCCGGGGCGAGCGGCCCCGGGCCTGGAGGCCCGGGGCGAGCGGCCCCGGGCCTGGAGGCCCGGGGCGAGCGGCCCCGGGCGAGGAGGCCCGGGGCGAGCGGCCCCGGGCGAGGAGGCCCGGGGCGAGCGGCCCCGGGCCTGGAGGCCCGGGGCGAGCGGCCCCGGGCGAGGAGGCCCGGGGCGAGCGGCCCCGGGCCTGGAGGCCCGGGGCGAGCGGCCCCGGGCCTGGAGGCCCGGGGCGAGCGGCCCCGGGCCTGGAGGCCCGGGGCGAGCGGCCCCGGGCGAGGAGGCCCGGGGCGAGCGGCCCCGGGCGAGGAGGCCCGGGGCGAGCGGCCCCGGGCCTGGAGGCCCGGGGCGAGCGGCCCCGGGCCTGGAGGCCCGGGGCGAGCGGCCCCGGGCGAGGAGGCCCGGGGCGAGCGGCCCCGGGCCTGGAGGCCCGGGGCGAGCGGCCCCGGGCCTGGAGGCCCGGGGCGAGCGGCCCCGGGCCTGGAGGCCCGGGGCGAGCGGGGCACTTCCCTTTCTGGGTCTCCAATGCCTCGGACCTTTGCGGGGAATCTCTGCACTGAGTCCCTAGGGTCTGGAGGCTGTTTCGGGTCCTGTGAACCCTTTCTCTCAGGTACAGGGAGCGGCTTCACCCACGGTGAGCCAAGGTAATGACTCAGGGCTTGGATGCCGTGTCTCGTAGCAGGTGTTTGGGATTCTGTGTTTCCCTACTCTCGGACCTAACCCCGGCATTTCTGGGCCGAGAGGAAGGGTTTGTTTCCTTTTCGGAGTCAGGCATCTGTCTCCTTGGGATTTTGTGCTCGCTGCATAGCCCCTGGAGGGGCTGCTTGGGATTCTGTGTCTCCCACTTCTCCAACATTCCCCGTAAGGTTCTCAGCTTAGACCCCATGGACTGGAGGCTGTGTGGGATACTCTGACCCGTTCCTCTCGGGTACACGCAGAGGCTTCAGGAATGATTAGCCATGGTAAGAGACAGCCCCGGGCGAGGAGGCCTGGGGCGAGCAGCCCCGGGCGAGGAGGCCCGGGGCGAGCAGCCCCGGGCGAGGAGGCCCGGGGCGAGCAGCCCCGGGCGAGGAGGCCCGGGGCGAGCAGCCCCGGGCGAGGAGGACCGGGGCGAGCAGCCCCGGGCGAGGAGGCCCGGGGCGAGCAGCCCCGGGCCTGGAGGCCCGGGGCGAGCAGCCCCGGGCCTGGAGGCCCGGGGCGTGCGGGGCACTTCCCTTTCTGGGTCTCCAATGCCTCGGACCTTTGCGGGGAATCTCTGCACTGAGTCCCTAGGGTCTGGAGGCTGTTTCGGGTCCTGTGAACCCTTTCTCTCAGGTACAGGGAGCGGCTTCACCCACGGTGAGCCAAGGTAATGACTCAGGGCTTGGATGCCGTGTCTCGTAGCAGGTGTTTGGGATTCTGTGTTTCCCTACTCTCGGACCTAACCCCGGCATTTCTGGGCCGAGAGGAAGGGTTTGTTTCCTTTTCGGAGTCAGGCATCTGTCTCCTTGGGATTTTGTGCTCGCTGCATAGCCCCTGGAGGGGCTGCTTGGGATTCTGTGTCTCCCACTTCTCCAACATTCCCCGTAAGGTTCTCAGCTTAGACCCCATGGACTGGAGGCTGTGTGGGATACTCTGACCCGTTCCTCTCGGGTACAGGCAGAGGCTTCAGGCATGATTAGCCATGGTAAGAGACAGCCCCGGGCGAGGAGGCCCGGGGCGAGCAGCCCCGGGCGAGGAGGCCCGGGGCGAGCAGCCCCGGGCGAGGAGGCCCGGGGCGAGCAGCCCCGGGCCTGGAGGCCCGGGGCGAGCAGCCCCGGGCCTGGAGGCCCGGGGCGAGCAGCCCCGGGCGAGGAGGCCCGGGGCGAGCAGCCCCGGGCCTGGAGGCCCGGGGCGAGCAGCCCCGGGCGAGGAGGCCCGGGGCGAGCAGCCCCGGGCCTGGAGGCCCGGGGCGAGCAGCCCCGGGCGAGGAGGCCCGGGGCGAGCAGCCCCGGGCCTGGAGGCCCGGGGC
This sequence comes from Puma concolor, assembly GCF_028749965.1. Classification (NCBI taxonomy): domain Eukaryota; kingdom Metazoa; phylum Chordata; class Mammalia; order Carnivora; family Felidae; genus Puma; species Puma concolor. The sequence goes on from NC_141681.1 coordinate 63,575,449, forward strand.
GAGCAGCCCCGGGCGAGGAGGCCCGGGGCGAGCAGCCCCGGGCCTGGAGGCCCGGGGCGAGCAGCCCCGGGCCTGGAGGCCCGGGGCGAGCAGCCCCGGGCGAGGAGGCCCGGGGCGAGCAGCCCCGGGCCTGGAGGCCCGGGGCGAGCAGCCCCGGGCCTGGAGGCCCGGGGCGAGCAGCCCCGGGCGAGGAGGCCCGGGGCGAGCAGCCCCGGGCCTGGAGGCCCGGGGCGAGCAGCCCCGGGCCTGGAGGCCCGGGGCGAGCAGCCCCGGGCCTGGAGGCCCGGGGCGAGCAGCCCCGGGCCTGGAGGCCCGGGGCGAGCAGCCCCGGGCCTGGAGGCCCGGGGCGAGCAGCCCCGGGCCTGGAGGCCCGGGGCGAGCAGCCCCGGGCCTGGAGGCCCGGGGCGAGCAGCCCCGGGCCTGGAGGCCCGGGGCGAGCAGCCCCGGGCCTGGAGGCCCGGGGCGAGCAGCCCCGGGCCTGGAGGCCCGGGGCGAGCAGCCCCGGGCCTGGAGGCCCGGGGCGAGCAGCCCCGGGCCTGGAGGCCCGGGGCGAGCAGCCCCGGGCCTGGAGGCCCGGGGCGAGCAGCCCCGGGCCTGGAGGCCCGGGGCGAGCAGCCCCGGGCCTGGAGGCCCGGGGCGAGCAGCCCCGGGCCTGGAGGCCCGGGGCGAGCAGCCCCGGGCCTGGAGGCCCGGGGCGAGCAGCCCCGGGCCTGGAGGCCCGGGGCGAGCAGCCCCGGGCCTGGAGGCCCGGGGCGAGCAGCCCCGGGCCTGGAGGCCCGGGGCGAGCAGCCCCGGGCCTGGAGGCCCGGGGCGAGCAGCCCCGGGCCTGGAGGCCCGGGGCGAGCAGCCCCGGGCCTGGAGGCCCGGGGCGAGCAGCCCCGGGCCTGGAGGCCCGGGGCGAGCAGCCCCGGGCCTGGAGGCCCGGGGCGAGCAGCCCCGGGCCTGGAGGCCCGGGGCGAGCAGCCCCGGGCCTGGAGGCCCGGGGCGAGCAGCCCCGGGCCTGGAGGCCCGGGGCGAGCAGCCCCGGGCCTGGAGGCCCGGGGCGAGCAGCCCCGGGCCTGGAGGCCCGGGGCGAGCAGCCCCGGGCCTGGAGGCCCGGGGCGAGCAGCCCCGGGCCTGGAGGCCCGGGGCGAGCAGCCCCGGGCCTGGAGGCCCGGGGCGAGCAGCCCCGGGCCTGGAGGCCCGGGGCGAGCAGCCCCGGGCCTGGAGGCCCGGGGCGAGCGGGGCACTTCCCTTTCTGGGTCTCCAATGCCTCGGACCTTTGCGGGGAATCTCTGCACTGAGTCCCTAGGGACTGGAGGCTGTTTCTGGTCCTGTGAACCCTTTCTCTCAGGTACAGGGAGCGGCTTCACCCACGGTGAGCCAAGGTCATGACTCAGGGCTTGGATGCCGTGTCTCGTAGCAGGTGTTTGGGATTCTGTGTTTCCCTACTCTCGGACCTAACCCCGGCATTTCTGGGCCGAGAGGAAGGGTTTGTTTCCTTTTCGGAGTCAGGCATCTGTCTCCTTGGGATTTTGTGCTCGCTGCATAGCCCCTGGAGGGGCTGCTTGGGATTCTGTGTCTCCCACTTCTCCAACATTCCCCGTAAGGTTCTCAGCTTAGACCCCATGGACTGGAGGCTGTGTGGGATACTCTGACCCGTTCCTCTCGGGTACAGGCAGAGGCTTCAGGCATGATTAGCCATGGTAAGAGACAGCCCCGGGCGAGGAGGCCCGGGGCGAGCGGCCCCGGGCGAGGAGGCCCGGGGCGAGCGGCCCCGGGCGAGGAGGCCCGGGGCGAGCGGCCCCGGGCGAGGAGGCCCGGGGCGAGCGGCCCCGGGCGAGGAGGCCCGGGGCGAGCGGCCCCGGGCGAGGAGGCCCGGGGCGAGCGGCCCCGGGCCTGGAGGCCCGGGGCGAGCGGCCCCGGGCCTGGAGGCCCGGGGCGAGCGGCCCCGGGCGAGGAGGCCCGGGGCGAGCGGCCCCGGGCGAGGAGGCCCGGGGCGAGCGGCCCCGGGCCTGGAGGCCCGGGGCGAGCGGCCCCGGGCCTGGAGGCCCGGGGCGAGCGGCCCCGGGCCTGGAGGCCCGGGGCGAGCGGCCCCGGGCCTGGAGGCCCGGGGCGAGCGGGGCACTTCCCTTTCTGGGTCTCCAATGCCTCGGACCTTTGCGGGGAATCTCTGCACTGAGTCCCTAGGGTCTGGAGGCTGTTTCGGGTCCTGTGAACCCTTTCTCTCAGGTACAGGGAGCGGCTTCACCCACGGTGAGCCAAGGTAATGACTCAGGGCTTGGATGCCGTGTCTCGTAGCAGGTGTTTGGGATTCTGTGTTTCCCTACTCTCGGACCTAACCCCGGCATTTCTGGGCCGAGAGGAAGGGTTTGTTTCCTTTTCGGAGTCAGGCATCTGTCTCCTTGGGATTTTGTGCTCGCTGCATAGCCCCTGGAGGGGCTGCTTGGGATTCTGTGTCTCCCACTTCTCCAACATTCCCCGTAAGGTTCTCAGCTTAGACCCCATGGACTGGAGGCTGTGTGGGATACTCTGACCTGTTCCTCTCGGGTACAGGCAGAGGCTTCAGGAATGATTAGCCATGGTAAGAGACAGCCCCGGGCGAGGAGGCCCGGGGCGAGCAGCCCCGGGCGAGGAGGCCCGGGGCGAGCAGCCCCGGGCGAGGAGGCCCGGGGCGAGCAGCCCCGGGCGAGGAGGCCCGGGGCGAGCAGCCCCGGGCGAGGAGGCCCGGGGCGAGCAGCCCCGGGCGAGGAGGCCCGGGGCGAGCAGCCCCGGGCCTGGAGGCCCGGGGCGAGCAGCCCCGGGCCTGGAGGCCCGGGGCGAGCAGCCCCGGGCCTGGAGGCCCGGGGCGTGCGGGGCACTTCCCTTTCTGGGTCTCCAATGCCTCGGACCTTTGCGGGGAATCTCTGCACTGAGTCCCTAGGGTCTGGAGGCTGTTTCGGGTCCTGTGAACCCTTTCTCTCAGGTACAGGGAGCGGATTCACCCACGGTGAGCCAAGGTAATGACTCAGGGCTTGGATGCCGTGTCTCGTAGCATGTGTTTGGGATTCTGTGTTTCCCTACTCTCGGACCTAACCCCGGCATTTCTGGGCCGAGAGGAAGGGTTTGTTTCCTTTTCGGAGTCAGGCATCTGTCTCCTTGGGATTTTGTGCTCGCTGCATAGCCCCTGGAGGGGCTGCTTGGGATTCTGTGTCTCCCACTTCTCCAACATTCCCCGTAAGGTTCTCAGCTTAGACCCCATGGACTGGAGGCTGTGTGGGATACTCTGACCCGTTCCTCTCGGGTACAGGCAGAGGCTTCAGGCATGATTAGCCATGGTAAGAGACAGCCCCGGGCGAGGAGGCCCGGGGCGAGCAGCCCCGGGCGAGGAGGCCCGGGGCGAGCAGCCCCGGGCGAGGAGGCCCGGGGCGAGCAGCCCCGGGCGAGGAGGCCCGGGGCGAGCAGCCCCGGGCGAGGAGGCCCGGGGCGAGCAGCCCCGGGCGAGGAGGCCCGGGGCGAGCAGCCCCGGGCGAGGAGGCCCGGGGCGAGCAGCCCCGGGCCTGGAGGCCCGGGGCGAGCAGCCCCGGGCGAGGAGGCCCGGGGCGAGCAGCCCCGGGCCTGGAGGCCCGGGGCGAGCAGCCCCGGGCCTGGAGGCCCGGGGCGAGCAGCCCCGGGCCTGGAGGCCCGGGGCGAGCAGCCCCGGGCGAGGAGGCCCGGGGCGAGCAGCCCCGGGCGAGGAGGCCCGGGGCGAGCAGCCCCGGGCGAGGAGGCCCGGGGCGAGCAGCCCGGGGCCTGGAGGCCCGGGGCGAGCAGCCCGGGGCCTGGAGGCCCGGGGCGAGCAGCCCCGGGCGAGGAGGCCCGGGGCGAGCAGCCCGGGGCCTGGAGGCCCGGGGCGAGCAGCCCCGGGCGAGGAGGCCCGGGGCGAGCAGCCCCGGGCGAGGAGGCCCGGGGCGAGCAGCCCCGGGCCTGGAGGCCCGGGGCGAGCAGCCCCGGGCCTGGAGGCCCGGGGCGTGCGGGGCACTTCCCTTTCTGGGTCTCCAATGCCTCGGACCTTTGCGGGGAATCTCTGCACTGAGTCCCTAGGGTCTGGAGGCTGTTTCGGGTCCTGTGAACCCTTTCTCTCAGGTACAGGGAGCGGCTTCACCCACGGTGAGCCAAGGTAATGACTCAGGGCTTGGATGCCGTGTCTCGTAGCAGGTGTTTGGGATTCTGTGTTTCCCTACTCTCGGACCTAACCCCGGCATTTCTGGGCCGAGAGGAAGGGTTTGTTTCCTTTTCGGAGTCAGGCATCTGTCTCCTTGGGATTTTGTGCTCGCTGCATAGCCCCTGGAGGGGCTGCTTGGGATTCTGTGTCTCCCACTTCTCCAACATTCCCCGTAAGGTTCTCAGCTTAGACCCCATGGACTGGAGGCTGTGTGGGATACTCTGACCCGTTCCTCTCGGGTACAGGCAGAGGCTTCAGGCATGATTAGCCATGGTAAGAGACAGCCCCGGGCGAGGAGGCCCGGGGCGAGCAGCCCCGGGCGAGGAGGCCCGGGGCGAGCAGCCCCGGGCGAGGAGGCCCGGGGCGAGCAGCCCCGGGCGAGGAGGCCCGGGGCGAGCAGCCCCGGGCCTGGAGGCCCGGGGCGAGCAGCCCGGGGCCTGGAGGCCCGGGGCGAGCAGCCCGGGGCCTGGAGGCCCGGGGCGAGCAGCCCGGGGCCTGGAGGCCCGGGGCGAGCAGCCCGGGGCCTGGAGGCCCGGGGCGAGCAGCCCCGGGCCTGGAGGCCCGGGGCGAGCAGCCCCGGGCCTGGAGGCCCGGGGCGAGCAGCCCCGGGCCTGGAGGCCCGGGGCGAGCAGCCCCGGGCCTGGAGGCCCGGGGCGAGCAGCCCCGGGCCTGGAGGCCCGGGGCGAGCAGCCCCGGGCCTGGAGGCCCGGGGCGAGCAGCCCCGGGCCTGGAGGCCCGGGGCGAGCAGCCCCGGGCCTGGAGGCCCGGGGCGAGCAGCCCCGGGCCTGGAGGCCCGGGGCGAGCAGCCCCGGGCCTGGAGGCCCGGGGCGAGCAGCCCCGGGCCTGGAGGCCCGGGGCGAGCAGCCCCGGGCCTGGAGGCCCGGGGCGAGCAGCCCCGGGCCTGGAGGCCCGGGGCGAGCAGCCCCGGGCCTGGAGGCCCGGGGCGAGCAGCCCCGGGCCTGGAGGCCCGGGGCGAGCAGCCCCGGGCGAGGAGGCCCGGGGCGAGCAGCCCCGGGCCTGGAGGCCCGGGGCGAGCAGCCCCGGGCCTGGAGGCCCGGGGCGAGCAGCCCCGGGCGAGGAGGCCCGGGGCGAGCAGCCCCGGGCCTGGAGGCCCGGGGCGAGCAGCCCCGGGCGAGGAGGCCCGGGGCGAGCAGCCCCGGGACTGGAGGCCCGGGGCGAGCAGCCCCGGGCGAGGAGGCCCGGGGCGAGCAGCCCCGGGCCTGGAGCCCCGGGGCGAGCAGCCCCGGGCCTGGAGCCCCGGGGCGAGCAGCCCCGGGCCTGGAGCCCGGGGGCGAGCAGCCCCGGGCCTGGAGGCCCGGGGCGAGCGGGGCACTTCCCATTGTGGGTCTCCAATGCCTCGGACCTTTGCGGGGAATTTCTGCGCTGAGTCCCCAGGGTCTGCAGGCTGTTTCGGGTCCTGTGAACCCTTTCTCTCAGGTACAGGGTGCGGCCTCATCCATTGTGTGCCAAGGTAATGACTCAGGGCTTGGATGCCGGGTCTCGTAGCAGGTGTTTGGGATTCTGTGTTTCCCTACCCTCGGTCTTATCCCGGGAGTTTCTGGGCTGATAGGAAGGGTTTGTATGCCTTTTAGGAGTCAGGCATCTGTCTCCTTGGGATTTTGTGCTCGCTGCATAGCCCCTGGAGGGGCAGCTTGGGATTCTGTGTCTCCCACTTCTAAAACATTCCCCGTAAGTTTCTCAGCTTAGACCCCATGGACTGGAGGCTGTGTGGGATACCCTGACCCGTTCCTCTCAGGTACATACAGCGAGAGGCTTCAGCCATGATGAGCCATGGTAAGAGACAGCCCCGGGCGAGGAGGCCCGGGGCGAGCAGCCCCGGGCGAGGAGGCCCGGGGCGAGCAGCCCCGGGCGAGGAGGCCCGGGGCGAGCAGCCCCGGGCCTGGAGGCCCGGGGCGAGCAGCCCCGGGCGAGGAGGCCCGGGGCGAGCAGCCCCGGGCCTGGAGGCCCGGGGCGAGCAGCCCCGGGCGAGGAGGCCCGGGGCGAGCAGCCCCGGGCCTGGAGGCCCGGGGCGAGCAGCCCCGGGCCTGGAGGCCCGGGGCGAGCAGCCCCGGGCGAGGAGGCCCGGGGCGAGCAGCCCCGGGCCTGGAGGCCCGGGGCGAGCAGCCCCGGGCGAGGAGGCCCGGGGCGAGCAGCCCCGGGCCTGGAGGCCCGGGGCGAGCAGCCCCGGGCCTGGAGGCCCGGGGCGAGCAGCCCCGGGCGAGGAGGCCCGGGGCGAGCAGCCCCGGGACTGGAGGCCCGGGGCGAGCAGCCCCGGGCGAGGAGGCCCGGGGCGAGCAGCCCCGGGCCTGGAGGCCCGGGGCGAGCAGCCCCGGGCCTGGAGGCCCGGGGCGAGCAGCCCCGGGCGAGGAGGCCCGGGGCGAGCAGCCCCGGGCCTGGAGGCCCGGGGCGAGCAGCCCCGGGCCTGGAGGCCCGGGGCGAGCAGCCCCGGGCCTGGAGGCCCGGGGCGAGCAGCCCCGGGCGAGGAGGCCCGGGGCGAGCAGCCCCGGGCGAGGAGGCCCGGGGCGAGCAGCCCCGGGCCTGGAGGCCCGGGGCGAGCAGCCCCGGGCCTGGAGGCCCGGGGCGAGCAGCCCCGGGCCTGGAGGCCCGGGGCGAGCAGCCCCGGGCCTGGAGGCCCGGGGCGAGCAGCCCCGGGCCTGGAGGCCCGGGGCGAGCAGCCCCGGGCCTGGAGGCCCGGGGCGAGCGGGGCACTTCCCTTTCTGGGTCTCCAATGCCTCGGACCTTTGCGGGGAATCTCTGCACTGAGTCCCTAGGGTCTGGAGGCTGTTTCTGGTCCTGTGAACCCTTTCTCTCAGGTACAGGGAGCGGCTTCACCCACGGTGAGCCAAGGTCATGACTCAGGGCTTGGATGCCGTGTCTCGTAGCAGGTGTTTGGGATTCTGTGTTTCCCTACTCTCGGACCTAACCCCGGCATTTCTGGGCCGAGAGGAAGGGTTTGTTTCCTTTTCGGAGTCAGGCATCTGTCTCCTTGGGATTTTGTGCTCGCTGCATAGCCCCTGGAGGGGCTGCTTGGGATTCTGTGTCTCCCACTTCTCCAACATTCCCCGTAAGGTTCTCAGCTTAGACCCCATGGACTGGAGGCTGTGTGGGATACTCTGACCCGTTCCTCTCGGGTACAGGCAGAGGCTTCAGGCATGATTAGCCATGGTAAGAGACAGCCCCGGGCGAGGAGGCCCGGGGCGAGCAGCCCCGGGCGAGGAGGCCCGGGGCGAGCAGCCCCGGGCGAGGAGGCCCGGGGCGAGCAGCCCCGGGCGAGGAGGCCCGGGGCGAGCAGCCCCGGGCGAGGAGGCCCGGGGCGAGCAGCCCCGGGCGAGGAGGCCCGGGGCGAGCAGCCCCGGGCGAGGAGGCCCGGGGCGAGCAGCCCCGGGCGAGGAGGCCCGGGGCGAGCAGCCCCGGGCGAGGAGGCCCGGGGCGAGCAGCCCCGGGCGAGGAGGCCCGGGGCGAGCAGCCCCGGGCGAGGAGGCCCGGGGCGAGCAGCCCCGGGCGAGGAGGCCCGGGGCGAGCAGCCCCGGGCGAGGAGGCCCGGGGCGAGCAGCCCCGGGCGAGGAGGCCCGGGGCGAGCAGCCCCGGGCGAGGAGGCCCGGGGCGAGCAGCCCCGGGCGAGGAGGCCCGGGGCGAGCAGCCCCGGGCGAGGAGGCCCGGGGCGAGCAGCCCCGGGCGAGGAGGCCCGGGGCGAGCAGCCCCGGGCGAGGAGGCCCGGGGCGAGCAGCCCCGGGCGAGGAGGCCCGGGGCGAGCAGCCCCGGGCGAGGAGGCCCGGGGCGAGCAGCCCCGGGCGAGGAGGCCCGGGGCGAGCAGCCCCGGGCGAGGAGGCCCGGGGCGAGCAGCCCCGGGCGAGGAGGCCCGGGGCGAGCAGCCCCGGGCGAGGAGGCCCGGGGCGAGCAGCCCCGGGCCTGGAGGCCCGGGGCGAGCAGCCCCGGGCGAGGAGGCCCGGGGCGAGCAGCCCCGGGCCTGGAGGCCCGGGGCGAGCAGCCCCGGGCGAGGAGGCCCGGGGCGAGCAGCCCCGGGCGAGGAGGCCCGGGGCGAGCAGCCCCGGGCGAGGAGGCCCGGGGCGAGCAGCCCCGGGCGAGGAGGCCCGGGGCGAGCAGCCCCGGGCGAGGAGGCCCGGGGCGAGCAGCCCCGGGCGAGGAGGCCCGGGGCGAGCAGCCCCGGGCGAGGAGGCCCGGGGCGAGCAGCCCCGGGCGAGGAGGCCCGGGGCGAGCAGCCCCGGGCCTGGAGGCCCGGGGCGAGCAGCCCCGGGCCTGGAGGCCCGGGGCGAGCAGCCCCGGGCGAGGAGGCCCGGGGCGAGCAGCCCCGGGCGAGGAGGCCCGGGGCGAGCAGCCCCGGGCCTGGAGGCCCGGGGCGAGCAGCCCCGGGCCTGGAGGCCCGGGGCGAGCAGCCCCGGGCCTGGAGGCCCGGGGCGAGCAGCCCCGGGCCTGGAGGCCCGGGGCGAGCAGCCCCGGGCCTGGAGGCCCGGGGCGAGCGGGTCACTTCCCTTTCTGGGTCTCCAATGCCTCGGACCTTTGCGGGGAATCTCTGCACTGAGTCCCTAGGGTCTGGAGGCTGTTTCTGGTCCTGTGAACCCTTTCTCTCAGGTACAGGGAGCGGCTTCACCCACGGTGAGCCAAGGTCATGACTCAGGGCTTGGATGCCGTGTCTCGTAGCAGGTGTTTGGGATTCTGTGTTTCCCTACTCTCGGACCTAACCCCGGCATTTCTGGGCCGAGAGGAAGGGTTTGTTTCCTTTTCGGAGTCAGGCATCTGTCTCCTTGGGATTTTGTGCTCGCTGCATAGCCCCTGGAGGGGCTGCTTGGGATTCTGTGTCTCCCACTTCTCCAACATTCCCCGTAAGGTTCTCAGCTTAGACCCCATGGACTGGAGGCTGTGTGGGATACTCTGACCCGTTCCTCTCGGGTACAGGCAGAGGCTTCAGGCATGATTAGCCATGGTAAGAGACAGCCCCGGGCGAGGAGGCCCGGGGCGAGCGGCCCCGGGCGAGGAGGCCCGGGGCGAGCGGCCCCGGGCGAGGAGGCCCGGGGCGAGCGGCCCCGGGCGAGGAGGCCCGGGGCGAGCGGCCCCGGGCGAGGAGGCCCGGGGCGAGCGGCCCCGGGCCTGGAGGCCCGGGGCGAGCGGCCCCGGGCCTGGAGGCCCGGGGCGAGCGGCCCCGGGCGAGGAGGCCCGGGGCGAGCGGCCCCGGGCGAGGAGGCCCGGGGCGAGCGGCCCCGGGCCTGGAGGCCCGGGGCGAGCGGCCCCGGGCGAGGAGGCCCGGGGCGAGCGGCCCCGGGCCTGGAGGCCCGGGGCGAGCGGCCCCGGGCCTGGAGGCCCGGGGCGAGCGGCCCCGGGCCTGGAGGCCCGGGGCGAGCGGCCCCGGGCGAGGAGGCCCGGGGCGAGCGGCCCCGGGCGAGGAGGCCCGGGGCGAGCGGCCCCGGGCCTGGAGGCCCGGGGCGAGCGGCCCCGGGCCTGGAGGCCCGGGGCGAGCGGCCCCGGGCGAGGAGGCCCGGGGCGAGCGGCCCCGGGCCTGGAGGCCCGGGGCGAGCGGCCCCGGGCCTGGAGGCCCGGGGCGAGCGGCCCCGGGCCTGGAGGCCCGGGGCGAGCGGGGCACTTCCCTTTCTGGGTCTCCAATGCCTCGGACCTTTGCGGGGAATCTCTGCACTGAGTCCCTAGGGTCTGGAGGCTGTTTCGGGTCCTGTGAACCCTTTCTCTCAGGTACAGGGAGCGGCTTCACCCACGGTGAGCCAAGGTAATGACTCAGGGCTTGGATGCCGTGTCTCGTAGCAGGTGTTTGGGATTCTGTGTTTCCCTACTCTCGGACCTAACCCCGGCATTTCTGGGCCGAGAGGAAGGGTTTGTTTCCTTTTCGGAGTCAGGCATCTGTCTCCTTGGGATTTTGTGCTCGCTGCATAGCCCCTGGAGGGGCTGCTTGGGATTCTGTGTCTCCCACTTCTCCAACATTCCCCGTAAGGTTCTCAGCTTAGACCCCATGGACTGGAGGCTGTGTGGGATACTCTGACCCGTTCCTCTCGGGTACACGCAGAGGCTTCAGGAATGATTAGCCATGGTAAGAGACAGCCCCGGGCGAGGAGGCCTGGGGCGAGCAGCCCCGGGCGAGGAGGCCCGGGGCGAGCAGCCCCGGGCGAGGAGGCCCGGGGCGAGCAGCCCCGGGCGAGGAGGCCCGGGGCGAGCAGCCCCGGGCGAGGAGGACCGGGGCGAGCAGCCCCGGGCGAGGAGGCCCGGGGCGAGCAGCCCCGGGCCTGGAGGCCCGGGGCGAGCAGCCCCGGGCCTGGAGGCCCGGGGCGTGCGGGGCACTTCCCTTTCTGGGTCTCCAATGCCTCGGACCTTTGCGGGGAATCTCTGCACTGAGTCCCTAGGGTCTGGAGGCTGTTTCGGGTCCTGTGAACCCTTTCTCTCAGGTACAGGGAGCGGCTTCACCCACGGTGAGCCAAGGTAATGACTCAGGGCTTGGATGCCGTGTCTCGTAGCAGGTGTTTGGGATTCTGTGTTTCCCTACTCTCGGACCTAACCCCGGCATTTCTGGGCCGAGAGGAAGGGTTTGTTTCCTTTTCGGAGTCAGGCATCTGTCTCCTTGGGATTTTGTGCTCGCTGCATAGCCCCTGGAGGGGCTGCTTGGGATTCTGTGTCTCCCACTTCTCCAACATTCCCCGTAAGGTTCTCAGCTTAGACCCCATGGACTGGAGGCTGTGTGGGATACTCTGACCCGTTCCTCTCGGGTACAGGCAGAGGCTTCAGGCATGATTAGCCATGGTAAGAGACAGCCCCGGGCGAGGAGGCCCGGGGCGAGCAGCCCCGGGCGAGGAGGCCCGGGGCGAGCAGCCCCGGGCGAGGAGGCCCGGGGCGAGCAGCCCCGGGCGAGGAGGCCCGGGGCGAGCAGCCCCGGGCGAGGAGGCCCGGGGCGAGCAGCCCCGGGCGAGGAGGCCCGGGGCGAGCAGCCCCGGGCGAGGAGGCCCGGGGCGAGCAGCCCCGGGCGAGGAGGCCCGGGGCGAGCAGCCCCGGGCCTGGAGGCCCGGGGCGAGCAGCCCCGGGCGAGGAGGCCCGGGGCGAGCAGCCCCGGGCGAGGAGGCCCGGGGCGAGCAGCCCCGGGCCTGGAGGCCCGGGGCGAGCAGCCCCGGGCCTGGAGGCCCGGGGCGAGCAGCCCCGGGCCTGGAGGCCCGGGGCGAGCAGCCCCGGGCGAGGAGGCCCGGGGCGAGCAGCCCCGGGCCTGGAGGCCCGGGGCGAGCAGCCCCGGGCGAGGAGGCCCGGGGCGAGCAGCCCCGGGCCTGGAGGCCCGGGGCGAGCAGCCCGGGGCCTGGAGGCCCGGGGCGAGCAGCCCGGGGCCTGGAGGCCCGGGGCGAGCAGCCCGGGGCCTGGAGGCCCGGGGCGAGCAGCCCCGGGCCTGGAGGCCCGGGGCGAGCAGCCCGGGGCCTGGAGGCCCGGGGCGAGCAGCCCCGGGCCTGGAGGCCCGGGGCGAGCAGCCCCGGGCCTGGAGGCCCGGGGCGAGCAGCCCCGGGCCTGGAGGCCCGGGGCGAGCAGCCCCGGGCGAGGAGGCCCGGGGCGAGCAGCCCCGGGCGAGGAGGCCCGGGGCGAGCAGCCCCGGGCGAGGAGGCCCGGGGCGAGCAGCCCCGGGCGAGGAGGCCCGGGGCGAGCAGCCCCGGGCGAGGAGGCCCGGGGCGAGCAGCCCCGGGCGAGGAGGCCCGGGGCGAGCAGCCCCGGGCCTGGAGGCCCGGGGCGAGCAGCCCCGGGCGAGGAGGCCCGGGGCGAGCAGCCCGGGGCCTGGAGGCCCGGGGCGAGCAGCCCGGGGCCTGGAGGCCCGGGGCGAGCAGCCCGGGGCCTGGAGGCCCGGGGCGAGCAGCCCGGGGCCTGGAGGCCCGGGGCGAGCAGCCCGGGGCCTGGAGGCCCGGGGCGAGCAGCCCCGGGCCTGGAGGCCCGGGGCGAGCAGCCCCGGGCCTGGAGGCCCGGGGCGTGCGGGGCACTTCCCTTTCTGGGTCTCCAATGCCTCGGACCTTTGCGGGGAATCTCTGCACTGAGTCCCTAGGGTCTGGAGGCTGTTTCTGGTCCTGTGAACCCTTTCTCTCAGGTACAGGGAGCGGCTTCACCCACGGTGAGCCAAGGTCATGACTCAGGGCTTGGATGCCGTGTCTCGTAGCAGGTGTTTGGGATTCTGTGTTTCCCTACTCTCGGACCTAACCCCGGCATTTCTGGGCCGAGAGGAAGGGTTTGTTTCCTTTTCGGAGTCAGGCATCTGTCTCCTTGGGATTTTGTGCTCGCTGCATAGCCCCTGGAGGGGCTGCTTGGGATTCTGTGTCTCCCACTTCTCCAACATTCCCCGTAAGGTTCTCAGCTTAGACCCCATGGACTGGAGGCTGTGTGGGATACTCTGACCCGTTCCTCTCGGGTACAGGCAGAGGCTTCAGGCATGATTAGCCATGGTAAGAGACAGCCCCGGGCGAGGAGGCCCGGGGCGAGCAGCCCCGGGCGAGGAGGCCCGGGGCGAGCAGCCCCGGGCGAGGAGGCCCGGGGCGAGCAGCCCCGGGCGAGGAGGCCCGGGGCGAGCAGCCCCGGGCGAGGAGGCCCGGGGCGAGCAGCCCCGGGCGAGGAGGCCCGGGGCGAGCAGCCCCGGGCGAGGAGGCCCGGGGCGAGCAGCCCCGGGCGAGGAGGCCCGGGGCGAGCAGCCCCGGGCGAGGAGGCCCGGGGCGAGCAGCCCCGGGCGAGGAGGCCCGGGGCGAGCAGCCGCGGGCGAGGAGGCCCGGGGCGAGCAGCCCCGGGCGAGGAGGCCCGGGGCGAGCAGCCCCGGGCGAGGAGGCCCGGGGCGAGCAGCCCCGGGCGAGGAGGCCCGGGGCGAGCAGCCCCGGGCCTGGAGGCCCGGGGCGAGCAGCCCCGGGCGAGGAGGCCCGGGGCGAGCAGCCCCGGGCCTGGAGGCCCGGGGCGAGCAGCCCCGGGCGAGGAGGCCCGGGGCGAGCAGCCCCGGGCGAGGAGGCCCGGGGCGAGCAGCCCCGGGCGAGGAGGCCCGGGGCGAGCAGCCCCGGGCCTGGAGGCCCGGGGCGAGCAGCCCCGGGCGAGGAGGCCCGGGGGAGCAGCCCCGGGCCTGGAGGCCCGGGGCGAGCAGCCCCGGGCGAGGAGGCCCGGGGCGAGCAGCCCCGGGCGAGGAGGAGGCCCGGGGCGAGCAGCCCCGGGCCTGGAGGCCCGGGGCGAGCAGCCCCGGGCGAGGAGGCCCGGGGCGAGCAGCCCCGGGCGAGGAGGCCCGGGGCGAGCAGCCCCGGGCGAGGAGGCCCGGGGCGAGCAGCCCCGGGCGAGGAGGCCCGGGGCGAGCAGCCCCGGGCGAGGAGGCCCGGGGCGAGCAGCCCCGGGCGAGGAGGCCCGGGGCGAGCAGCCCCGGGCCTGGAGGCCCGGGGCGAGCAGCCCCGGGCGAGGAGGCCCGGGGCGAGCAGCCCCGGGCCTGGAGGCCCGGGGCGAGCAGCCCCGGGCGAGGAGGCCCGGGGCGAGCAGCCCCGGGCGAGGAGGCCCGGGGCGAGCAGCCCCGGGCGAGGAGGCCCGGGGCGAGCAGCCCCGGGCCTGGAGGCCCGGGGCGAGCAGCCCCGGGCCTGGAGGCCCGGGGCGAGCAGCCCCGGGCGAGGAGGCCCGGGGCGAGCAGCCCCGGGCCTGGAGGCCCGGGGCGAGCAGCCCCGGGCGAGGAGGCCCGGGGCGAGCAGCCCCGGGCCTGGAGGCCCGGGGCGAGCAGCCCGGGGCCTGGAGGCCCGGGGCGAGCAGCCCGGGGCCTGGAGGCCCGGGGCGAGCAGCCCGGGGCCTGGAGGCCCGGGGCGAGCAGCCCGGGGCCTGGAGGCCCGGGGCGAGCAGCCCGGGGCCTGGAGGCCCGGGGCGAGCAGCCCCGGGCCTGGAGGCCCGGGGCGAGCAGCCCCGGGCCTGGAGGCCCGGGGCGTGCGGGGCACTTCCCTTTCTGGGTCTCCAATGCCTCGGACCTTTGCGGGGAATCTCTGCACTGAGTCCCTAGGGTCTGGAGGCTGTTTCTGGTCCTGTGAACCCTTTCTCTCAGGTACAGGGAGCGGCTTCACCCACGGTGAGCCAAGGTCATGACTCAGGGCTTGGATGCCGTGTCTCGTAGCAGGTGTTTGGGATTCTGTGTTTCCCTACTCTCGGACCTAACCCCGGCATTTCTGGGCCGAGAGGAAGGGTTTGTTTCCTTTTCGGAGTCAGGCATCTGTCTCCTTGGGATTTTGTGCTCGCTGCATAGCCCCTGGAGGGGCTGCTTGGGATTCTGTGTCTCCCACTTCTCCAACATTCCCCGTAAGGTTCTCAGCTTAGACCCCATGGACTGGAGGCTGTGTGGGATACTCTGACCCGTTCCTCTCGGGTACAGGCAGAGGCTTCAGGCATGATTAGCCATGGTAAGAGACAGCCCCGGGCGAGGAGGCCCGGGGCGAGCAGCCCCGGGCGAGGAGGCCCGGGGCGAGCAGCCCCGGGCGAGGAGGCCCGGGGCGGGCAGCCCCGGGCGAGGAGGCCCGGGGCGGGCAGCCCCGGGCGAGGAGGCCCGGGGCGGGCAGCCCCGGGCGAGGAGGCCCGGGGCGGGCAGCCCCGGGCGAGGAGGCCCGGGGCGGGCAGCCCCGGGCGAGGAGGCCCGGGGCGGGCAGCCCCGGGCGAGGAGGCCCGGGGCGGGCAGCCCCGGGCGAGGAGGCCCGGGGCGGGCAGCCCCGGGCGAGGAGGCCCGGGGCGGGCAGCCCCGGGCGAGGAGGCCCGGGGCGGGCAGCCCCGGGCGAGGAGGCCCGGGGCGGGCAGCCCCGGGCGAGGAGGCCCGGGGCGGGCAGCCCCGGGCGAGGAGGCCCGGGGCGGGCAGCCCCGGGCGAGGAGGCCCGGGGCGGGCAGCCCCGGGCGAGGAGGCCCGGGGCGGGCAGCCCCGGGCGAGGAGGCCCGGGGCGGGCAGCCCCGGGCGAGGAGGCCCGGGGCGGGCAGCCCCGGGCGAGGAGGCCCGGGGCGGGCAGCCCCGGGCGAGGAGGCCCGGGGCGGGCAGCCCCGGGCGAGGAGGCCCGGGGCGGGCAGCCCCGGGCGAGGAGGCCCGGGGCGGGCAGCCCCGGGCGAGGAGGCCCGGGGCGGGCAGCCCCGGGCGAGGAGGCCCGGGGCGGGCAGCCCCGGGCGAGGAGGCCCGGGGCGGGCAGCCCCGGGCGAGGAGGCCCGGGGCGGGCAGCCCCGGGCGAGGAGGCCCGGGGCGGGCAGCCCCGGGCCTGGAGGCCCGGGGCGGGCAGCCCCGGGCGAGGAGGCCCGGGGCGAGCAGCCCCGGGCGAGGAGGCCCGGGGCGAGCAGCCCCGGGCCTGGAGGCCCGGGGCGGGCAGCCCCGGGCCTGGAGGCCCGGGGCGAGCAGCCCCGGGCGAGGAGGCCCGGGGCGAGCAGCCCCGGGCGAGGAGGCCCGGGGCGAGCAGCCCCGGGCGAGGAGGCCCGGGGCGAGCAGCCCCGGGCGAGGAGGCCCGGGGCGAGCAGCCCCGGGCGAGGAGGCCCGGGGCGAGCAGCCCCGGGCGAGGAGGCCCGGGGCGAGCAGCCCCGGGCGAGGAGGCCCGGGGCGAGCAGCCCCGGGCGAGGAGGCCCGGGGCGAGCAGCCCCGGGCGAGGAGGCCCGGGGCGAGCAGCCCCGGGCCTGGAGGCCCGGGGCGAGCAGCCCCGGGCCTGGAGGCCCGGGGCGAGCAGCCCCGGGCCTGGAGGCCCGGGGCGAGCAGCCCCGGGCCTGGAGGCCCGGGGCGAGCAGCCCCGGGCCTGGAGGCCCGGGGCGAGCAGCCCCGGGCCTGGAGGCCCGGGGCGAGCAGCCCCGGGCCTGGAGGCCCGGGGCGAGCAGCCCCGGGCCTGGAGGCCCGGGGCGAGCAGCCCCGGGCCTGGAGGCCCGGGGCGAGCAGCCCCGGGCCTGGAGGCCCGGGGCGAGCAGCCCCGGGCCTGGAGGCCCGGGGCGAGCAGCCCCGGGCCTGGAGGCCCGGGGCGAGCAGCCCCGGGCCTGGAGGCCCGGGGCGAGCAGCCCCGGGCCTGGAGGCCCGGGGCGAGCAGCCCCGGGCCTGGAGGCCCGGGGCGAGCAGCCCCGGGCCTGGAGGCCCGGGGCGAGCAGCCCCGGGCCTGGAGGCCCGGGGCGAGCAGCCCCGGGCCTGGAGGCCCGGGGCGAGCAGCCCCGGGCCTGGAGGCCCGGGGCGAGCAGCCCCGGGCCTGGAGGCCCGGGGCGAGCAGCCCCGGGCCTGGAGGCCCGGGGCGAGCAGCCCCGGGCCTGGAGGCCCGGGGCGAGCAGCCCCGGGCCTGGAGGCCCGGGGCGAGCAGCCCCGGGCCTGGAGGCCCGGGGCGAGCAGCCCCGGGCCTGGAGGCCCGGGGCGAGCAGCCCCGGGCCTGGAGGCCCGGGGCGAGCAGCCCCGGGCCTGGAGGCCCGGGGCGAGCAGCCCCGGGCCTGGAGGCCCGGGGCGAGCAGCCCCGGGCCTGGAGGCCCGGGGCGAGCAGCCCCGGGCCTGGAGGCCCGGGGCGAGCAGCCCCGGGCCTGGAGGCCCGGGGCGAGCAGCCCCGGGCCTGGAGGCCCGGGGCGAGCAGCCCCGGGCCTGGAGGCCCGGGGCGAGCAGCCCCGGGCCTGGAGGCCCGGGGCGAGCAGCCCCGGGCCTGGAGGCCCGGGGCGAGCAGCCCCGGGCCTGGAGGCCCGGGGCGAGCAGCCCCGGGCCTGGAGGCCCGGGGCGAGCAGCCCCGGGCCTGGAGGCCCGGGGCGAGCAGCCCCGGGCCTGGAGGCCCGGGGCGAGCAGCCCCGGGCCTGGAGGCCCGGGGCGAGCAGCCCCGGGCCTGGAGGCCCGGGGCGAGCAGCCCCGGGCCTGGAGGCCCGGGGCGAGCAGCCCCGGGCCTGGAGGCCCGGGGCGAGCAGCCCCGGGCCTGGAGGCCCGGGGCGAGCAGCCCCGGGCCTGGAGGCCCGGGGCGAGCAGCCCCGGGCCTGGAGGCCCGGGGCGAGCAGCCCCGGGCCTGGAGGCCCGGGGCGAGCAGCCCCGGGCCTGGAGGCCCGGGGCGAGCAGCCCCGGGCCTGGAGGCCCGGGGCGAGCAGCCCCGGGCCTGGAGGCCCGGGGCGAGCAGCCCCGGGCCTGGAGGCCCGGGGCGAGCAGCCCCGGGCCTGGAGGCCCGGGGCGAGCAGCCCCGGGCCTGGAGGCCCGGGGCGAGCAGCCCCGGGCCTGGAGGCCCGGGGCGAGCAGCCCCGGGCCTGGAGGCCCGGGGCGAGCAGCCCCGGGCCTGGAGGCCCGGGGCGAGCGGGGCACTTCCCTTTCTGGGTCTCCAATGCCTCGGACCTTTGCGGGGAATCTCTGCACTGAGTCCCTAGGGTCTGGAGGCTGTTTCTGGTCCTGTGAACCCTTTCTCTCAGGTACAGGGAGCGGCTTCACCCACGGTGAGCCAAGGTCATGACTCAGGGCTTGGATGCCGTGTCTCGTAGCAGGTGTTTGGGATTCTGTGTTTCCCTACTCTCGGACCTAACCCCGGCATTTCTGGGCCG
Source organism: Puma concolor (assembly GCF_028749965.1). Classification (NCBI taxonomy): domain Eukaryota; kingdom Metazoa; phylum Chordata; class Mammalia; order Carnivora; family Felidae; genus Puma; species Puma concolor. The sequence goes on from NC_141681.1 coordinate 63,593,072, forward strand.
AGAGGAAGGGTTTGTTTCCTTTTCGGAGTCAGGCATCTGTCTCCTTGGGATTTTGTGCTCGCTGCATAGCCCCTGGAGGGGCTGCTTGGGATTCTGTGTCTCCCACTTCTCCAACATTCCCCGTAAGGTTCTCAGCTTAGACCCCATGGACTGGAGGCTGTGTGGGATACTCTGACCCGTTCCTCTCGGGTACAGGCAGAGGCTTCAGGCATGATTAGCCATGGTAAGAGACAGCCCCGGGCGAGGAGGCCCGGGGCGAGCGGCCCCGGGCGAGGAGGCCCGGGGCGAGCGGCCCCGGGCGAGGAGGCCCGGGGCGAGCGGCCCCGGGCGAGGAGGCCCGGGGCGAGCGGCCCCGGGCCTGGAGGCCCGGGGCGAGCGGCCCCGGGCCTGGAGGCCCGGGGCGAGCGGCCCCGGGCGAGGAGGCCCGGGGCGAGCGGCCCCGGGCGAGGAGGCCCGGGGCGAGCGGCCCCGGGCCTGGAGGCCCGGGGCGAGCGGCCCCGGGCCTGGAGGCCCGGGGCGAGCGGCCCCGGGCCTGGAGGCCCGGGGCGAGCGGCCCCGGGCCTGGAGGCCCGGGGCGAGCGGCCCCGGGCCTGGAGGCCCGGGGCGAGCGGGGCACTTCCCTTTCTGGGTCTCCAATGCCTCGGACCTTTGCGGGGAATCTCTGCACTGAGTCCCTAGGGTCTGGAGGCTGTTTCGGGTCCTGTGAACCCTTTCTCTCAGGTACAGGGAGCGGCTTCACCCACGGTGAGCCAAGGTAATGACTCAGGGCTTGGATGCCGTGTCTCGTAGCAGGTGTTTGGGATTCTGTGTTTCCCTACTCTCGGACCTAACCCCGGCATTTCTGGGCCGAGAGGAAGGGTTTGTTTCCTTTTCGGAGTCAGGCATCTGTCTCCTTGGGATTTTGTGCTCGCTGCATAGCCCCTGGAGGGGCTGCTTGGGATTCTGTGTCTCCCACTTCTCCAACATTCCCCGTAAGGTTCTCAGCTTAGACCCCATGGACTGGAGGCTGTGTGGGATACTCTGACCCGTTCCTCTCGGGTACAGGCAGAGGCTTCAGGAATGATTAGCCATGGTAAGAGACAGCCCCGGGCGAGGAGGCCCGGGGCGAGCAGCCCCGGGCGAGGAGGCCCGGGGCGAGCAGCCCCGGGCGAGGAGGCCCGGGGCGAGCAGCCCCGGGCGAGGAGGACCGGGGCGAGCAGCCCCGGGCGAGGAGGCCCGGGGCGAGCAGCCCCGGGCCTGGAGGCCCGGGGCGAGCAGCCCCGGGCCTGGAGGCCCGGGGCGTGCGGGGCACTTCCCTTTCTGGGTCTCCAATGCCTCGGACCTTTGCGGGGAATCTCTGCACTGAGTCCCTAGGGTCTGGAGGCTGTTTCGGGTCCTGTGAACCCTTTCTCTCAGGTACAGGGAGCGGATTCACCCACGGTGAGCCAAGGTAATGACTCAGGGCTTGGATGCCGTGTCTCGTAGCATGTGTTTGGGATTCTGTGTTTCCCTACTCTCGGACCTAACCCCGGCATTTCTGGGCCGAGAGGAAGGGTTTGTTTCCTTTTCGGAGTCAGGCATCTGTCTCCTTGGGATTTTGTGCTCGCTGCATAGCCCCTGGAGGGGCTGCTTGGGATTCTGTGTCTCCCACTTCTCCAACATTCCCCGTAAGGTTCTCAGCTTAGACCCCATGGACTGGAGGCTGTGTGGGATACTCTGACCCGTTCCTCTCGGGTACAGGCAGAGGCTTCAGGCATGATTAGCCATGGAAAGAGACAGCCCCGGGCGAGGAGGCCCGGGGCGAGCAGCCCCGGGCGAGGAGGCCCGGGGCGAGCAGCCCCGGGCGAGGAGGCCCGGGGCGAGCAGCCCCGGGCGAGGAGGCCCGGGGCGAGCAGCCCCGGGCGAGGAGGCCCGGGGCGAGCAGCCCCGGGCGAGGAGGCCCGGGGCGAGCAGCCCCGGGCCTGGAGGCCCGGGGCGAGCAGCCCCGGGCGAGGAGGCCCGGGGCGAGCAGCCCCGGGCCTGGAGGCCCGGGGCGAGCAGCCCCGGGCCTGGAGGCCCGGGGCGAGCAGCCCCGGGCGAGGAGGCCCGGGGCGAGCAGCCCCGGGCGAGGAGGCCCGGGGCGAGCAGCCCCGGGCGAGGAGGCCCGGGGCGAGCAGCCCCGGGCCTGGAGGCCCGGGGCGAGCAGCCCGGGGCCTGGAGGCCCGGGGCGAGCAGCCCCGGGCGAGGAGGCCCGGGGCGAGCAGCCCCGGGCGAGGAGGCCCGGGGCGAGCAGCCCCGGGCCTGGAGGCCCGGGGCGAGCAGCCCCGGGCCTGGAGGCCCGGGGCGAGCAGCCCCGGGCCTGGAGGCCCGGGGCGAGCAGCCCCGGGCCTGGAGGCCCGGGGCGTGCGGGGCACTTCCCTTTCTGGGTCTCCAATGCCTCGGACCTTTGCGGGGAATCTCTGCACTGAGTCCCTAGGGTCTGGAGGCTGTTTCGGGTCCTGTGAACCCTTTCTCTCAGGTACAGGGAGCGGCTTCACCCACGGTGAGCCAAGGTAATGACTCAGGGCTTGGATGCCGTGTCTCGTAGCAGGTGTTTGGGATTCTGTGTTTCCCTACTCTCGGACCTAACCCCGGCATTTCTGGGCCGAGAGGAAGGGTTTGTTTCCTTTTCGGAGTCAGGCATCTGTCTCCTTGGGATTTTGTGCTCGCTGCATAGCCCCTGGAGGGGCTCCCGTAAGGTTCTCAGCTTAGACCCCATGGACTGGAGGCTGTGTGGGATACTCTGACCCGTTCCTCTCGGGTACAGGCAGAGGCTTCAGGCATGATTAGCCATGGTAAGAGACAGCCCCGGGCGAGGAGGCCCGGGGCGAGCAGCCCCGGGCGAGGAGGCCCGGGGCGAGCAGCCCCGGGCGAGGAGGCCCGGGGCGAGCAGCCCCGGGCGAGGAGGCCCGGGGCGAGCAGCCCCGGGCCTGGAGGCCCGGGGCGAGCAGCCCCGGGCGAGGAGGCCCGGGGCGAGCAGCCCCGGGCCTGGAGGCCCGGGGCGAGCAGCCCCGGGCGAGGAGGCCCGGGGCGAGCAGCCCCGGGCGAGGAGGCCCGGGGCGAGCAGCCCCGGGCCTGGAGGCCCGGGGCGAGCAGCCCCGGGCCTGGAGGCCCGGGGCGAGCAGCCCCGGGCCTGGAGGCCCGGGGCGAGCAGCCCCGGGCGAGGAGGCCCGGGGCGAGCAGCCCCGGGCCTGGAGGCCCGGGGCGAGCAGCCCCGGGCGAGGAGGCCCGGGGCGAGCAGCCCCGGGCCTGGAGGCCCGGGGCGAGCAGCCCGGGGCCTGGAGGCCCGGGGCGAGCAGCCCGGGGCCTGGAGGCCCGGGGCGAGCAGCCCCGGGCCTGGAGGCCCGGGGCGAGCAGCCCCGGGCCTGGAGGCCCGGGGCGAGCAGCCCCGGGCCTGGAGGCCCGGGGCGAGCAGCCCCGGGCCTGGAGGCCCGGGGCGAGCAGCCCCGGGCCTGGAGGCCCGGGGCGAGCAGCCCCGGGCCTGGAGGCCCGTGGCGAGCAGCCCCGGGCCTGGAGGCCCGGGGCGAGCAGCCCCGGGCCTGGAGGCCCGGGGCGAGCAGCCCCGGGCGAGGAGGCCCGGGGCGAGCAGCCCCGGGCGAGGAGGCCCGGGGCGAGCAGCCCCGGGCGAGGAGGCCCGGGGCGAGCAGCCCCGGGCGAGGAGGCCCGGGGCGAGCAGCCCCGGGCCTGGAGGCCCGGGGCGAGCAGCCCCGGGCCTGGAGGCCCGGGGCGAGCAGCCCCGGGCGAGGAGGCCCGGGGCGAGCAGCCCCGGGCCTGGAGGCCCGGGGCGAGCAGCCCCGGGCCTGGAGGCCCGGGGCGAGCAGCCCCGGGCGAGGAGGCCCGGGGCGAGCAGCCCCGGGCCTGGAGGCCCGGGGCGAGCAGCCCCGGGCGAGGAGGCCCGGGGCGAGCAGCCCCGGGCCTGGAGGCCCGGGGCGAGCAGCCCGGGGCCTGGAGGCCCGGGGCGAGCAGCCCGGGGCCTGGAGGCCCGGGGCGAGCAGCCCGGGGCCTGGAGGCCCGGGGCGAGCAGCCCCGGGCGAGGAGGCCCGGGGCGAGCAGCCCCGGGCCTGGAGGCCCGGGGCGAGCAGCCCCGGGCCTGGAGGCCCGGGGCGAGCAGCCCCGGGCCTGGAGGCCCGGGGCGAGCAGCCCCGGGCCTGGAGGCCCGGGGCGAGCAGCCCCGGGCCTGGAGGCCCGGGGCGAGCAGCCCCGGGCCTGGAGGCCCGGGGCGAGCAGCCCCGGGCCTGGAGGCCCGGGGCGAGCAGCCCCGGGCCTGGAGGCCCGGGGCGAGCAGCCCCGGGCCTGGAGGCCCGGGGCGAGCAGCCCCGGGCCTGGAGGCCCGGGGCGAGCAGCCCCGGGCCTGGAGGCCCGGGGCGAGCAGCCCCGGGCCTGGAGGCCCGGGGCGAGCAGCCCCGGGCCTGGAGGCCCGGGGCGAGCAGCCCCGGGCCTGGAGGCCCGGGGCGAGCAGCCCCGGGCCTGGAGGCCCGGGGCGAGCAGCCCCGGGCCTGGAGGCCCGGGGCGAGCAGCCCCGGGCCTGGAGGCCCGGGGCGAGCAGCCCCGGGCCTGGAGGCCCGGGGCGAGCAGCCCCGGGCCTGGAGGCCCGGGGCGAGCAGCCCCGGGCCTGGAGGCCCGGGGCGAGCAGCCCCGGGCCTGGAGGCCCGGGGCGAGCAGCCCCGGGCCTGGAGGCCCGGGGCGAGCAGCCCCGGGCCTGGAGGCCCGGGGCGAGCAGCCCCGGGCCTGGAGGCCCGGGGCGAGCAGCCCCGGGCCTGGAGGCCCGGGGCGAGCAGCCCCGGGCCTGGAGGCCCGGGGCGAGCAGCCCCGGGCCTGGAGGCCCGGGGCGAGCAGCCCCGGGCCTGGAGGCCCGGGGCGAGCAGCCCCGGGCCTGGAGGCCCGGGGCGAGCAGCCCCGGGCCTGGAGGCCCGGGGCGAGCAGCCCCGGGCCTGGAGGCCCGGGGCGAGCAGCCCCGGGCCTGGAGGCCCGGGGCGAGCAGCCCCGGGCCTGGAGGCCCGGGGCGAGCAGCCCCGGGCCTGGAGGCCCGGGGCGAGCAGCCCCGGGCCTGGAGGCCCGGGGCGAGCAGCCCCGGGCCTGGAGGCCCGGGGCGAGCAGCCCCGGGCCTGGAGGCCCGGGGCGAGCAGCCCCGGGCCTGGAGGCCCGGGGCGAGCGGGGCACTTCCCTTTCTGGGTCTCCAATGCCTCGGACCTTTGCGGGGAATCTCTGCACTGAGTCCCTAGGGTCTGGAGGCTGTTTCTGGTCCTGTGAACCCTTTCTCTCAGGTACAGGGAGCGGCTTCACCCACGGTGAGCCAAGGTCATGACTCAGGGCTTGGATGCCGTGTCTCGTAGCAGGTGTTTGGGATTCTGTGTTTCCCTACTCTTGGACCTAACCCCGGCATTTCTGGGCCGAGAGGAAGGGTTTGTTTCCTTTTCGGAGTCAGGCATCTGTCTCCTTGGGATTTTGTGCTCGCTGCATAGCCCCTGGAGGGGCTGCTTGGGATTCTGTGTCTCCCACTTCTCCAACATTCCCCGTAAGGTTCTCAGCTTAGACCCCATGGACTGGAGGCTGTGTGGGATACTCTGACCCGTTCCTCTCGGGTACAGGCAGAGGCTTCAGGCATGATTAGCCATGGTAAGAGACAGCCCCGGGCGAGGAGGCCCGGGGCGAGCGGCCCCGGGCGAGGAGGCCCGGGGCGAGCGGCCCCGGGCGAGGAGGCCCGGGGCGAGCGGCCCCGGGCGAGGAGGCCCGGGGCGAGCGGCCCCGGGCGAGGAGGCCCGGGGCGAGCGGCCCCGGGCGAGGAGGCCCGGGGCGAGCGGCCCCGGGCCTGGAGGCCCGGGGCGAGCGGCCCCGGGCCTGGAGGCCCGGGGCGAGCGGCCCCGGGCGAGGAGGCCCGGGGCGAGCGGCCCCGGGCGAGGAGGCCCGGGGCGAGCGGCCCCGGGCCTGGAGGCCCGGGGCGAGCGGCCCCGGGCCTGGAGGCCCGGGGCGAGCGGCCCCGGGCCTGGAGGCCCGGGGCGAGCGGGGCACTTCCCTTTCTGGGTCTCCAATGCCTCGGACCTTTGCGGGGAATCTCTGCACTGAGTCCCTAGGGTCTGGAGGCTGTTTCGGGTCCTGTGAACCCTTTCTCTCAGGTACAGGGAGCGGCTTCACCCACGGTGAGCCAAGGTAATGACTCAGGGCTTGGATGCCGTGTCTCGTAGCAGGTGTTTGGGATTCTGTGTTTCCCTACTCTCGGACCTAACCCCGGCATTTCTGGGCCGAGAGGAAGGGTTTGTTTCCTTTTCGGAGTCAGGCATCTGTCTCCTTGGGATTTTGTGCTCGCTGCATAGCCCCTGGAGGGGCTGCTTGGGATTCTGTGTCTCCCACTTCTCCAACATTCCCCGTAAGGTTCTCAGCTTAGACCCCATGGACTGGAGGCTGTGTGGGATACTCTGACCCGTTCCTCTCGGGTACAGGCAGAGGCTTCAGGAATGATTAGCCATGGTAAGAGACAGCCCCGGGCGAGGAGGCCCGGGGCGAGCAGCCCCGGGCGAGGAGGCCCGGGGCGAGCAGCCCCGGGCGAGGAGGCCCGGGGCGAGCAGCCCCGGGCGAGGAGGCCCGGGGCGAGCAGCCCCGGGCGAGGAGGCCCGGGGCGAGCAGCCCCGGGCGAGGAGGCCCGGGGCGAGCAGCCCCGGGCGAGGAGGCCCGGGGCGAGCAGCCCCGGGCCTGGAGGCCCGGGGCGAGCAGCCCCGGGCCTGGAGGCCCGGGGCGAGCAGCCCCGGGCCTGGAGGCCCGGGGCGAGCAGCCCCGGGCCTGGAGGCCCGGGGCGAGCAGCCCCGGGCCTGGAGGCCCGGGGCGAGCAGCCCCGGGCCTGGAGGCCCGGGGCGAGCAGCCCCGGGCCTGGAGGCCCGGGGCGTGCGGGGCACTTCCCTTTCTGGGTCTCCAATGCCTCGGACCTTTGCGGGGAATCTCTGCACTGAGTCCCTAGGGTCTGGAGGCTGTTTCGGGTCCTGTGAACCCTTTCTCTCAGGTACAGGGAGCGGATTCACCCACGGTGAGCCAAGGTAATGACTCAGGGCTTGGATGCCGTGTCTCGTAGCATGTGTTTGGGATTCTGTGTTTCCCTACTCTCGGACCTAACCCCGGCATTTCTGGGCCGAGAGGAAGGGTTTGTTTCCTTTTCGGAGTCAGGCATCTGTCTCCTTGGGATTTTGTGCTCGCTGCATAGCCCCTGGAGGGGCTGCTTGGGATTCTGTGTCTCCCACTTCTCCAACATTCCCCGTAAGGTTCTCAGCTTAGACCCCATGGACTGGAGGCTGTGTGGGATACTCTGACCCGTTCCTCTCGGGTACAGGCAGAGGCTTCAGGCATGATTAGCCATGGTAAGAGACAGCCCCGGGCGAGGAGGCCCGGGGCGAGCAGCCCCGGGCGAGGAGGCCCGGGGCGAGCAGCCCCGGGCGAGGAGGCCCGGGGCGAGCAGCCCCGGGCGAGGAGGCCCGGGGCGAGCAGCCCCGGGCGAGGAGGCCCGGGGCGAGCAGCCCCGGGCCTGGAGGCCCGGGGCGAGCAGCCCCGGGCGAGGAGGCCCGGGGCGAGCAGCCCCGGGCCTGGAGGCCCGGGGCGAGCAGCCCCGGGCCTGGAGGCCCGGGGCGAGCAGCCCCGGGCCTGGAGGCCCGGGGCGAGCAGCCCCGGGCCTGGAGGCCCGGGGCGAGCAGCCCCGGGCCTGGAGGCCCGGGGCGAGCAGCCCCGGGCGAGGAGGCCCGGGGCGAGCAGCCCCGGGCGAGGAGGCCCGGGGCGAGCAGCCCCGGGCGAGGAGGCCCGGGGCGAGCAGCCCCGGGCCTGGAGGCCCGGGCGAGCAGCCCGGGGCCTGGAGGCCCGGGGCGAGCAGCCCGGGGCCTGGAGGCCCGGGGCGAGCAGCCCCGGGCGAGGAGGCCCGGGGCGAGCAGCCCCGGGCGAGGAGGCCCGGGGCGAGCAGCCCCGGGCCTGGAGGCCCGGGGCGAGCAGCCCCGGGCCTGGAGGCCCGGGGCGAGCAGCCCCGGGCGAGGAGGCCCGGGGCGAGCAGCCCCGGGCGAGGAGGCCCGGGGCGAGCAGCCCCGGGCGAGGAGGCCCGGGGCGAGCAGCCCCGGGCCTGGAGGCCCGGGGCGAGCAGCCCCGGGCGAGGAGGCCCGGGGCGAGCAGCCCCGGGCGAGGAGGCCCGGGGCGAGCAGCCCCGGGCCTGGAGGCCCGGGGCGAGCAGCCCCGGGCCTGGAGGCCCGGGGCGAGCAGCCCCGGGCGAGGAGGCCCGGGGCGAGCAGCCCCGGGCCTGGAGGCCCGGGGCGAGCAGCCCCGGGCGAGGAGGCCCGGGGCGAGCAGCCCCGGGCCTGGAGGCCCGGGGCGAGCAGCCCGGGGCCTGGAGGCCCGGGGCGAGCAGCCCGGGGCCTGGAGGCCCGGGGCGAGCAGCCCCGGGCCTGGAGGCCCGGGGCGAGCAGCCCGGGGCCTGGAGGCCCGGGGCGAGCAGCCCCGGGCCTGGAGGCCCGGGGCGAGCAGCCCCGGGCCTGGAGGCCCGGGGCGAGCAGCCCCGGGCCTGGAGGCCCGGGGCGAGCAGCCCCGGGCCTGGAGGCCCGGGGCGAGCAGCCCCGGGCCTGGAGGCCCGGGGCGAGCAGCCCCGGGCCTGGAGGCCCGGGGCGAGCAGCCCCGGGCCTGGAGGCCCGGGGCGAGCAGCCCCGGGCCTGGAGGCCCGGGGCGAGCAGCCCGGGCCTGGAGGCCCGGGGCGAGCAGCCCGGGCCTGGAGGCCCGGGGCGAGCAGCCCCGGGCCTGGAGGCCCGGGGCGAGCAGCCCCGGGCCTGGAGGCCCGGGGCGAGCAGCCCCGGGCCTGGAGGCCCGGGGCGAGCAGCCCCGGGCCTGGAGGCCCGGGGCGAGCGGGGCACTTCCCTTTCTGGGTCTCCAATGCCTCGGACCTTTGCGGGGAATCTCTGCACTGAGTCCCTAGGGTCTGGAGGCTGTTTCTGGTCCTGTGAACCCTTTCTCTCAGGTACAGGGAGCGGCTTCACCCACGGTGAGCCAAGGTCATGACTCAGGGCTTGGATGCCGTGTCTCGTAGCAGGTGTTTGGGATTCTGTGTTTCCCTACTCTCGGACCTAACCCCGGCATTTCTGGGCCGAGAGGAAGGGTTTGTTTCCTTTTCGGAGTCAGGCATCTGTCTCCTTGGGATTTTGTGCTCGCTGCATAGCCCCTGGAGGGGCTGCTTGGGATTCTGTGTCTCCCACTTCTCCAACATTCCCCGTAAGGTTCTCAGCTTAGACCCCATGGACTGGAGGCTGTGTGGGATACTCTGACCCGTTCCTCTCGGGTACAGGCAGAGGCTTCAGGCATGATTAGCCATGGTAAGAGACAGCCCCGGGCGAGGAGGCCCGGGGCGAGCAGCCCCGGGCGAGGAGGCCCGGGGCGAGCAGCCCCGGGCGAGGAGGCCCGGGGCGAGCAGCCCCGGGCGAGGAGGCCCGGGGCGAGCAGCCCGGGCGAGGAGGCCCGGGGCGAGCAGCCCCGGGCGAGGAGGCCCGGGGCGAGCAGCCCCGGGCGAGGAGGCCCGGGGCGAGCAGCCCCGGGCGAGGAGGCCCGGGGCGAGCAGCCCCGGGCGAGGAGGCCCGGGGCGAGCAGCCCCGGGCGAGGAGGCCCGGGGCGAGCAGCCCCGGGCGAGGAGGCCCGGGGCGAGCAGCCCCGGGCGAGGAGGCCCGGGGCGAGCAGCCCCGGGCGAGGAGGCCCGGGGCGAGCAGCCCCGGGCGAGGAGGCCCGGGGCGAGCAGCCCCGGGCGAGGAGGCCCGGGGCGAGCAGCCCCGGGCGAGGAGGCCCGGGGCGAGCAGCCCCGGGCGAGGAGGCCCGGGGCGAGCAGCCCCGGGCGAGGAGGCCCGGGGCGAGCAGCCCCGGGCGAGGAGGCCCGGGGCGAGCAGCCCCGGGCGAGGAGGCCCGGGGCGAGCAGCCCCGGGCGAGGAGGCCCGGGGCGAGCAGCCCCGGGCGAGGAGGCCCGGGGCGAGCAGCCCCGGGCGAGGCGGCCCGGGGCGAGCAGCCCCGGGCCTGGAGGCCCGGGGCGAGCAGCCCCGGGCGAGGAGGCCCGGGGCGAGCAGCCCCGGGCCTGGAGGCCCGGGGCGAGCAGCCCCGGGCCTGGAGGCCCGGGGCGAGCAGCCCCGGGCCTGGAGGCCCGGGCCGAGCAGCCCCGGGCCTGGAGGCCCGGGGCGAGCAGCCCCGGGCGAGGAGGCCCGGGGCGAGCAGCCCCGGGCGAGGAGGCCCGGGGCGAGCAGCCCCGGGCGAGGAGGCCCGGGGCGAGCAGCCCCGGGCGAGGAGGCCCGGGGCGAGCAGCCCCAGGCCTGGAGGCCCGGGGCGAGCAGCCCCGGGCGAGGAGGCCCGGGGCGAGCAGCCCCGGGCCTGGAGGCCCGGGGCGAGCAGCCCCGGGCCTGGAGGCCCGGGGCGAGCAGCCCCGGGCGAGGAGGCCCGGGGCGAGCAGCCCCGGGCGAGGAGGCCCGGGGCGAGCAGCCCCGGGCCTGGAGGCCCGGGGCGAGCAGCCCCGGGCCTGGAGGCCCGGGGCGAGCAGCCCCGGGCGAGGAGGCCCGGGGCGAGCAGCCCCGGGCCTGGAGGCCCGGGGCGAGCAGCCCCGGGCGAGGAGGCCCGAGGCGAGCAGCCCCGGGCGAGGAGGCCCGGGGCGAGCAGCCCCGGGACTGGAGGCCCGGGGCGAGCAGCCCCGGGCGAGGAGGCCCGGGGCGAGCAGCCCCGGGCCTGGAGGCCCGGGGCGAGCAGCCCCGGGCCTGGAGGCCCGGGGCGAGCAGCCCCGGGCGAGGAGGCCCGGGGCGAGCAGCCCCGGGCCTGGAGGCCCGGGGCGAGCAGCCCCGGGCCTGGAGGCCCGGGGCGAGCAGCCCCGGGCCTGGAGGCCCGGGGCGAGCAGCCCCGGGCCTGGAGGCCCGGGGCGAGCAGCCCCGGGCCTGGAGGCCCGGGGCGAGCAGCCCCGGGCCTGGAGGCCCGGGGCGAGCAGCCCCGGGCCTGGAGGCCCGGGGCGAGCAGCCCCGGGCCTGGAGGCCCGGGGCGAGCAGCCCCGGGCCTGGAGGCCCGGGGCGAGCAGCCCCGGGCCTGGAGGCCCGGGGCGAGCAGCCCCGGGCCTGGAGGCCCGGGGCGAGCAGCCCCGGGCCTGGAGGCCCGGGGCGAGCAGCCCCGGGCCTGGAGGCCCGGGGCGAGCAGCCCCGGGCCTGGAGGCCCGGGGCGAGCAGCCCCGGGCCTGGAGGCCCGGGGCGAGCAGCCCCGGGCCTGGAGGCCCGGGGCGAGCAGCCCCGGGCCTGGAGGCCCGGGGCGAGCAGCCCCGGGCCTGGAGGCCCGGGGCGAGCAGCCCCGGGCCTGGAGGCCCGGGGCGAGCAGCCCCGGGCCTGGAGGCCCGGGGCGAGCAGCCCCGGGCCTGGAGGCCCGGGGCGAGCAGCCCCGGGCCTGGAGGCCCGGGGCGAGCAGCCCCGGGCCTGGAGGCCCGGGGCGAGCAGCCCCGGGCCTGGAGGCCCGGGGCGAGCAGCCCCGGGCCTGGAGGCCCGGGGCGAGCAGCCCCGGGCCTGGAGGCCCGGGGCGAGCAGCCCCGGGCCTGGAGGCCCGGGGCGAGCAGCCCCGGGCCTGGAGGCCCGGGGCGAGCAGCCCCGGGCCTGGAGGCCCGGGGCGAGCAGCCCCGGGCCTGGAGGCCCGGGGCGAGCAGCCCCGGGCCTGGAGGCCCGGGGCGAGCGGGGCACTTCCCTTTCTGGGTCTCCAATGCCTCGGACCTTTGCGGGGAATCTCTGCACTGAGTCCCTAGGGTCTGGAGGCTGTTTCTGGTCCTGTGAACCCTTTCTCTCAGGTACAGGGAGCGGCTTCACCCACGGTGAGCCAAGGTCATGACTCAGGGCTTGGATGCCGTGTCTCGTAGCAGGTGTTTGGGATTCTGTGTTTCCCTACTCTCGGACCTAACCCCGGCATTTCTGGGCCGAGAGGAAGGGTTTGTTTCCTTTTCGGAGTCAGGCATCTGTCTCCTTGGGATTTTGTGCTCGCTGCATAGCCCCTGGAGGGGCTGCTTGGGATTCTGTGTCTCCCACTTCTCCAACATTCCCCGTAAGGTTCTCAGCTTAGACCCCATGGACTGGAGGCTGTGTGGGATACTCTGACCCGTTCCTCTCGGGTACAGGCAGAGGCTTCAGGCATGATTAGCCATGGTAAGAGACAGCCCCGGGCGAGGAGGCCCGGGGCGAGCAGCCCCGGGCGAGGAGGCCCGGGGCGAGCAGCCCCGGGGGAGGAGGCCCGGGGCGAGCAGCCCCGGGCGAGGAGGCCCGGGGCGAGCAGCCCCGGGCGAGGAGGCCCGGGGCGAGCAGCCCCGGGCGAGGAGGCCCGGGGCGAGCAGCCCCGGGCGAGGAGGCCCGGGGCGAGCAGCCCCGGGCGAGGAGGCCCGGGGCGAGCAGCCCCGGGCGAGGAGGCCCGGGGCGAGCAGCCCCGGGCGAGGAGGCCCGGGGCGAGCAGCCCCGGGCGAGGAGGCCCGGGGCGAGCAGCCCCGGGCGAGGAGGCCCGGGGCGAGCAGCCCCGGGCGAGGAGGCCCGGGGCGAGCAGCCCCGGGCGAGGAGGCCCGGGGCGAGCAGCCCCGGGCGAGGAGGCCCGGGGCGAGCAGCCCCGGGCGAGGAGGCCCGGGGCGAGCAGCCCCGGGCGAGGAGGCCCGGGGCGAGCAGCCCCGGGCCTGGAGGCCCGGGGCGAGCAGCCCCGGGCGAGGAGGCCCGGGGCGAGCAGCCCCGGGCCTGGAGGCCCGGGGGAGCAGCCCCGGGCGAGGAGGCCCGGGGCGAGCAGCCCCGGGCGAGGAGGCCCGGGGCGAGCAGCCCCGGGCGAGGAGGCCCGGGGCGAGCAGCCCCGGGCGAGGAGGCCCGGGGCGAGCAGCCCCGGGCGAGGAGGCCCGGGGCGAGCAGCCCCGGGCGAGGAGGCCCGGGGCGAGCAGCCCCGGGCCTGGAGGCCCGGGGCGAGCAGCCCCGGGCCTGGAGGCCCGGGGCGAGCAGCCCCGGGCCTGGAGGCCCGGGGCGAGCAGCCCCGGGCCTGGAGGCCCGGGGCGAGCAGCCCCGGGCCTGGAGGCCCGGGGCGAGCAGCCCCGGGCCTGGAGGCCCGGGGCGAGCAGCCCCGGGCCTGGAGGCCCGGGGCGAGCAGCCCCGGGCCTGGAGGCCCGGGGCGAGCAGCCCCGGGCCTGGAGGCCCGGGGCGAGCAGCCCCGGGCCTGGAGGCCCGGGGCGAGCAGCCCCGGGCCTGGAGGCCCGGGGCGAGCAGCCCCGGGCCTGGAGGCCCGGGGCGAGCAGCCCCGGGCCTGGAGGCCCGGGGCGAGCAGCCCCGGGCCTGGAGGCCCGGGGCGAGCAGCCCCGGGCCTGGAGGCCCGGGGCGAGCAGCCCCGGGCCTGGAGGCCCGGGGCGAGCAGCCCCGGGCCTGGAGGCCCGGGGCGAGCAGCCCCGGGCCTGGAGGCCCGGGGCGAGCAGCCCCGGGCCTGGAGGCCCGGGGCGAGCAGCCCCGGGCCTGGAGGCCCGGGGCGAGCAGCCCCGGGCCTGGAGGCCCGGGGCGAGCAGCCCCGGGCCTGGAGGCCCGGGGCGAGCAGCCCCGGGCCTGGAGGCCCGGGGCGAGCAGCCCCGGGCCTGGAGGCCCGGGGCGAGCAGCCCCGGGCCTGGAGGCCCGGGGCGAGCAGCCCCGGGCCTGGAGGCCCGGGGCGAGCAGCCCCGGGCCTGGAGGCCCGGGGCGAGCAGCCCCGGGCCTGGAGGCCCGGGGCGAGCAGCCCCGGGCCTGGAGGCCCGGGGCGAGCAGCCCCGGGCCTGGAGGCCCGGGGCGAGCAGCCCCGGGCCTGGAGGCCCGGGGCGAGCAGCCCCGGGCCTGGAGGCCCGGGGCGAGCAGCCCCGGGCCTGGAGGCCCGGGGCGAGCAGCCCCGGGCCTGGAGGCCCGGGGCGAGCAGCCCCGGGCCTGGAGGCCCGGGGCGAGCAGCCCCGGGCCTGGAGGCCCGGGGCGAGCAGCCCCGGGCCTGGAGGCCCGGGGCGAGCAGCCCCGGGCCTGGAGGCCCGGGGCGAGCAGCCCCGGGCCTGGAGGCCCGGGGCGAGCAGCCCCGGGCCTGGAGGCCCGGGGCGAGCAGCCCCGGGCCTGGAGGCCCGGGGCGAGCAGCCCCGGGCCTGGAGGCCCGGGGCGAGCAGCCCCGGGCCTGGAGGCCCGGGGCGAGCAGCCCCGGGCCTGGAGGCCCGGGGCGAGCAGCCCCGGGCCTGGAGGCCCGGGGCGAGCAGCCCCGGGCCTGGAGGCCCGGGGCGAGCAGCCCCGGGCCTGGAGGCCCGGGGCGAGCAGCCCCGGGCCTGGAGGCCCGGGGCGAGCAGCCCCGGGCCTGGAGGCCCGGGGCGAGCAGCCCCGGGCCTGGAGGCCCGGGGCGAGCAGCCCCGGGCCTGGAGGCCCGGGGCGAGCAGCCCCGGGCCTGGAGGCCCGGGGCGAGCAGCCCCGGGCCTGGAGGCCCGGGGCGAGCAGCCCCGGGCCTGGAGGCCCGGGGCGAGCAGCCCCGGGCCTGGAGGCCCGGGGCGAGCAGCCCCGGGCCTGGAGGCCCGGGGCGAGCAGCCCCGGGCCTGGAGGCCCGGGGCGAGCAGCCCCGGGCCTGGAGGCCCGGGGCGAGCAGCCCCGGGCCTGGAGGCCCGGGGCGAGCAGCCCCGGGCCTGGAGGCCCGGGGCGAGCAGCCCCGGGCCTGGAGGCCCGGGGCGAGCAGCCCCGGGCCTGGAGGCCCGGGGCGAGCAGCCCCGGGCCTGGAGGCCCGGGGCGAGCAGCCCCGGGCCTGGAGGCCCGGGGCGAGCAGCCCCGGGCCTGGAGGCCCGGGGCGAGCAGCCCCGGGCCTGGAGGCCCGGGGCGAGCGGGGCACTTCCCTTTCTGGGTCTCCAATGCCTCGGACCTTTGCGGGGAATCTCTGCACTGAGTCCCTAGGGTCTGGAGGCTGTTTCTGGTCCTGTGAACCCTTTCTCTCAGGTACAGGGAGCGGCTTCACCCACGGTGAGCCAAGGTCATGACTCAGGGCTTGGATGCCGTGTCTCGTAGCAGGTGTTTGGGATTCTGTGTTTCCCTACTCTCGGACCTAACCCCGGCATTTCTGGGCCGAGAGGAAGGGTTTGTTTCCTTTTCGGAGTCAGGCATCTGTCTCCTTGGGATTTTGTGCTCGCTTCATAGCCCCTGGAGGGGCTGCTTGGGATTCTGTGTCTCCCACTTCTCCAACATTCCCCGTAAGGTTCTCAGCTTAGACCCCATGGACTGGAGGCTGTGTGGGATACTCTGACCCGTTCCTCTCGGGTACAGGCAGAGGCTTCAGGCATGATTAGCCATGGTAAGAGACAGCCCCGGGCGAGGAGGCCCGGGGCGAGCGGCCCCGGGCGAGGAGGCCCGGGGCGAGCGGCCCCGGGCGAGGAGGCCCGGGGCGAGCGGCCCCGGGCGAGGAGGCCCGGGGCGAGCGGCCCCGGGCGAGGAGGCCCGGGGCGAGCGGCCCCGGGCGAGGAGGCCCGGGGCGAGCGGCCCCGGGCCTGGAGGCCCGGGGCGAGCGGCCCCGGGCCTGGAGGCCCGGGGCGAGCGGCCCCGGGCCTGGAGGCCCGGGGCGAGCGGCCCCGGGCGAGGAGGCCCGGGGCGAGCGGCCCCGGGCCTGGAGGCCCGGGGCGAGCGGCCCCGGGCGAGGAGGCCCGGGGCGAGCGGCCCCGGGCCTGGAGGCCCGGGGCGAGCGGCCCCGGGCCTGGAGGCCCGGGGCGAGCGGCCCCGGGCCTGGAGGCCCGGGGCGAGCGGCCCCGGGCGAGGAGGCCCGGGGCGAGCGGCCCCGGGCGAGGAGGCCCGGGGCGAGCGGCCCCGGGCCTGGAGGCCCGGGGCGAGCGGCCCCGGGCCTGGAGGCCCGGGGCGAGCGGCCCCGGGCGAGGAGGCCCGGGGCGAGCGGCCCCGGGCCTGGAGGCCCGGGGCGAGCGGCCCCGGGCCTGGAGGCCCGGGGCGAGCAGCCCCGGGCCTGGAGGCCCGGGGCGAGCGGGGCACTTCCCTTTCTGGGTCTCCAATGCCTCGGACCTTTGCGGGGAATCTCTGCACTGATTCCCTAGGGTCTGGAGGCTGTTTCGGGTCCTGTGAACCCTTTCTCTCAGGTACAGGGAGCGGCTTCACCCACGGTGAGCCAAGGTAATGACTCAGGGCTTGGATGCCGTGTCTCGTAGCAGGTGTTTGGGATTCTGTGTTTCCCTACTCTCGGACCTAACCCCGGCATTTCTGGGCCGAGACGAAGGGTTTGTTTCCTTTTCGGAGTCAGGCATCTGTCTCCTTGGGATTTTGTGCTCGCTGCATAGCCCCTGGAGGGGCTGCTTGGGATTCTGTGTCTCCCACTTCTCCAACATTCCCCGTAAGGTTCTCAGCTTAGACCCCATGGACTGGAGGCTGTGTGGGATACTCTGACCCGTTCCTCTCGGGTACAGGCAGAGGCTTCAGGAATGATTAGCCATGGTAAGAGACAGCCCCGGGCGAGGAGGCCCGGGGCGAGCAGCCCCGGGCGAGGAGGCCCGGGGCGAGCAGCCCCGGGCGAGGAGGCCCGGGGCGAGCAGCCCCGGGCGAGGAGGCCCGGGGCGAGCAGCCCCGGGCGAGGAGGACCGGGGCGAGCAGCCCCGGGCGAGGAGGCCCGGGGCGAGCAGCCCCGGGCCTGGAGGCCCGGGGCGAGCAGCCCCGGGCCTGGAGGCCCGGGGCGTGCGGGGCACTTCCCTTTCTGGGTCTCCAATGCCTCGGACCTTTGCGGGGAATCTCTGCACTGAGTCCCTAGGGTCTGGAGGCTGTTTCGGGTCCTGTGAACCCTTTCTCTCAGGTACAGGGAGCGGCTTCACCCACGGTGAGCCAAGGTAATGACTCAGGGCTTGGATGCCGTGTCTCGTAGCAGGTGTTTGGGATTCTGTGTTTCCCTACTCTCGGACCTAACCCCGGCATTTCTGGGCCGAGAGGAAGGGTTTGTTTCCTTTTCGGAGTCAGGCATCTGTCTCCTTGGGATTTTGTGCTCGCTGCATAGCCCCTGGAGGGGCTGCTTGGGATTCTGTGTCTCCCACTTCTCCAACATTCCCCGTAAGGTTCTCAGCTTAGACCCCATGGACTGGAGGCTGTGTGGGATACTCTGACCCGTTCCTCTCGGGTACAGGCAGAGGCTTCAGGCATGATTAGCCATGGTAAGAGACAGCCCCGGGCGAGGAGGCCCGGGGCGAGCAGCCCCGGGCGAGGAGGCCCGGGGCGAGCAGCCCCGGGCGAGGAGGCCCGGGGCGAGCAGCCCCGGGCGAGGAGGCCCGGGGCGAGCAGCCCCGGGCGAGGAGGCCCGGGGCGAGCAGCCCCGGGCGAGGAGGCCCGGGGCGAGCAGCCCCGGGCGAGGAGGCCCGGGGCGAGCAGCCCCGGGCCTGGAGGCCCGGGGCGAGCAGCCCCGGGCGAGGAGGCCCGGGGCGAGCAGCCCCGGGCCTGGAGGCCCGGGGCGAGCAGCCCCGGGCGAGGAGGCCCGGGGCGAGCAGCCCCGGGCGAGGAGGCCCGGGGCGAGCAGCCCCGGGCGAGGAGGCCCGGGGCGAGCAGCCCCGGGCCTGGAGGCCCGGGGCGAGCAGCCCCGGGCCTGGAGGCCCGGGGCGAGCAGCCCCGGGCCTGGAGGCCCGGGGCGAGCAGCCCCGGGCGAGGAGGCCCGGGGCGAGCAGCCCCGGGCCTGGAGGCCCGGGGCGAGCAGCCCCGGGCGAGGAGGCCCGGGGCGAGCAGCCCCGGGCGAGGAGGCCCGGGGCGAGCAGCCCGGGGCCTGGAGGCCCGGGGCGAGCAGCCCGGGGCCTGGAGGCCCGGGGCGAGCAGCCCGGGGCCTGGAGGCCCGGGGCGAGCAGCCCCGGGCGAGGAGGCCCGGGGCGAGCAGCCCCGGGCGAGGAGGCCCGGGGCGAGCAGCCCCGGGCGAGGAGGCCCGGGGCGAGCAGCCCCGGGCGAGGAGGCCCGGGGCGAGCAGCCCCGGGCCTGGAGGCCCGGGGCGAGCAGCCCCGGGCGAGGAGGCCCGGGGCGAGCAGCCCGGGGCCTGGAGGCCCGGGGCGAGCAGCCCGGGGCCTGGAGGCCCGGGGCGAGCAGCCCGGGGCCTGGAGGCCCGGGGCGAGCAGCCCGGGGCCTGGAGGCCCGGGGCGAGCAGCCCCGGGCCTGGAGGCCCGGGGCGTGCGGGGCACTTCCCTTTCTGGGTCTCCAATGCCTCGGACCTTTGCGGGGAATCTCTGCACTGAGTCCCTAGGGTCTGGAGGCTGTTTCTGGTCCTGTGAACCCTTTCTCTCAGGTACAGGGAGCGGCTTCACCCACGGTGAGCCAAGGTCATGACTCAGGGCTTGGATGCCGTGTCTCGTAGCAGGTGTTTGGGATTCTGTGTTTCCCTACTCTCGGACCTAACCCCGGCATTTCTGGGCCGAGAGGAAGGGTTTGTTTCCTTTTCGGAGTCAGGCATCTGTCTCCTTGGGATTTTGTGCTCGCTGCATAGCCCCTGGAGGGGCTGCTTGGGATTCTGTGTCTCCCACTTCTCCAACATTCCCCGTAAGGTTCTCAGCTTAGACCCCATGGACTGGAGGCTGTGTGGGATACTCTGACCCGTTCCTCTCGGGTACAGGCAGAGGCTTCAGGCATGATTAGCCATGGTAAGAGACAGCCCCGGGCGAGGAGGCCCGGGGCGAGCAGCCCCGGGCGAGGAGGCCCGGGGCGAGCAGCCCCGGGCGAGGAGGCCCGGGGCGAGCAGCCCCGGGCGAGGAGGCCCGGGGCGAGCAGCCCCGGGCGAGGAGGCCCGGGGCGAGCAGCCCCGGGCGAGGAGGCCCGGGGCGAGCAGCCCCGGGCGAGGAGGCCCGGGGCGAGCAGCCCCGGGCGAGGAGGCCCGGGGCGAGCAGCCCCGGGCGAGGAGGCCCGGGGCGAGCAGCCCCGGGCGAGGAGGCCCGGGGCGAGCAGCCCCGGGCGAGGAGGCCCGGGGCGAGCAGCCCCGGGCGAGGAGGCCCGGGGCGAGCAGCCCCGGGCGAGGAGGCCCGGGGCGAGCAGCCGCGGGCGAGGAGGCCCGGGGCGAGCAGCCCCGGGCGAGGAGGCCCGGGGCGAGCAGCCCCGGGCGAGGAGGCCCGGGGCGAGCAGCCCCGGGCGAGGAGGCCCGGGGCGAGCAGCCCCGGGCGAGGAGGCCCGGGGCGAGCAGCCCCGGGCGAGGAGGCCCGGGGCGAGCAGCCCCGGGCCTGGAGGCCCGGGGCGAGCAGCCCCGGGCGAGGAGGCCCGGGGCGAGCAGCCCCGGGCCTGGAGGCCCGGGGCGAGCAGCCCCGGGCGAGGAGGCCCGGGGCGAGCAGCCCCGGGCGAGGAGGCCCGGGGCGAGCAGCCCCGGGCGAGGAGGCCCGGGGCGAGCAGCCCCGGGCGAGGAGGCCCGGGGGAGCAGCCCCGGGCCTGGAGGCCCGGGGCGAGCAGCCCCGGGCGAGGAGGCCCGGGGCGAGCAGCCCCGGGCGAGGAGGAGGCCCGGGGCGAGCAGCCCCGGGCCTGGAGGCCCGGGGCGAGCAGCCCCGGGCCTGGAGGCCCGGGGCGAGCAGCCCCGGGCCTGGAGGCCCGGGGCGAGCAGCCCCGGGCCTGGAGGCCCGGGGCGAGCAGCCCCGGGCGAGGAGGCCCGGGGCGAGCAGCCCCGGGCGAGGAGGCCCGGGGCGAGCAGCCCCGGGCGAGGAGGCCCGGGGCGAGCAGCCCCGGGCCTGGAGGCCCGGGGCGAGCAGCCCCGGGCGAGGAGGCCCGGGGCGAGCAGCCCCGGGCCTGGAGGCCCGGGGCGAGCAGCCCCGGGCGAGGAGGCCCGGGGCGAGCAGCCCCGGGCGAGGAGGCCCGGGGCGAGCAGCCCCGGGCGAGGAGGCCCGGGGCGAGCAGCCCCGGGCCTGGAGGCCCGGGGCGAGCAGCCCCGGGCGAGGAGGCCCGGGGCGAGCAGCCCCGGGCCTGGAGGCCCGGGGCGAGCAGCCCCGGGCGAGGAGGCCCGGGGCGAGCAGCCCCGGGCGAGGAGGCCCGGGGCGAGCAGCCCCGGGCCTGGAGGCCCGGGGCGAGCAGCCCGGGGCCTGGAGGCCCGGGGCGAGCAGCCCGGGGCCTGGAGGCCCGGGGCGAGCAGCCCCGGGCCTGGAGGCCCGGGGCGAGCAGCCCCGGGCCTGGAGGCCCGGGGCGTGCGGGGCACTTCCCTTTCTGGGTCTCCAATGCGCCGGACCTTTGCGGGGAATCTCTGCACTGAGTCCCTAGGGTCTGGAGGCTGTTTCTGGTCCTGTGAACCCTTTCTCTCAGGTACAGGGAGCGGCTTCACCCACGGTGAGCCAAGGTCATGACTCAGGGCTTGGATGCCGTGTCTCGTAGCAGGTGTTTGGGATTCTGTGTTTCCCTACTCTCGGACCTAACCCCGGCATTTCTGGGCCGAGAGGAAGGGTTTGTTTCCTTTTCGGAGTCAGGCATCTGTCTCCTTGGGATTTTGTGCTCGCTGCATAGCCCCTGGAGGGGCTGCTTGGGATTCTGTGTCTCCCACTTCTCCAACATTCCCCGTAAGGTTCTCAGCTTAGACCCCATGGACTGGAGGCTGTGTGGGATACTCTGACCCGTTCCTCTCGGGTACAGGCAGAGGCTTCAGGCATGATTAGCCATGGTAAGAGACAGCCCCGGGCGAGGAGGCCCGGGGCGGGCAGCCCCGGGCGAGGAGGCCCGGGGCGGGCAGCCCCGGGCGAGGAGGCCCGGGGCGGGCAGCCCCGGGCGAGGAGGCCCGGGGCGGGCAGCCCCGGGCGAGGAGGCCCGGGGCGGGCAGCCCCGGGCGAGGAGGCCCGGGGCGGGCCGCCCCGGGCGAGGAGGCCCGGGGCGGGCCGCCCCGGGCGAGGAGGCCCGGGGCGGGCAGCCCCGGGCGAGGAGGCCCGGGGCGGGCAGCCCCGGGCGAGGAGGCCCGGGGCGGGCAGCCCCGGGCGAGGAGGCCCGGGGCGGGCAGCCCCGGGCGAGGAGGCCCGGGGCGGGCAGCCCCGGGCGAGGAGGCCCGGGGCGGGCAGCCCCGGGCGAGGAGGCCCGGGGCGGGCAGCCCCGGGCGAGGAGGCCCGGGGCGGGCAGCCCCGGGCGAGGAGGCCCGGGGCGGGCAGCCCCGGGCGAGGAGGCCCGGGGCGGGCAGCCCCGGGCGAGGAGGCCCGGGGCGGGCAGCCCCGGGCGAGGAGGCCCGGGGCGGGCAGCCCCGGGCGAGGAGGCCCGGGGCGGGCAGCCCCGGGCGAGGAGGCCCGGGGCGGGCAGCCCCGGGCGAGGAGGCCCGGGGCGGGCAGCCCCGGGCGAGGAGGCCCGGGGCGGGCAGCCCCGGGCGAGGAGGCCCGGGGCGGGCAGCCCCGGGCGAGGAGGCCCGGGGCGGGCAGCCCCGGGCGAGGAGGCCCGGGGCGGGCAGCCCCGGGCGAGGAGGCCCGGGGCGGGCAGCCCCGGGCGAGGAGGCCCGGGGCGGGCAGCCCCGGGCGAGGAGGCCCGGGGCGGGCAGCCCCGGGCGAGGAGGCCCGGGGCGGGCAGCCCCGGGCGAGGAGGCCCGGGGCGGGCAGCCCCGGGCGAGGAGGCCCGGGGCGGGCAGCCCCGGGCGAGGAGGCCCGGGGCGGGCAGCCCCGGGCGAGGAGGCCCGGGGCGGGCAGCCCCGGGCGAGGAGGCCCGGGGCGGGCAGCCCCGGGCGAGGAGGCCCGGGGCGGGCAGCCCCGGGCGAGGAGGCCCGGGGCGGGCAGCCCCGGGCGAGGAGGCCCGGGGCGGGCAGCCCCGGGCGAGGAGGCCCGGGGCGGGCAGCCCCGGGCGAGGAGGCCCGGGGCGGGCAGCCCCGGGCGAGGAGGCCCGGGGCGGGCAGCCCCGGGCGAGGAGGCCCGGGGCGGGCAGCCCCGGGCGAGGAGGCCCGGGGCGGGCAGCCCCGGGCGAGGAGGCCCGGGGCGGGCAGCCCCGGGCGAGGAGGCCCGGGGCGGGCAGCCCCGGGCGAGGAGGCCCGGGGCGGGCAGCCCCGGGCCTGGAGGCCCGGGGCGGGCAGCCCCGGGCGAGGAGGCCCGGGGCGGGCAGCCCCGGGCGAGGAGGCCCGGGGCGGGCAGCCCCGGGCCTGGAGGCCCGGGGCGAGCAGCCCCGGGCGAGGAGGCCCGGGGCGAGCAGCCCCGGGCCTGGAGGCCCGGGGCGAGCAGCCCCGGGCGAGGAGGCCCGGGGCGAGCAGCCCCGGGCGAGGAGGCCCGGGGCGAGCAGCCCCGGGCGAGGAGGCCCGGGGCGAGCAGCCCCGGGCCTGGAGGCCCGGGGCGAGCAGCCCCGGGCGAGGAGGCCCGGGGCGAGCAGCCCCGGGCGAGGAGGCCCGGGGCGAGCAGCCCCGGGCCTGGAGGCCCGGGGCGAGCAGCCCCGGGCGAGGAGGCCCGGGGCGAGCAGCCCCGGGCGAGGAGGCCCGGGGCGAGCAGCCCCGGGCGAGGAGGCCCGGGGCGAGCAGCCCCGGGCCTGGAGGCCCGGGGCGAGCAGCCCCGGGCCTGGAGGCCCGGGGCGAGCAGCCCCGGGCCTGGAGGCCCGGGGCGAGCAGCCCCGGGCCTGGAGGCCCGGGGCGAGCAGCCCCGGGCCTGGAGGCCCGGGGCGAGCAGCCCCGGGCCTGGAGGCCCGGGGCGAGCAGCCCCGGGCCTGGAGGCCCGGGGCGAGCAGCCCCGGGCCTGGAGGCCCGGGGCGAGCAGCCCCGGGCCTGGAGGCCCGGGGCGAGCAGCCCCGGGCCTGGAGGCCCGGGGCGAGCAGCCCCGGGCCTGGAGGCCCGGGGCGAGCAGCCCCGGGCCTGGAGGCCCGGGGCGAGCAGCCCCGGGCCTGGAGGCCCGGGGCGAGCAGCCCCGGGCCTGGAGGCCCGGGGCGAGCAGCCCCGGGCCTGGAGGCCCGGGGCGAGCAGCCCCGGGCCTGGAGGCCCGGGGCGAGCAGCCCCGGGCCTGGAGGCCCGGGGCGAGCAGCCCCGGGCCTGGAGGCCCGGGGCGAGCAGCCCCGGGCCTGGAGGCCCGGGGCGAGCAGCCCCGGGCCTGGAGGCCCGGGGCGAGCAGCCCCGGGCCTGGAGGCCCGGGGCGAGCAGCCCCGGGCCTGGAGGCCCGGGGCGAGCAGCCCCGGGCCTGGAGGCCCGGGGCGAGCAGCCCCGGGCCTGGAGGCCCGGGGCGAGCAGCCCCGGGCCTGGAGGCCCGGGGCGAGCAGCCCCGGGCCTGGAGGCCCGGGGCGAGCAGCCCCGGGCCTGGAGGCCCGGGGCGAGCAGCCCCGGGCCTGGAGGCCCGGGGCGAGCAGCCCCGGGCCTGGAGGCCCGGGGCGAGCAGCCCCGGGCCTGGAGGCCCGGGGCGAGCAGCCCCGGGCCTGGAGGCCCGGGGCGAGCAGCCCCGGGCCTGGAGGCCCGGGGCGAGCAGCCCCGGGCCTGGAGGCCCGGGGCGAGCAGCCCCGGGCCTGGAGGCCCGGGGCGAGCAGCCCCGGGCCTGGAGGCCCGGGGCGAGCAGCCCCGGGCCTGGAGGCCCGGGGCGAGCAGCCCCGGGCCTGGAGGCCCGGGGCGAGCAGCCCCGGGCCTGGAGGCCCGGGGCGAGCAGCCCCGGGCCTGGAGGCCCGGGGCGAGCAGCCCCGGGCCTGGAGGCCCGGGGCGAGCAGCCCCGGGCCTGGAGGCCCGGGGCGAGCAGCCCCGGGCCTGGAGGCCCGGGGCGAGCAGCCCCGGGCCTGGAGGCCCGGGGCGAGCAGCCCCGGGCCTGGAGGCCCGGGGCGAGCAGCCCCGGGCCTGGAGGCCCGGGGCGAGCAGCCCCGGGCCTGGAGGCCCGGGGCGAGCAGCCCCGGGCCTGGAGGCCCGGGGCGAGCAGCCCCGGGCCTGGAGGCCCGGGGCGAGCAGCCCCGGGCCTGGAGGCCCGGGGCGAGCAGCCCCGGGCCTGGAGGCCCGGGGCGAGCAGCCCCGGGCCTGGAGGCCCGGGGCGAGCAGCCCCGGGCCTGGAGGCCCGGGGCGAGCAGCCCCGGGCCTGGAGGCCCGGGGCGAGCAGCCCCGGGCCTGGAGGCCCGGGGCGAGCAGCCCCGGGCCTGGAGGCCCGGGGCGAGCAGCCCCGGGCCTGGAGGCCCGGGGCGAGCAGCCCCGGGCCTGGAGGCCCGGGGCGAGCAGCCCCGGGCCTGGAGGCCCGGGGCGAGCAGCCCCGGGCCTGGAGGCCCGGGGCGAGCAGCCCCGGGCCTGGAGGCCCGGGGCGAGCAGCCCCGGGCCTGGAGGCCCGGGGCGAGCAGCCCCGGGCCTGGAGGCCCGGGGCGAGCAGCCCCGGGCCTGGAGGCCCGGGGCGAGCGGGGCACTTCCCTTTCTGGGTCTCCAATGCCTCGGACCTTTGCGGGGAATCTCTGCACTGAGTCCCTAGGGTCTGGAGGCTGTTTCGGGTCCTGTGAACCCTTTCTCTCAGGTACAGGGAGCGGCTTCACCCACGGTGAGCCAAGGTAATGACTCAGGGCTTGGATGCCGTGTCTCGTAGCAGGTGTTTGGGATTCTGTGTTTCCCTACTCTCGGACCTAACCCCGGCATTTCTGGGCCGAGAGGAAGGGTTTGTTTCCTTTTCGGAGTCAGGCATCTGTCTCCTTGGGATTTTGTGCTCGCTGCATAGCCCCTGGAGGGGCTGCTTGGGATTCTGTGTCTCCCACTTCTCCAACATTCCCCGTAAGGTTC
The DNA here is from genome assembly GCF_028749965.1 of Puma concolor. Lineage (NCBI taxonomy): Eukaryota > Metazoa > Chordata > Mammalia > Carnivora > Felidae > Puma > Puma concolor. The sequence goes on from NC_141681.1 coordinate 63,617,636, forward strand.
TCAGCTTAGACCCCATGGACTGGAGGCTGTGTGGGATACTCTGACCCGTTCCTCTCGGGTACAGGCAGAGGCTTCAGGCATGATTAGCCATGGTAAGAGACAGCCCCGGGCGAGGAGGCCCGGGGCGAGCAGCCCCGGGCGAGGAGGCCCGGGGCGAGCAGCCCCGGGCGAGGAGGCCCGGGGCGAGCAGCCCCGGGCGAGGAGGCCCGGGGCGAGCAGCCCCGGGCGAGGAGGCCCGGGGCGAGCAGCCCCGGGCGAGGAGGCCCGGGGCGAGCAGCCCCGGGCGAGGAGGCCCGGGGCGAGCAGCCCCGGGCGAGGAGGCCCGGGGCGAGCAGCCCCGGGCGAGGAGGCCCGGGGCGAGCAGCCCCGGGCGAGGAGGCCCGGGGCGAGCAGCCCCGGGCCTGGAGGCCCGGGGCGAGCAGCCCCGGGCGAGGAGGCCCGGGGCGAGCAGCCCCGGGCGAGGAGGCCCGGGGCGAGCAGCCCCGGGCGAGGAGGCCCGGGGCGAGCAGCCCCGGGCCTGGAGGCCCGGGGCGAGCAGCCCCGGGCGAGGAGGCCCGGGGCGAGCAGCCCCGGGCCTGGAGGCCCGGGGCGAGCAGCCCGGGGCCTGGAGGCCCGGGGCGAGCAGCCCGGGGCCTGGAGGCCCGGGGCGAGCAGCCCCGGGCCTGGAGGCCCGGGGCGAGCAGCCCCGGGCCTGGAGGCCCGGGGCGAGCAGCCCCGGGCCTGGAGGCCCGGGGCGAGCAGCCCCGGGCCTGGAGGCCCGGGGCGAGCAGCCCCGGGCCTGGAGGCCCGGGGCGAGCAGCCCCGGGCCTGGAGGCCCGGGGCGAGCAGCCCCGGGCCTGGAGGCCCGGGGCGAGCAGCCCCGGGCCTGGAGGCCCGGGGCGAGCAGCCCCGGGCCTGGAGGCCCGGGGCGAGCAGCCCCGGGCCTGGAGGCCCGGGGCGAGCAGCCCCGGGCCTGGAGGCCCGGGGCGAGCAGCCCCGGGCCTGGAGGCCCGGGGCGAGCAGCCCCGGGCCTGGAGGCCCGGGGCGAGCAGCCCCGGGCCTGGAGGCCCGGGGCGAGCAGCCCCGGGCCTGGAGGCCCGGGGCGAGCAGCCCCGGGCCTGGAGGCCCGGGGCGAGCAGCCCCGGGCCTGGAGGCCCGGGGCGAGCAGCCCCGGGCCTGGAGGCCCGGGGCGAGCAGCCCCGGGCCTGGAGGCCCGGGGCGAGCAGCCCCGGGCCTGGAGGCCCGGGGCGAGCAGCCCCGGGCCTGGAGGCCCGGGGCGAGCAGCCCCGGGCCTGGAGGCCCGGGGCGAGCAGCCCCGGGCCTGGAGGCCCGGGGCGAGCAGCCCCGGGCCTGGAGGCCCGGGGCGAGCAGCCCCGGGCCTGGAGGCCCGGGGCGAGCAGCCCCGGGCCTGGAGGCCCGGGGCGAGCAGCCCCGGGCCTGGAGGCCCGGGGCGAGCGGGGCACTTCCCTTTCTGGGTCTCCAATGCGTCGGACCTTTGCGGGGAATCTCTGCACTGAGTCCCTAGGGTCTGGAGGCTGTTTCGGGTCCTGTGAACCCTTTCTCTCAGGTACAGGGAGCGGCTTCACCCACGGTGAGCCAAGGTAATGACTCAGGGCTTGGATGCCGTGTCTCGTAGCAGGTGTTTGGGATTCTGTGTTTCCCTACTCTTGGACCTAACCCCGGCATTTCTGGGCCGAGAGGAAGGGTTTGTTTCCTTTTCGGAGTCAGGCATCTGTCTCCTTGGGATTTTGTGCTCGCTGCATAGCCCCTGGAGGGGCTGCTTGGGATTCTGTGTCTCCCTCTTCTCCAACATTCCCCGTAAGGTTCTCAGCTTAGACCCCATGGACTGGAGGCTGTGTGGGATACTCTGACCCGTTCCTCTCGGGTACAGGCAGAGGCTTCAGGCATGATTAGCCATGGTAAGAGACAGCCCCGGGCGAGGAGGCCCGGGGCGAGCAGCCCCGGGCGAGGAGGCCCGGGGCGAGCAGCCCCGGGCGAGGAGGCCCGGGGCGAGCAGCCCCGGGCGAGGAGGCCCGGGGCGAGCAGCCCCGGGCGAGGAGGCCCGGGGCGAGCAGCCCCGGGCGAGGAGGCCCGGGGCGAGCAGCCCCGGGCGAGGAGGCCCGGGGCGAGCAGCCCCGGGCGAGGAGGCCCGGGGCGAGCAGCCCCGGGCGAGGAGGCCCGGGGCGAGCAGCCCCGGGCCTGGAGGCCCGGGGCGAGCAGCCCCGGGCCTGGAGGCCCGGGGCGAGCAGCCCCGGGCCTGGAGGCCCGGGGCGAGCAGCCCCGGGCCTGGAGGCCCGGGGCGAGCAGCCCCGGGCCTGGAGGCCCGGGGCGAGCAGCCCCGGGCCTGGAGGCCCGGGGCGAGCAGCCCCGGGCCTGGAGGCCCGGGGCGAGCGGGGCACTTCCCTTTCTGGGTCTCCAATGCCTCGGACCTTTGCGGGGAATCTCTGCACTGAGTCCCTAGGGTCTGGAGGCTGTTTCGGGTCCTGTGAACCCTTTCTCTCAGGTACAGGGAGCGGCTTCACCCACGGTGAGCCAAGGTAATGACTCAGGGCTTGGATGCCGTGTCTCGTAGCAGGTGTTTGGGATTCTGTGTTTCCCTACTCTCGGACCTAACCCCGGCATTTCTGGGCCGAGAGGAAGGGTTTGTTTCCTTTTCGGAGTCAGGCATCTGTCTCCTTGGGATTTTGTGCTCGCTGCATAGCCCCTGGAGGGGCTGCTTGGGATTCTGTGTCTCCCACTTCTCCAACATTCCCCGTAAGGTTCTCAGCTTAGACCCCATGGACTGGAGGCTGTGTGGGATACTCTGACCCGTTCCTCTCGGGTACAGGCAGAGGCTTCAGGCATGATTAGCCATGGTAAGAGACAGCCCCGGGCGAGGAGGCCCGGGGCGAGCAGCCCCGGGCGAGGAGGCCCGGGGCGAGCAGCCCCGGGCGAGGAGGCCCGGGGCGAGCAGCCCCGGGCGAGGAGGCCCGGGGCGAGCAGCCCCGGGCGAGGAGGCCCGGGGCGAGCAGCCCCGGGCGAGGAGGCCCGGGGCGAGCAGCCCCGGGCGAGGAGGCCCGGGGCGAGCAGCCCCGGGCGAGGAGGCCCGGGGCGAGCAGCCCCGGGCCTGGAGGCCCGGGGCGAGCAGCCCCGGGCGAGGAGGCCCGGGGCGAGCAGCCCCGGGCCTGGAGGCCCGGGGCGAGCAGCCCCGGGCGAGGAGGCCCGGGGCGAGCAGCCCCGGGCCTGGAGGCCCGGGGCGAGCAGCCCCGGGCCTGGAGGCCCGGGGCGAGCAGCCCCGGGCCTGGAGGCCCGGGGCGAGCAGCCCCGGGCCTGGAGGCCCGGGGCGAGCAGCCCCGGGCCTGGAGGCCCGGGGCGAGCAGCCCCGGGCCTGGAGGCCCGGGGCGAGCGGGGCACTTCCCTTTCTGGGTCTCCAATGCCTCGGACCTTTGCGGGGAATCTCTGCACTGATTCCCTAGGGTCTGGAGGCTGTTTCGGGTCCTGTGAACCCTTTCTCTCAGGTACAGGGAGCGGCTTCACCCACGGTGAGCCAAGGTAATGACTCAGGGCTTGGATGCCGTGTCTCGTAGCAGGTGTTTGGGATTCTGTGTTTCCCTACTCTCGGACCTAACCCCGGCATTTCTGGGCCGAGACGAAGGGTTTGTTTCCTTTTCGGAGTCAGGCATCTGTCTCCTTGGGATTTTGTGCTCGCTGCATAGCCCCTGGAGGGGCTGCTTGGGATTCTGTGTCTCCCACTTCTCCAACATTCCCCGTAAGGTTCTCAGCTTAGACCCCATGGACTGGAGGCTGTGTGGGATACTCTGACCCGTTCCTCTCGGGTACAGGCAGAGGCTTCAGGCATGATTAGCCATGGTAAGAGACAGCCCCGGGCGAGGAGGCCCGGGGCGAGCAGCCCCGGGCGAGGAGGCCCGGGGCGAGCAGCCCCGGGCGAGGAGGCCCGGGGCGAGCAGCCCCGGGCGAGGAGGCCCGGGGCGAGCAGCCCCGGGCGAGGAGGCCCGGGGCGAGCAGCCCCGGGCGAGGAGGCCCGGGGCGAGCAGCCCCGGGCGAGGAGGCCCGGGGCGAGCAGCCCCGGGCGAGGAGGCCCGGGGCGAGCAGCCCCGGGCGAGGAGGCCCGGGGCGAGCAGCCCCGGGCGAGGAGGCCCGGGGCGAGCAGCCCCGGGCGAGGAGGCCCGGGGCGAGCAGCCCCGGGCCTGGAGGCCCGGGGCGAGCAGCCCCGGGCCTGGAGGCCCGGGGCGAGCAGCCCCGGGCCTGGAGGCCCGGGGCGAGCAGCCCCGGGCCTGGAGGCCCGGGGCGAGCAGCCCCGGGCCTGGAGGCCCGGGGCGAGCAGCCCCGGGCCTGGAGGCCCGGGGCGAGCTGCCCCGGGCCTGGAGGCCCGGGGCGAGCTGCCCCGGGCCTGGAGGCCCGGGGCGAGCAGCCCCGGGCCTGGAGGCCCGGGGCGAGCAGCCCCGGGCCTGGAGGCCCGGGGCGAGCAGCCCCGGGCCTGGAGGCCCGGGGCGAGCAGCCCCGGGCCTGGAGGCCCGGGGCGAGCAGCCCCGGGCCTGGAGGCCCGGGGCGAGCAGCCCCGGGCCTGGAGGCCCGGGGCGAGCAGCCCCGGGCCTGGAGGCCCGGGGCGAGCAGCCCCGGGCCTGGAGGCCCGGGGCGAGCGGGGCACTTCCCTTTCTGGGTCTCCAATGCCTCGGACCTTTGCGGGGAATCTCTGCACTGAGTCCCTAGGGTCTGGAGGCTGTTTCGGGTCCTGTGAACCCTTTCTCTCAGGTACAGGGAGCGGCTTCACCCACGGTGAGCCAAGGTAATGACTCAGGGCTTGGATGCCGTGTCTCGTAGCAGGTGTTTGGGATTCTGTGTTTCCCTACTCTCGGACCTAACCCCGGCATTTCTGGGCCGAGAGGAAGGGTTTGTTTCCTTTTCGGAGTCAGGCATCTGTCTCCTTGGGATTTTGTGCTCGCTGCATAGCCCCTGGAGGGGCTGCTTGGGATTCTGTGTCTCCCTCTTCTCCAACATTCCCCGTAAGGTTCTCAGCTTAGACCCCATGGACTGGAGGCTGTGTGGGATACTCTGACCCGTTCCTCTCGGGTACAGGCAGAGGCTTCAGGCATGATTAGCCATGGTAAGAGACAGCCCCGGGCGAGGAGGCCCGGGGCGAGCAGCCCCGGGCGAGGAGGCCCGGGGCGAGCAGCCCCGGGCGAGGAGGCCCGGGGCGAGCAGCCCCGGGCGAGGAGGCCCGGGGCGAGCAGCCCCGGGCGAGGAGGCCCGGGGCGAGCAGCCCCGGGCGAGGAGGCCCGGGGCGAGCAGCCCCGGGCCTGGAGGCCCGGGGCGAGCAGCCCCGGGCCTGGAGGCCCGGGGCGAGCAGCCCCGGGCCTGGAGGCCCGGGGCGAGCAGCCCCGGGCCTGGAGGCCCGGGGCGAGCAGCCCCGGGCCTGGAGGCCCGGGGCGAGCAGCCCCGGGCCTGGAGGCCCGGGGCGAGCAGCCCCGGGCCTGGAGGCCCGGGGCGAGCAGCCCCGGGCCTGGAGGCCCGGGGCGAGCAGCCCCGGGCCTGGAGGCCCGGGGCGAGCTGCCCCGGGCCTGGAGGCCCGGGGCGAGCAGCCCCGGGCCTGGAGGCCCGGGGCGAGCTGCCCCGGGCCTGGAGGCCCGGGGCGAGCAGCCCCGGGCCTGGAGGCCCGGGGCGAGCAGCCCCGGGCCTGGAGGCCCGGGGCGAGCAGCCCCGGGCCTGGAGGCCCGGGGCGAGCAGCCCCGGGCCTGGAGGCCCGGGGCGAGCAGCCCCGGGCCTGGAGGCCCGGGGCGAGCAGCCCCGGGCCTGGAGGCCCGGGGCGAGCAGCCCCGGGCCTGGAGGCCCGGGGCGAGCAGCCCCGGGCCTGGAGGCCCGGGGCGAGCGGGGCACTTCCCTTTCTGGGTCTCCAATGCCTCGGACCTTTGCGGGGAATCTCTGCACTGAGTCCCTAGGGTCTGGAGGCTGTTTCGGGTCCTGTGAACCCTTTCTCTCAGGTACAGGGAGCGGCTTCACCCACGGTGAGCCAAGGTAATGACTCAGGGCTTGGATGCCGTGTCTCGTAGCAGGTGTTTGGGATTCTGTGTTTCCCTACTCTCGGACCTAACCCCGGCATTTCTGGGCCGAGAGGAAGGGTTTGTTTCCTTTTCGGAGTCAGGCATCTGTCTCCTTGGGATTTTGTGCTCGCTGCATAGCCCCTGGAGGGGCTGCTTGGGATTCTGTGTCTCCCTCTTCTCCAACATTCCCCGTAAGGTTCTCAGCTTAGACCCCATGGACTGGAGGCTGTGTGGGATACTCTGACCCGTTCCTCTCGGGTACAGGCAGAGGCTTCAGGCATGATTAGCCATGGTAAGAGACAGCCCCGGGCGAGGAGGCCCGGGGCGAGCAGCCCCGGGCGAGGAGGCCCGGGGCGAGCAGCCCCGGGCGAGGAGGCCCGGGGCGAGCAGCCCCGGGCGAGGAGGCCCGGGGCGAGCAGCCCCGGGCGAGGAGGCCCGGGGCGAGCAGCCCCGGGCGAGGAGGCCCGGGGCGAGCAGCCCCGGGCGAGGAGGCCCGGGGCGAGCAGCCCCGGGCGAGGAGGCCCGGGGCGAGCAGCCCCGGGCGAGGAGGCCCGGGGCGAGCAGCCCCGGGCCTGGAGGCCCGAGGCGAGCAGCCCCGGGCGAGGAGGCCCGGGGCGAGCAGCCCCGGGCCTGGAGGCCCGGGGCGAGCAGCCCCGGGCGAGGAGGCCCGGGGCGAGCAGCCCCGGGCCTGGAGGCCCGGGGCGAGCAGCCCGGGGCCTGGAGGCCCGGGGCGAGCAGCCCCGGGCCTGGAGGCCCGGGGCGAGCAGCCCCGGGCCTGGAGGCCCGGGGCGAGCAGCCCCGGGCCTGGAGGCCCGGGGCGAGCAGCCCCGGGCCTGGAGGCCCGGGGCGAGCAGCCCCGGGCCTGGAGGCCCGGGGCGAGCAGCCCCGGGCCTGGAGGCCCGGGGCGAGCAGCCCCGGGCCTGGAGGCCCGGGGCGAGCAGCCCCGGGCCTGGAGGCCCGGGGCGAGCAGCCCCGGGCCTGGAGGCCCGGGGCGAGCGGGGCACTTCCCTTTCTGGGTCTCCAATGCCTCGGACCTTTGCGGGGAATCTCTGCACTGAGTCCCTAGGGTCTGGAGGCTGTTTCGGGTCCTGTGAACCCTTTCTCTCAGGTACAGGGAGCGGCTTCACCCACGGTGAGCCAAGGTAATGACTCAGGGCTTGGATGCCGTGTCTCGTAGCAGGTGTTTGGGATTCTGTGTTTCCCTACTCTCGGACCTAACCCCGGCATTTCTGGGCCGAGAGGAAGGGTTTGTTTCCTTTTCGGAGTCAGGCATCTGTCTCCTTGGGATTTTGTGCTCGCTGCATAGCCCCTGGAGGGGCTGCTTGGGATTCTGTGTCTCCCTCTTCTCCAACATTCCCCGTAAGGTTCTCAGCTTAGACCCCATGGACTGGAGGCTGTGTGGGATACTCTGACCCGTTCCTCTCGGGTACAGGCAGAGGCTTCAGGCATGATTAGCCATGGTAAGAGACAGCCCCGGGCGAGGAGGCCCGGGGCGAGCAGCCCCGGGCGAGGAGGCCCGGGGCGAGCAGCCCCGGGCGAGGAGGCCCGGGGCGAGCAGCCCCGGGCGAGGAGGCCCGGGGCGAGCAGCCCCGGGCGAGGAGGCCCGGGGCGAGCAGCCCCGGGCGAGGAGGCCCGGGGCGAGCAGCCCCGGGCCTGGAGGCCCGGGGCGAGCAGCCCCGGGCCTGGAGGCCCGGGGCGAGCAGCCCCGGGCCTGGAGGCCCGGGGCGAGCAGCCCCGGGCCTGGAGGCCCGGGGCGAGCAGCCCCGGGCCTGGAGGCCCGGGGCGAGCAGCCCCGGGCCTGGAGGCCCGGGGCGAGCAGCCCCGGGCCTGGAGGCCCGGGGCGAGCAGCCCCGGGCCTGGAGGCCCGGGGCGAGCAGCCCCGGGCCTGGAGGCCCGGGGCGAGCTGCCCCGGGCCTGGAGGCCCGGGGCGAGCAGCCCCGGGCCTGGAGGCCCGGGGCGAGCTGCCCCGGGCCTGGAGGCCCGGGGCGAGCAGCCCCGGGCCTGGAGGCCCGGGGCGAGCAGCCCCGGGCCTGGAGGCCCGGGGCGAGCAGCCCCGGGCCTGGAGGCCCGGGGCGAGCAGCCCCGGGCCTGGAGGCCCGGGGCGAGCAGCCCCGGGCCTGGAGGCCCGGGGCGAGCAGCCCCGGGCCTGGAGGCCCGGGGCGAGCAGCCCCGGGCCTGGAGGCCCGGGGCGAGCAGCCCCGGGCCTGGAGGCCCGGGGCGAGCGGGGCACTTCCCTTTCTGGGTCTCCAATGCCTCGGACCTTTGCGGGGAATCTCTGCACTGAGTCCCTAGGGTCTGGAGGCTGTTTCGGGTCCTGTGAACCCTTTCTCTCAGGTACAGGGAGCGGCTTCACCCACGGTGAGCCAAGGTAATGACTCAGGGCTTGGATGCCGTGTCTCGTAGCAGGTGTTTGGGATTCTGTGTTTCCCTACTCTCGGACCTAACCCCGGCATTTCTGGGCCGAGAGGAAGGGTTTGTTTCCTTTTCGGAGTCAGGCATCTGTCTCCTTGGGATTTTGTGCTCGCTGCATAGCCCCTGGAGGGGCTGCTTGGGATTCTGTGTCTCCCTCTTCTCCAACATTCCCCGTAAGGTTCTCAGCTTAGACCCCATGGACTGGAGGCTGTGTGGGATACTCTGACCCGTTCCTCTCGGGTACAGGCAGAGGCTTCAGGCATGATTAGCCATGGTAAGAGACAGCCCCGGGCGAGGAGGCCCGGGGCGAGCAGCCCCGGGCGAGGAGGCCCGGGGCGAGCAGCCCCGGGCGAGGAGGCCCGGGGCGAGCAGCCCCGGGCGAGGAGGCCCGGGGCGAGCAGCCCCGGGCGAGGAGGCCCGGGGCGAGCAGCCCCGGGCGAGGAGGCCCGGGGCGAGCAGCCCCGGGCGAGGAGGCCCGGGGCGAGCAGCCCCGGGCGAGGAGGCCCGGGGCGAGCAGCCCCGGGCGAGGAGGCCCGGGGCGAGCAGCCCCGGGCCTGGAGGCCCGAGGCGAGCAGCCCCGGGCGAGGAGGCCCGGGGCGAGCAGCCCCGGGCCTGGAGGCCCGGGGCGAGCAGCCCCGGGCGAGGAGGCCCGGGGCGAGCAGCCCCGGGCCTGGAGGCCCGGGGCGAGCAGCCCGGGGCCTGGAGGCCCGGGGCGAGCAGCCCCGGGCCTGGAGGCCCGGGGCGAGCAGCCCCGGGCCTGGAGGCCCGGGGCGAGCAGCCCCGGGCCTGGAGGCCCGGGGCGAGCAGCCCCGGGCCTGGAGGCCCGGGGCGAGCAGCCCCGGGCCTGGAGGCCCGGGGCGAGCAGCCCCGGGCCTGGAGGCCCGGGGCGAGCAGCCCCGGGCCTGGAGGCCCGGGGCGAGCAGCCCCGGGCCTGGAGGCCCGGGGCGAGCGGGGCACTTCCCTTTCTGGGTCTCCAATGCCTCGGACCTTTGCGGGGAATCTCTGCACTGAGTCCCTAGGGTCTGGAGGCTGTTTCGGGTCCTGTGAACCCTTTCTCTCAGGTACAGGGAGCGGCTTCACCCACGGTGAGCCAAGGTAATGACTCAGGGCTTGGATGCCGTAAGGTAATGACTCAGGGCTTGGATGCCGTGTCTCGTAGCAGGTGTTTGGGATTCTGTGTTTCCCTACTCTCGGACCTAACCCCGGCATTTCTGGGCCGAGAGGAAGGGTTTGTTTCCTTTTCGGAGTCAGGCATCTGTCTCCTTGGGATTTTGTGCTCGCTGCATAGCCCCTGGAGGGGCTGCTTGGGATTCTGTGTCTCCCACTTCTCCAACATTCCCCGTAAGGTTCTCAGCTTAGACCCCATGGACTGGAGGCTGTGTGGGATACTCTGACCCGTTCCTCTCGGGTACAGGCAGAGGCTTCAGGCATGATTAGCCATGGTAAGAGACAGCCCCGGGCGAGGAGGCCCGGGGCGAGCAGCCCCGGGCGAGGAGGCCCGGGGCGAGCAGCCCCGGGCGAGGAGGCCCGGGGCGAGCAGCCCCGGGCGAGGAGGCCCGGGGCGAGCAGCCCCGGGCGAGGAGGCCCGGGGCGAGCAGCCCCGGGCGAGGAGGCCCGGGGCGAGCAGCCCCGGGCGAGGAGGCCCGGGGCGAGCAGCCCCGGGCGAGGAGGCCCGGGGCGAGCAGCCCCGGGCGAGGAGGCCCGGGGCGAGCAGCCCAGGGCGAGGAGGCCCGGGGCGAGCAGCCCCGGGCGAGGAGGCCCGGGGCGAGGAGCCCCGGGCCTGGAGGCCCGGGGCGAGCAGCCCCGGGCGAGGAGGCCCGGGGCGAGCAGCCCCGGGCCTGGAGGCCCGGGGCGAGCAGCCCCGGGCGAGGAGGCCCGGGGCGAGCAGCCCCGGGCCTGGAGGCCCGGGGCGAGCAGCCCCGGGCCTGGAGGCCCGGGGCGAGCAGCCCCGGGCCTGGAGGCCCGGGGCGAGCAGCCCCGGGCCTGGAGGCCCGGGGCGAGCAGCCCCGGGCCTGGAGGCCCGGGGCGAGCAGCCCCGGGCCTGGAGGCCCGGGGCGAGCAGCCCCGGGCCTGGAGGCCCGGGGCGAGCAGCCCCGGGCCTGGAGGCCCGGGGCGAGCAGCCCCGGGCCTGGAGGCCCGGGGCGAGCAGCCCCGGGCCTGGAGGCCCGGGGCGAGCAGCCCCGGGCCTGGAGGCCCGGGGCGAGCAGCCCCGGGCCTGGAGGCCCGGGGCGAGCAGCCCCGGGCCTGGAGGCCCGGGGCGAGCAGCCCCGGGCCTGGAGGCCCGGGGCGAGCAGCCCCGGGCCTGGAGGCCCGGGGCGAGCGGGGCACTTCCCTTTCTGGGTCTCCAATGCCTCGGACCTTTGCGGGGAATCTCTGCACTGATTCCCTAGGGTCTGGAGGCTGTTTCGGGTCCTGTGAACCCTTTCTCTCAGGTACAGGGAGCGGCTTCACCTACGGTGAGCCAAGGTAATGACTCAGGGCTTGGATGCCGTGTCTCGTAGCAGGTGTTTGGGATTCTGTGTTTCCCTACTCTCGGACCTAACCCCGGCATTTCTGGGCCGAGACGAAGGGTTTGTTTCCTTTTCGGAGTCAGGCATCTGTCTCCTTGGGATTTTGTGCTCGCTGCATAGCCCCTGGAGGGGCTGCTTGGGATTCTGTGTCTCCCACTTCTCCAACATTCCCCGTAAGGTTCTCAGCTTAGACCCCATGGACTGGAGGCTGTGTGGGATACTCTGACCCGTTCCTCTCGGGTACAGGCAGAGGCTTCAGGCATGATTAGCCATGGTAAGAGACAGCCCCGGGCGAGGAGGCCCGGGGCGAGCAGCCCCGGGCGAGGAGGCCCGGGGCGAGCAGCCCCGGGCGAGGAGGCCCGGGGCGAGCAGCCCCGGGCGAGGAGGCCCGGGGCGAGCAGCCCCGGGCGAGGAGGCCCGGGGCGAGCAGCCCCGGGCCTGGAGGCCCGGGGCGAGCAGCCCCGGGCGAGGAGGCCCGGGGCGAGCAGCCCCGGGCCTGGAGGCCCGGGGCGAGCAGCCCCGGGCGAGGAGGCCCGGGGCGAGCAGCCCCGGGCCTGGAGGCCCGGGGCGAGCAGCCCCGGGCGAGGAGGCCCGGGGCGAGCAGCCCCGGGCCTGGAGGCCCGGGGCGAGCAGCCCCGGGCCTGGAGGCCCGGGGCGAGCAGCCCCGGGCCTGGAGGCCCGGGGCGAGCAGCCCCGGGCCTGGAGGCCCGGGGCGAGCAGCCCCGGGCCTGGAGGCCCGGGGCGAGCAGCCCCGGGCCTGGAGGCCCGGGGCGAGCAGCCCCGGGCCTGGAGGCCCGGGGCGAGCAGCCCCGGGCCTGGAGGCCCGGGGCGAGCAGCCCCGGGCCTGGAGGCCCGGGGCGAGCAGCCCCGGGCCTGGAGGCCCGGGGCGAGCGGGGCACTTCCCTTTCTGGGTCTCCAATGCCTCGGACCTTTGCGGGGAATCTCTGCACTGAGTCCCTAGGGTCTGGAAGCTGTTTCTGGTCCTGTGAACCCTTTCTCTCAGGTACAGGGAGCGGCTTCACCCACGGTGAGCCAAGGTCATGACTCAGGGCTTGGATGCCGTGTCTCGTAGCAGGTGTTTGGGATTCTGTGTTTCCCTACTCTCGGACCTAACCCCGGCATTTCTGGGCCGAGAGGAAGGGTTTGTTTCCTTTTCGGAGTCAGGCATCTGTCTCCTTGGGATTTTGTGCTCGCTGCATAGCCCCTGGAGGGGCTGCTTGGGATTCTGTGTCTCCCACTTCTCCAACATTCCCCGTAAGGTTCTCAGCTTAGACCCCATGGACTGGAGGCTGTGTGGGATACTCTGACCCGTTCCTCTCGGGTACAGGCAGAGGCTTCAGGCATGATTAGCCATGGTAAGAGACAGCCCCGGGCGAGGAGGCCCGGGGCGAGCAGCCCCGGGCGAGGAGGCCCGGGGCGAGCAGCCCCGGGCGAGGAGGCCCGGGGCGAGCAGCCCCGGGCCTGGAGGCCCGGGGCGAGCGGGGCACTTCCCTTTCTGGGTCTCCAATGCCTCGGACCTTTGCGGGGAATCTCTGCACTGATTCCCTAGGGTCTGGAGGCTGTTTCGGGTCCTGTGAACCCTTTCTCTCAGGTACAGGGAGCGGCTTCACCCACGGTGAGCCAAGGTAATGACTCAGGGCTTGGATGCCGTGTCTCGTAGCAGGTGTTTGGGATTCTGTGTTTCCCTACTCTCGGACCTAACCCCGTCATTTCTGGGCCGAGACGAAGGGTTTGTTTCCTTTTCGGAGTCAGGCATCTGTCTCCTTGGGATTTTGTGCTCGCTGCATAGCCCCTGGAGGGGCTGCTTGGGATTCTGTGTCTCCCACTTCTCCAACATTCCCCGTAAGGTTCTCAGCTTAGACCCCATGGACTGAAGGCTGTGTGGGATACTCTGACCCGTTCCTCTCGGGTACAGGCAGAGGCTTCAGGCATGATTAGCCATGGTAAGAGACAGCCCCGGGCGAGGAGGCCCGGGGCGAGCAGCCCCGGGCGAGGAGGCCCGGGGCGAGCAGCCCCGGGCGAGGAGGCCCGGGGCGAGCAGCCCCGGGCGAGGAGGCCCGGGGCGAGCAGCCCCGGGCGAGGAGGCCCGGGGCGAGCAGCCCCGGGCGAGGAGGCCCGGGGCGAGCAGCCCCGGGCGAGGAGGCCCGGGGCGAGCAGCCCCGGGCGAGGAGGCCCGGGGCGAGCAGCCCCGGGCGAGGAGGCCCGGGGCGAGCAGCCCCGGGCGAGGAGGCCCGGGGCGAGCAGCCCCGGGCGAGGAGGCCCGGGGCGAGCAGCCCCGGGCGAGGAGGCCCGGGGCGAGCAGCCCCGGGCGAGGAGGCCCGGGGCGAGCAGCCCCGGGCCTGGAGGCCCGGGGCGAGCAGCCCCGGGCCTGGAGGCCCGGGGCGAGCAGCCCCGGGCCTGGAGGCCCGGGGCGAGCAGCCCCGGGCCTGGAGGCCCGGGGCGAGCAGCCCCGGGCCTGGAGGCCCGGGGCGAGCAGCCCCGGGCCTGGAGGCCCGGGGCGAGCAGCCCCGGGCCTGGAGGCCCGGGGCGAGCAGCCCCGGGCCTGGAGGCCCGGGGCGAGCAGCCCCGGGCCTGGAGGCCCGGGGCGAGCAGCCCCGGGCCTGGAGGCCCGGGGCGAGCAGCCCCGGGCCTGGAGGCCCGGGGCGAGCAGCCCCGGGCCTGGAGGCCCGGGGCGAGCAGCCCCGGGCCTGGAGGCCCGGGGCGAGCAGCCCCGGGCCTGGAGGCCCGGGGCGAGCAGCCCCGGGCCTGGAGGCCCGGGGCGAGCAGCCCCGGGCCTGGAGGCCCGGGGCGAGCAGCCCCGGGCCTGGAGGCCCGGGGCGAGCAGCCCCGGGCCTGGAGGCCCGGGGCGAGCAGCCCCGGGCCTGGAGGCCCGGGGCGAGCAGCCCCGGGCCTGGAGGCCCGGGGCGAGCAGCCCCGGGCCTGGAGGCCCGGGGCGAGCAGCCCCGGGCCTGGAGGCCCGGGGCGAGCAGCCCCGGGCCTGGAGGCCCGGGGCGAGCAGCCCCGGGCCTGGAGGCCCGGGGCGAGCAGCCCCGGGCCTGGAGGCCCGGGGCGAGCAGCCCCGGGCCTGGAGGCCCGGGGCGAGCAGCCCCGGGCCTGGAGGCCCGGGGCGAGCAGCCCCGGGCCTGGAGGCCCGGGGCGAGCAGCCCCGGGCCTGGAGGCCCGGGGCGAGCAGCCCCGGGCCTGGAGGCCCGGGGCGAGCAGCCCCGGGCCTGGAGGCCCGGGGCGAGCAGCCCCGGGCCTGGAGGCCCGGGGCGAGCAGCCCCGGGCCTGGAGGCCCGGGGCGAGCAGCCCCGGGCCTGGAGGCCCGGGGCGAGCAGCCCCGGGCCTGGAGGCCCGGGGCGAGCAGCCCCGGGCCTGGAGGCCCGGGGCGAGCAGCCCCGGGCCTGGAGGCCCGGGGCGAGCAGCCCCGGGCCTGGAGGCCCGGGGCGAGCAGCCCCGGGCCTGGAGGCCCGGGGCGAGCAGCCCCGGGCCTGGAGGCCCGGGGCGAGCAGCCCCGGGCCTGGAGGCCCGGGGCGAGCAGCCCCGGGCCTGGAGGCCCGGGGCGAGCAGCCCCGGGCCTGGAGGCCCGGGGCGAGCAGCCCCGGGCCTGGAGGCCCGGGGCGAGCAGCCCCGGGCCTGGAGGCCCGGGGCGAGCAGCCCCGGGCCTGGAGGCCCGGGGCGAGCAGCCCCGGGCCTGGAGGCCCGGGGCGAGCAGCCCCGGGCCTGGAGGCCCGGGGCGAGCGGGGCACTTCCCTTTCTGGGTCTCCAATGCCTCGGACCTTTGCGGGGAATCTCTGCACTGAGTCCCTAGGGTCTGGAGGCTGTTTCGGGTCCTGTGAACCCTTTCTCTCAGGTACAGGGAGCGGCTTCACCCACGGTGAGCCAAGGTAATGACTCAGGGCTTGGATGCCGTGTCTCGTAGCAGGTGTTTGGGATTCTGTGTTTCCCTACTCTCGGACCTAACCCCGGCATTTCTGGGCCGAGAGGAAGGGTTTGTTTCCTTTTCGGAGTCAGGCATCTGTCTCCTTGGGATTTTGTGCTCGCTGCATAGCCCCTGGAGGGGCTGCTTGGGATTCTGTGTCTCCCTCTTCTCCAACATTCCCCGTAAGGTTCTCAGCTTAGACCCCATGGACTGGAGGCTGTGTGGGATACTCTGACCCGTTCCTCTCGGGTACAGGCAGAGGCTTCAGGCATGATTAGCCATGGTAAGAGACAGCCCCGGGCGAGGAGGCCCGGGGCGAGCAGCCCCGGGCGAGGAGGCCCGGGGCGAGCAGCCCCGGGCGAGGAGGCCCGGGGCGAGCAGCCCCGGGCGAGGAGGCCCGGGGCGAGCAGCCCCGGGCGAGGAGGCCCGGGGCGAGCAGCCCCGGGCGAGGAGGCCCGGGGCGAGCAGCCCCGGGCGAGGAGGCCCGGGGCGAGCAGCCCCGGGAGGGAGGCCCGGGGCGAGCAGCCCCGGGCGAGGAGGCCCGGGGCGAGCAGCCCCGGGCGAGGAGGCCCGGGGCGAGCAGCCCCGGGCCTGGAGGCCCGGGGCGAGCAGCCCCGGGCCTGGAGGCCCGGGGCGAGCAGCCCCGGGCCTGGAGGCCCGGGGCGAGCAGCCCCGGGCCTGGAGGCCCGGGGCGAGCAGCCCCGGGCCTGGAGGCCCGGGGCGAGCAGCCCCGGGCCTGGAGGCCCGGGGCGAGCAGCCCCGGGCCTGGAGGCCCGGGGCGAGCAGCCCCGGGCCTGGAGGCCCGGGGCGAGCAGCCCCGGGCCTGGAGGCCCGGGGCGAGCAGCCCCGGGCCTGGAGGCCCGGGGCGAGCAGCCCCGGGCCTGGAGGCCCGGGGCGAGCAGCCCCGGGCCTGGAGGCCCGGGGCGAGCAGCCCCGGGCCTGGAGGCCCGGGGCGAGCAGCCCCGGGCCTGGAGGCCCGGGGCGAGCAGCCCCGGGCCTGGAGGCCCGGGGCGAGCGGGGCACTTCCCTTTCTGGGTCTCCAATGCCTCGGACCTTTGCGGGGAATCTCTGCACTGATTCCCTAGGGTCTGGAGGCTGTTTCGGGTCCTGTGAACCCTTTCTCTCAGGTACAGGGAGCGGCTTCACCTACGGTGAGCCAAGGTAATGACTCAGGGCTTGGATGCCGTGTCTCGTAGCAGGTGTTTGGGATTCTGTGTTTCCCTACTCTCGGACCTAACCCCGGCATTTCTGGGCCGAGACGAAGGGTTTGTTTCCTTTTCGGAGTCAGGCATCTGTCTCCTTGGGATTTTGTGCTCGCTGCATAGCCCCTGGAGGGGCTGCTTGGGATTCTGTGTCTCCCACTTCTCCAACATTCCCCGTAAGGTTCTCAGCTTAGACCCCATGGACTGGAGGCTGTGTGGGATACTCTGACCCGTTCCTCTCGGGTACAGGCAGAGGCTTCAGGCATGATTAGCCATGGTAAGAGACAGCCCCGGGCGAGGAGGCCCGGGGCGAGCAGCCCCGGGCGAGGAGGCCCGGGGCGAGCAGCCCCGGGCGAGGAGGCCCGGGGCGAGCAGCCCCGGGCGAGGAGGCCCGGGGCGAGCAGCCCCGGGCGAGGAGGCCCGGGGCGAGCAGCCCCGGGCCTGGAGGCCCGGGGCGAGCAGCCCCGGGCGAGGAGGCCCGGGGCGAGCAGCCCCGGGCCTGGAGGCCCGGGGCGAGCAGCCCCGGGCGAGGAGGCCCGGGGCGAGCAGCCCCGGGCCTGGAGGCCCGGGGCGAGCAGCCCCGGGCGAGGAGGCCCGGGGCGAGCAGCCCCGGGCCTGGAGGCCCGGGGCGAGCAGCCCCGGGCCTGGAGGCCCGGGGCGAGCAGCCCCGGGCCTGGAGGCCCGGGGCGAGCAGCCCCGGGCCTGGAGGCCCGGGGCGAGCAGCCCCGGGCCTGGAGGCCCGGGGCGAGCAGCCCCGGGCCTGGAGGCCCGGGGCGAGCAGCCCCGGGCCTGGAGGCCCGGGGCGAGCAGCCCCGGGCCTGGAGGCCCGGGGCGAGCAGCCCCGGGCCTGGAGGCCCGGGGCGAGCAGCCCCGGGCCTGGAGGCCCGGGGCGAGCGGGGCACTTCCCTTTCTGGGTCTCCAATGCCTCGGACCTTTGCGGGGAATCTCTGCACTGAGTCCCTAGGGTCTGGAAGCTGTTTCTGGTCCTGTGAACCCTTTCTCTCAGGTACAGGGAGCGGCTTCACCCACGGTGAGCCAAGGTCATGACTCAGGGCTTGGATGCCGTGTCTCGTAGCAGGTGTTTGGGATTCTGTGTTTCCCTACTCTCGGACCTAACCCCGGCATTTCTGGGCCGAGAGGAAGGGTTTGTTTCCTTTTCGGAGTCAGGCATCTGTCTCCTTGGGATTTTGTGCTCGCTGCATAGCCCCTGGAGGGGCTGCTTGGGATTCTGTGTCTCCCACTTCTCCAACATTCCCCGTAAGGTTCTCAGCTTAGACCCCATGGACTGGAGGCTGTGTGGGATACTCTGACCCGTTCCTCTCGGGTACAGGCAGAGGCTTCAGGCATGATTAGCCATGGTAAGAGACAGCCCCGGGCGAGGAGGCCCGGGGCGAGCAGCCCCGGGCGAGGAGGCCCGGGGCGAGCAGCCCCGGGCGAGGAGGCCCGGGGCGAGCAGCCCCGGGCCTGGAGGCCCGGGGCGAGCGGGGCACTTCCCTTTCTGGGTCTCCAATGCCTCGGACCTTTGCGGGGAATCTCTGCACTGATTCCCTAGGGTCTGGAGGCTGTTTCGGGTCCTGTGAACCCTTTCTCTCAGGTACAGGGAGCGGCTTCACCCACGGTGAGCCAAGGTAATGACTCAGGGCTTGGATGCCGTGTCTCGTAGCAGGTGTTTGGGATTCTGTGTTTCCCTACTCTCGGACCTAACCCCGTCATTTCTGGGCCGAGACGAAGGGTTTGTTTCCTTTTCGGAGTCAGGCATCTGTCTCCTTGGGATTTTGTGCTCGCTGCATAGCCCCTGGAGGGGCTGCTTGGGATTCTGTGTCTCCCACTTCTCCAACATTCCCCGTAAGGTTCTCAGCTTAGACCCCATGGACTGAAGGCTGTGTGGGATACTCTGACCCGTTCCTCTCGGGTACAGGCAGAGGCTTCAGGCATGATTAGCCATGGTAAGAGACAGCCCCGGGCGAGGAGGCCCGGGGCGAGCAGCCCCGGGCGAGGAGGCCCGGGGCGAGCAGCCCCGGGCGAGGAGGCCCGGGGCGAGCAGCCCCGGGCGAGGAGGCCCGGGGCGAGCAGCCCCGGGCGAGGAGGCCCGGGGCGAGCAGCCCCGGGCGAGGAGGCCCGGGGCGAGCAGCCCCGGGCGAGGAGGCCCGGGGCGAGCAGCCCCGGGCGAGGAGGCCCGGGGCGAGCAGCCCCGGGCGAGGAGGCCCGGGGCGAGCAGCCCCGGGCGAGGAGGCCCGGGGCGAGCAGCCCCGGGCGAGGAGGCCCGGGGCGAGCAGCCCCGGGCGAGGAGGCCCGGGGCGAGCAGCCCCGGGCCTGGAGGCCCGGGGCGAGCAGCCCCGGGCCTGGAGGCCCGGGGCGAGCAGCCCCGGGCCTGGAGGCCCGGGGCGAGCAGCCCCGGGCCTGGAGGCCCGGGGCGAGCAGCCCCGGGCCTGGAGGCCCGGGGCGAGCAGCCCCGGGCCTGGAGGCCCGGGGCGAGCAGCCCCGGGCCTGGAGGCCCGGGGCGAGCAGCCCCGGGCCTGGAGGCCCGGGGCGAGCAGCCCCGGGCCTGGAGGCCCGGGGCGAGCAGCCCCGGGCCTGGAGGCCCGGGGCGAGCAGCCCCGGGCCTGGAGGCCCGGGGCGAGCAGCCCCGGGCCTGGAGGCCCGGGGCGAGCAGCCCCGGGCCTGGAGGCCCGGGGCGAGCAGCCCCGGGCCTGGAGGCCCGGGGCGAGCAGCCCCGGGCCTGGAGGCCCGGGGCGAGCAGCCCCGGGCCTGGAGGCCCGGGGCGAGCAGCCCCGGGCCTGGAGGCCCGGGGCGAGCAGCCCCGGGCCTGGAGGCCCGGGGCGAGCAGCCCCGGGCCTGGAGGCCCGGGGCGAGCAGCCCCGGGCCTGGAGGCCCGGGGCGAGCAGCCCCGGGCCTGGAGGCCCGGGGCGAGCAGCCCCGGGCCTGGAGGCCCGGGGCGAGCAGCCCCGGGCCTGGAGGCCCGGGGCGAGCAGCCCCGGGCCTGGAGGCCCGGGGCGAGCAGCCCCGGGCCTGGAGGCCCGGGGCGAGCAGCCCCGGGCCTGGAGGCCCGGGGCGAGCAGCCCCGGGCCTGGAGGCCCGGGGCGAGCAGCCCCGGGCCTGGAGGCCCGGGGCGAGCAGCCCCGGGCCTGGAGGCCCGGGGCGAGCAGCCCCGGGCCTGGAGGCCCGGGGCGAGCAGCCCCGGGCCTGG
The DNA here is from genome assembly GCF_028749965.1 of Puma concolor. Taxonomy (NCBI): domain Eukaryota; kingdom Metazoa; phylum Chordata; class Mammalia; order Carnivora; family Felidae; genus Puma; species Puma concolor. The sequence goes on from NC_141681.1 coordinate 63,636,865, forward strand.
AGGCCCGGGGCGAGCAGCCCCGGGCCTGGAGGCCCGGGGCGAGCAGCCCCGGGCCTGGAGGCCCGGGGCGAGCAGCCCCGGGCCTGGAGGCCCGGGGCGAGCAGCCCCGGGCCTGGAGGCCCGGGGCGAGCAGCCCCGGGCCTGGAGGCCCGGGGCGAGCAGCCCCGGGCCTGGAGGCCCGGGGCGAGCAGCCCCGGGCCTGGAGGCCCGGGGCGAGCAGCCCCGGGCCTGGAGGCCCGGGGCGAGCAGCCCCGGGCCTGGAGGCCCGGGGCGAGCAGCCCCGGGCCTGGAGGCCCGGGGCGAGCAGCCCCGGGCCTGGAGGCCCGGGGCGAGCAGCCCCGGGCCTGGAGGCCCGGGGCGAGCAGCCCCGGGCCTGGAGGCCCGGGGCGAGCAGCCCCGGGCCTGGAGGCCCGGGGCGAGCAGCCCCGGGCCTGGAGGCCCGGGGCGAGCAGCCCCGGGCCTGGAGGCCCGGGGCGAGCAGCCCCGGGCCTGGAGGCCCGGGGCGAGCAGCCCCGGGCCTGGAGGCCCGGGGCGAGCAGCCCCGGGCCTGGAGGCCCGGGGCGAGCAGCCCCGGGCCTGGAGGCCCGGGGCGAGCAGCCCCGGGCCTGGAGGCCCGGGGCGAGCAGCCCCGGGCCTGGAGGCCCGGGGCGAGCAGCCCCGGGCCTGGAGGCCCGGGGCGAGCGGGGCACTTCCCTTTCTGGGTCTCCAATGCCTCGGACCTTTGCGGGGAATCTCTGCACTGAGTCCCTAGGGTCTGGAGGCTGTTTCGGGTCCTGTGAACCCTTTCTCTCAGGTACAGGGAGCGGCTTCACCCACGGTGAGCCAAGGTAATGACTCAGGGCTTGGATGCCGTGTCTCGTAGCAGGTGTTTGGGATTCTGTGTTTCCCTACTCTCGGACCTAACCCCGGCATTTCTGGGCCGAGAGGAAGGGTTTGTTTCCTTTTCGGAGTCAGGCATCTGTCTCCTTGGGATTTTGTGCTCGCTGCATAGCCCCTGGAGGGGCTGCTTGGGATTCTGTGTCTCCCTCTTCTCCAACATTCCCCGTAAGGTTCTCAGCTTAGACCCCATGGACTGGAGGCTGTGTGGGATACTCTGACCCGTTCCTCTCGGGTACAGGCAGAGGCTTCAGGCATGATTAGCCATGGTAAGAGACAGCCCCGGGCGAGGAGGCCCGGGGCGAGCAGCCCCGGGCGAGGAGGCCCGGGGCGAGCAGCCCCGGGCGAGGAGGCCCGGGGCGAGCAGCCCCGGGCGAGGAGGCCCGGGGCGAGCAGCCCCGGGCGAGGAGGCCCGGGGCGAGCAGCCCCGGGCGAGGAGGCCCGGGGCGAGCAGCCCCGGGCGAGGAGGCCCGGGGCGAGCAGCCCCGGGAGGGAGGCCCGGGTCGAGCAGCCCCGGGCGAGGAGGCCCGGGGCGAGCAGCCCCGGGCGAGGAGGCCCGGGGCGAGCAGCCCCGGGCGAGGAGGCCCGGGGCGAGCAGCCCCGGGCGAGGAGGCCCGGGGCGAGCAGCCCCGGGCCTGGAGGCCCGAGGCGAGCAGCCCCGGGCGAGGAGGCCCGGGGCGAGCAGCCCCGGGCCTGGAGGCCCGGGGCGAGCAGCCCCGGGCGAGGAGGCCCGGGGCGAGCAGCCCCGGGCCTGGAGGCCCGGGGCGAGCAGCCCGGGGCCTGGAGGCCCGGGGCGAGCAGCCCCGGGCCTGGAGGCCCGGGGCGAGCAGCCCCGGGCCTGGAGGCCCGGGGCGAGCAGCCCCGGGCCTGGAGGCCCGGGGCGAGCAGCCCCGGGCCTGGAGGCCCGGGGCGAGCAGCCCCGGGCCTGGAGGCCCGGGGCGAGCAGCCCCGGGCCTGGAGGCCCGGGGCGAGCAGCCCCGGGCCTGGAGGCCCGGGGCGAGCAGCCCCGGGCCTGGAGGCCCGGGGCGAGCAGCCCCGGGCCTGGAGGCCCGGGGCGAGCAGCCCCGGGCCTGGAGGCCCGGGGCGAGCAGCCCCGGGCCTGGAGGCCCGGGGCGAGCAGCCCCGGGCCTGGAGGCCCGGGGCGAGCGGGGCACTTCCCTTTCTGGGTCTCCAATGCCTCGGACCTTTGCGGGGAATCTCTGCACTGAGTCCCTAGGGTCTGGAGGCTGTTTCGGGTCCTGTGAACCCTTTCTCTCAGGTACAGGGAGCGGCTTCACCCACGGTGAGCCAAGGTAATGACTCAGGGCTTGGATGCCGTGTCTCGTAGCAGGTGTTTGGGATTCTGTGTTTCCCTACTCTCGGACCTAACCCCGGCATTTCTGGGCCGAGAGGAAGGGTTTGTTTCCTTTTCGGAGTCAGGCATCTGTCTCCTTGGGATTTTGTGCTCGCTGCATAGCCCCTGGAGGGGCTGCTTGGGATTCTGTGTCTCCCACTTCTCCAACATTCCCCGTAAGGTTCTCAGCTTAGACCCCATGGACTGGAGGCTGTGTGGGATACTCTGACCCGTTCCTCTCGGGTACAGGCAGAGGCTTCAGGCATGATTAGCCATGGTAAGAGACAGCCCCGGGCGAGGAGGCCCGGGGCGAGCAGCCCCGGGCGAGGAGGCCCGGGGCGAGCAGCCCCGGGCGAGGAGGCCCGGGGCGAGCAGCCCCGGGCGAGGAGGCCCGGGGCGAGCAGCCCCGGGCGAGGAGGCCCGGGGCGAGCAGCCCCGGGCGAGGAGGCCCGGGGCGAGCAGCCCCGGGCGAGGAGGCCCGGGGCGAGCAGCCCCGGGCGAGGAGGCCCGGGGCGAGCAGCCCCGGGCGAGGAGGCCCGGGGCGAGCAGCCCCGGGCCTGGAGGCCCGGGGCGAGCAGCCCCGGGCGAGGAGGCCCGGGGCGAGCAGCCCAGGGCCTGGAGGCCCGGGGCGAGCAGCCCCGGGCCTGGAGGCCCGGGGCGAGCAGCCCCGGGCCTGGAGGCCCGGGGCGAGCAGCCCCGGGCCTGGAGGCCCGGGGCGAGCAGCCCCGGGCCTGGAGGCCCGGGGCGAGCAGCCCCGGGCCTGGAGGCCCGGGGCGAGCAGCCCCGGGCCTGGAGGCCCGGGGCGAGCAGCCCCGGGCCTGGAGGCCCGGGGCGAGCAGCCCCGGGCCTGGAGGCCCGGGGCGAGCAGCCCCGGGCCTGGAGGCCCGGGGCGAGCAGCCCCGGGCCTGGAGGCCCGGGGCGAGCAGCCCCGGGCCTGGAGGCCCGGGGCGAGCAGCCCCGGGCCTGGAGGCCCGGGGCGAGCGGGGCACTTCCCTTTCTGGGTCTCCAATGCCTCGGACCTTTGCGGGGAATCTCTGCACTGATTCCCTAGGGTCTGGAGGCTGTTTCGGGTCCTGTGAACCCTTTCTCTCAGGTACAGGGAGCGGCTTCACCCACGGTGAGCCAAGGTAATGACTCAGGGCTTGGATGCCGTGTCTCGTAGCAGGTGTTTGGGATTCTGTGTTTCACTACTCTCGGACCTAACCCCGGCATTTCTGGGCCGAGACGAAGGGTTTGTTTCCTTTTCGGAGTCAGGCATCTGTCTCCTTGGGATTTTGTGCTCGCTGCATAGCCCCTGGAGGGGCTGCTTGGGATTCTGTGTCTCCCACTTCTCCAACATTCCCCGTAAGGTTCTCAGCTTAGACCCCATGGACTGGAGGCTGTGTGGGATACTCTGACCCGTTCCTCTCGGGTACAGGCAGAGGCTTCAGGCATGATTAGCCATGGTAAGAGACAGCCCCGGGCGAGGAGGCCCGGGGCGAGCAGCCCCGGGCGAGGAGGCCCGGGGCGAGCAGCCCCGGGCGAGGAGGCCCGGGGCGAGCAGCCCCGGGCGAGGAGGCCCGGGGCGAGCAGCCCCGGGCGAGGAGGCCCGGGGCGAGCAGCCCCGGGCGAGGAGGCCCGGGGCGAGCAGCCCCGGGCCTGGAGGCCCGGGGCGAGCAGCCCCGGGCCTGGAGGCCCGGGGCGAGCAGCCCCGGGCGAGGAGGCCCGGGGCGAGCAGCCCCGGGCCTGGAGGCCCGGGGCGAGCAGCCCCGGGCGAGGAGGCCCGGGGCGAGCAGCCCCGGGCCTGGAGGCCCGGGGCGAGCAGCCCCGGGCCTGGAGGCCCGGGGCGAGCAGCCCCGGGCCTGGAGGCCCGGGGCGAGCAGCCCCGGGCCTGGAGGCCCGGGGCGAGCAGCCCCGGGCCTGGAGGCCCGGGGCGAGCAGCCCCGGGCCTGGAGGCCCGGGGCGAGCAGCCCCGGGCCTGGAGGCCCGGGGCGAGCAGCCCCGGGCCTGGAGGCCCGGGGCGAGCTGCCCCGGGCCTGGAGGCCCGGGGCGAGCAGCCCCGGGCCTGGAGGCCCGGGGCGAGCAGCCCCGGGCCTGGAGGCCCGGGGCGAGCTGCCCCGGGCCTGGAGGCCCGGGGCGAGCAGCCCCGGGCCTGGAGGCCCGGGGCGAGCAGCCCCGGGCCTGGAGGCCCGGGGCGAGCAGCCCCGGGCCTGGAGGCCCGGGGCGAGCAGCCCCGGGCCTGGAGGCCCGGGGCGAGCAGCCCCGGGCCTGGAGGCCCGGGGCGAGCAGCCCCGGGCCTGGAGGCCCGGGGCGAGCAGCCCCGGGCCTGGAGGCCCGGGGCGAGCAGCCCCGGGCCTGGAGGCCCGGGGCGAGCAGCCCCGGGCCTGGAGGCCCGGGGCGAGCAGCCCCGGGCGAGGAGGCCCGGGGCGAGCAGCCCCGGGCCTGGAGGCCCGGGGCGAGCAGCCCCGGGCCTGGAGGCCCGGGGCGAGCAGCCCCGGGCCTGGAGGCCCGGGGCGAGCAGCCCCGGGCCTGGAGGCCCGGGGCGAGCAGCCCCGGGCCTGGAGGCCCGGGGCGAGCAGCCCCGGGCCTGGAGGCCCGGGGCGAGCAGCCCCGGGCCTGGAGGCCCGGGGCGAGCGGGGCACTTCCCTTTCTGGGTCTCCAATGCCTCGGACCTTTGCGGGGAATCTCTGCACTGAGTCCCTAGGGTCTGGAGGCTGTTTCGGGTCCTGTGAACCCTTTCTCTCAGGTACAGGGATCGGCTTCACCCACGGTGAGCCAAGGTAATGACTCAGGGCTTGGATGCCGTGTCTCGTAGCAGGTGTTTGGGATTCTGTGTTTCCCTACTCTCGGACCTAACCCCGGCATTTCTGGGCCGAGAGGAAGGGTTTGTTTCCTTTTCGGAGTCAGGCATCTGTCTCCTTGGGATTTTGTGCTCGCTGCATAGCCCCCCTCTTCTCCAACATTCCCCGTAAGGTTCTCAGCTTAGACCCCATGGACTGGAGGCTGTGTGGGATACTCTGACCCGTTCCTCTCGGGTACAGGCAGAGGCTTCAGGCATGATTAGCCATGGTAAGAGACAGCCCCGGGCGAGGAGGCCCGGGGCGAGCAGCCCCGGGCGAGGAGGCCCGGGGCGAGCAGCCCCGGGCGAGGAGGCCCGGGGCGAGCAGCCCCGGGCGAGGAGGCCCGGGGCGAGCAGCCCCGGGCGAGGAGGCCCGGGGCGAGCAGCCCCGGGCGAGGAGGCCCGGGGCGAGCAGCCCCGGGCGAGGAGGCCCGGGGCGAGCAGCCCCGGGCGAGGAGGCCCGGGGCGAGCAGCCCCGGGCCTGGAGGCCCGGGGCGAGCAGCCCCGGGCGAGGAGGCCCGGGGCGAGCAGCCCCGGGCCTGGAGGCCCGGGGCGAGCAGCCCGGGGCCTGGAGGCCCGGGGCGAGCAGCCCCGGGCCTGGAGGCCCGGGGCGAGCAGCCCCGGGCCTGGAGGCCCGGGGCGAGCAGCCCCGGGCCTGGAGGCCCGGGGCGAGCAGCCCCGGGCCTGGAGGCCCGGGGCGAGCAGCCCCGGGCCTGGAGGCCCGGGGCGAGCAGCCCCGGGCCTGGAGGCCCGGGGCGAGCAGCCCCGGGCCTGGAGGCCCGGGGCGAGCAGCCCCGGGCCTGGAGGCCCGGGGCGAGCAGCCCCGGGCCTGGAGGCCCGGGGCGAGCAGCCCCGGGCCTGGAGGCCCGGGGCGAGCAGCCCCGGGCCTGGAGGCCCGGGGCGAGCGGGGCACTTCCCTTTCTGGGTCTCCAATGCCTCGGACCTTTGCGGGGAATCTCTGCACTGAGTCCCTAGGGTCTGGAAGCTGTTTCTGGTCCTGTGAACCCTTTCTCTCAGGTACAGGGAGCGGCTTCACCCACGGTGAGCCAAGGTCATGACTCAGGGCTTGGATGCCGTGTCTCGTAGCAGGTGTTTGGGATTCTGTGTTTCCCTACTCTCGGACCTAACCCCGGCATTTCTGGGCCGAGAGGAAGGGTTTGTTTCCTTTTCGGAGTCAGGCATCTGTCTCCTTGGGATTTTGTGCTCGCTGCATAGCCCCTGGAGGGGCTGCTTGGGATTCTGTGTCTCCCACTTCTCCAACATTCCCCGTAAGGTTCTCAGCTTAGACCCCATGGACTGGAGGCTGTGTGGGATACTCTGACCCGTTCCTCTCGGGTACAGGCAGAGGCTTCAGGCATGATTAGCCATGGTAAGAGACAGCCCCGGGCGAGGAGGCCCGGGGCGAGCAGCCCCGGGCGAGGAGGCCCGGGGCGAGCAGCCCCGGGCGAGGAGGCCCGGGGCGAGCAGCCCCGGGCCTGGAGGCCCGGGGCGAGCAGCCCCGGGCGAGGAGGCCCGGGGCGAGCAGCCCCGGGCCTGGAGGCCCGGGGCGAGCAGCCCCGGGCCTGGAGGCCCGGGGCGAGCAGCCCCGGGCCTGGAGGCCCGGGGCGAGCAGCCCCGGGCCTGGAGGCCCGGGGCGAGCAGCCCCGGGCCTGGAGGCCCGGGGCGAGCAGCCCCGGGCCTGGAGGCCCGGGGCGAGCGGGGCACTTCCCTTTCTGGGTCTCCAATGCCTCGGACCTTTGCGGGGAATCTCTGCACTGAGTCCCTAGGGTCTGGAAGCTGTTTCTGGTCCTGTGAACCCTTTCTCTCAGGTACAGGGAGCGGCTTCACCCACGGTGAGCCAAGGTCATGACTCAGGGCTTGGATGCCGTGTCTCGTAGCAGGTGTTTGGGATTCTGTGTTTCCCTACTCTCGGACCTAACCCCGGCATTTCTGGGCCGAGAGGAAGGGTTTGTTTCCTTTTCGGAGTCAGGCATCTGTCTCCTTGGGATTTTGTGCTCGCTGCATAGCCCCTGGAGGGGCTGCTTGGGATTCTGTGTCTCCCACTTCTCCAACATTCCCCGTAAGGTTCTCAGCTTAGACCCCATGGACTGGAGGCTGTGTGGGATACTCTGACCCGTTCCTCTCGGGTACAGGCAGAGGCTTCAGGCATGATTAGCCATGGTAAGAGACAGCCCCGGGCGAGGAGGCCCGGGGCGAGCAGCCCCGGGCGAGGAGGCCCGGGGCGAGCAGCCCCGGGCGAGGAGGCCCGGGGCGAGCAGCCCCGGGCCTGGAGGCCCGGGGCGAGCAGCCCCGGGCGAGGAGGCCCGGGGCGAGCAGCCCCGGGCCTGGAGGCCCGGGGCGAGCAGCCCCGGGCCTGGAGGCCCGGGGCGAGCAGCCCCGGGCCTGGAGGCCCGGGGCGAGCAGCCCCGGGCCTGGAGGCCCGGGGCGAGCAGCCCCGGGCCTGGAGGCCCGGGGCGAGCGGGGCACTTCCCTTTCTGGGTCTCCAATGCCTCGGACCTTTGCGGGGAATCTCTGCACTGATTCCCTAGGGTCTGGAGGCTGTTTCGGGTCCTGTGAACCCTTTCTCTCAGGTACAGGGAGCGGCTTCACCCACGGTGAGCCAAGGTAATGACTCAGGGCTTGGATGCCGTGTCTCGTAGCAGGTGTTTGGGATTCTGTGTTTCCCTACTCTCGGACCTAACCCCGTCATTTCTGGGCCGAGACGAAGGGTTTGTTTCCTTTTCGGAGTCAGGCATCTGTCTCCTTGGGATTTTGTGCTCGCTGCATAGCCCCTGGAGGGGCTGCTTGGGATTCTGTGTCTCCCACTTCTCCAACATTCCCCGTAAGGTTCTCAGCTTAGACCCCATGGACTGGAGGCTGTGTGGGATACTCTGACCCGTTCCTCTCGGGTACAGGCAGAGGCTTCAGGCATGATTAGCCATGGTAAGAGACAGCCCCGGGCGAGGAGGCCCGGGGCGAGCAGCCCCGGGCGAGGAGGCCCGGGGCGAGCAGCCCCGGGCGAGGAGGCCCGGGGCGAGCAGCCCCGGGCGAGGAGGCCCGGGGCGAGCAGCCCCGGGCGAGGAGGCCCGGGGCGAGCAGCCCCGGGCGAGGAGGCCCGGGGCGAGCAGCCCCGGGCGAGGAGGCCCGGGGCGAGCAGCCCCGGGCGAGGAGGCCCGGGGCGAGCAGCCCCGGGCGAGGAGGCCCGGGGCGAGCAGCCCCGGGCGAGGAGGCCCGGGGCGAGCAGCCCCGGGCGAGGAGGCCCGGGGCGAGCAGCCCCGGGCGAGGAGGCCCGGGGCGAGCAGCCCCGGGCGAGGAGGCCCGGGGCGAGCAGCCCCGGGCGAGGAGGCCCGGGGCGAGCAGCCCCGGGCGAGGAGGCCCGGGGCGAGCAGCCCCGGGCGAGGAGGCCCGGGGCGAGCAGCCCCGGGCCTGGAGGCCCGGGGCGAGCAGCCCCGGGCCTGGAGGCCCGGGGCGAGCAGCCCCGGGCCTGGAGGCCCGGGGCGAGCAGCCCCGGGCGAGGAGGCCCGGGGCGAGCAGCCCCGGGCCTGGAGGCCCGGGGCGAGCAGCCCCGGGCCTGGAGGCCCGGGGCGAGCAGCCCCGGGCCTGGAGGCCCGGGGCGAGCAGCCCCGGGCGAGGAGGCCCGGGGCGAGCAGCCCCGGGCCTGGAGGCCCGGGGCGAGCAGCCCCGGGCCTGGAGGCCCGGGGCGAGCAGCCCCGGGCCTGGAGGCCCGGGGCGAGCAGCCCCGGGCCTGGAGGCCCGGGGCGAGCAGCCCCGGGCCTGGAGGCCCGGGGCGAGCAGCCCCGGGCCTGGAGGCCCGGGGCGAGCAGCCCCGGGCCTGGAGGCCCGGGGCGAGCAGCCCCGGGCCTGGAGGCCCGGGGCGAGCAGCCCCGGGCCTGGAGGCCCGGGGCGAGCAGCCCCGGGCCTGGAGGCCCGGGGCGAGCAGCCCCGGGCCTGGAGGCCCGGGGCGAGCAGCCCCGGGCCTGGAGGCCCGGGGCGAGCAGCCCCGGGCCTGGAGGCCCGGGGCGAGCAGCCCCGGGCCTGGAGGCCCGGGGCGAGCAGCCCCGGGCCTGGAGGCCCGGGGCGAGCAGCCCCGGGCCTGGAGGCCCGGGGCGAGCAGCCCCGGGCCTGGAGGCCCGGGGCGAGCAGCCCCGGGCCTGGAGGCCCGGGGCGAGCAGCCCCGGGCCTGGAGGCCCGGGGCGAGCAGCCCCGGGCCTGGAGGCCCGGGGCGAGCAGCCCCGGGCCTGGAGGCCCGGGGCGAGCAGCCCCGGGCCTGGAGGCCCGGGGCGAGCAGCCCCGGGCCTGGAGGCCCGGGGCGAGCAGCCCCGGGCCTGGAGGCCCGGGGCGAGCGGGGCACTTCCCTTTCTGGGTCTCCAATGCCTCGGACCTTTGCGGGGAATCTCTGCACTGAGTCCCTAGGGTCTGGAAGCTGTTTCTGGTCCTGTGAACCCTTTCTCTCAGGTACAGGGAGCGGCTTCACCCACGGTGAGCCAAGGTCATGACTCAGGGCTTGGATGCCGTGTCTCGTAGCAGGTGTTTGGGATTCTGTGTTTCCCTACTCTCGGACCTAACCCCGGCATTTCTGGGCCGAGAGGAAGGGTTTGTTTCCTTTTCGGAGTCAGGCATCTGTCTCCTTGGGATTTTGTGCTCGCTGCATAGCCCCTGGAGGGGCTGCTTGGGATTCTGTGTCTCCCACTTCTCCAACATTCCCCGTAAGGTTCTCAGCTTAGACCCCATGGACTGGAGGCTGTGTGGGATACTCTGACCCGTTCCTCTCGGGTACAGGCAGAGGCTTCAGGCATGATTAGCCATGGTAAGAGACAGCCCCGGGCGAGGAGGCCCGGGGCGAGCAGCCCCGGGCGAGGAGGCCCGGGGCGAGCAGCCCCGGGCCTGGAGGCCCGGGGCGAGCAGCCCCGGGCGAGGAGGCCCGGGGCGAGCAGCCCCGGGCCTGGAGGCCCGGGGCGAGCAGCCCCGGGCCTGGAGGCCCGGGGCGAGCAGCCCCGGGCCTGGAGGCCCGGGGCGAGCAGCCCCGGGCCTGGAGGCCCGGGGCGAGCAGCCCCGGGCCTGGAGGCCCGGGGCGAGCAGCCCCGGGCGAGGAGGCCCGGGGCGAGCAGCCCCGGGCGAGGAGGCCCGGGGCGAGCAGCCCCGGGCGAGGAGGCCCGGGGCGAGCAGCCCCGGGCGAGGAGGCCCGGGGCGAGCAGCCCCGGGCGAGGAGGCCCGGGGCGAGCAGCCCCGGGCGAGGAGGCCCGGGGCGAGCAGCCCCGGGCGAGGAGGCCCGGGGCGAGCAGCCCCGGGCGAGGAGGCCCGGGGCGAGCAGCCCCGGGCGAGGAGGCCCGGGGCGAGCAGCCCCGGGCGAGGAGGCCCGGGGCGAGCAGCCCCGGGCGAGGAGGCCCGGGGCGAGCAGCCCCGGGCGAGGAGGCCCGGGGCGAGCAGCCCCGGGCGAGGAGGCCCGGGGCGAGCAGCCCCGGGCGAGGAGGCCCGGGGCGAGCAGCCCCGGGCGAGGAGGCCCGGGGCGAGCAGCCCCGGGCGAGGAGGCCCGGGGCGAGCAGCCCCGGGCGAGGAGGCCCGGGGCGAGCAGCCCCGGGCGAGGAGGCCCGGGGCGAGCAGCCCCGGGCGAGGAGGCCCGGGGCGAGCAGCCCCGGGCGAGGAGGCCCGGGGCGAGCAGCCCCGGGCCTGGAGGCCCGGGGCGAGCAGCCCCGGGCGAGGAGGCCCGGGGCGAGCAGCCCCGGGCGAGGAGGCCCGGGGCGAGCAGCCCCGGGCCTGGAGGCCCGGGGCGAGCAGCCCCGGGCGAGGAGGCCCGGGGCGAGCAGCCCCGGGCGAGGAGGCCCGGGGCGAGCAGCCCCGGGCCTGGAGGCCCGGGGCGAGCAGCCCCGGGCGAGGAGGCCCGGGGCGAGCAGCCCCGGGCCTGGAGGCCCGGGGCGAGCAGCCCCGGGCGAGGAGGCCCGGGGCGAGCAGCCCCGGGCCTGGAGGCCCGGGGCGAGCAGCCCCGGGCCTGGAGGCCCGGGGCGAGCAGCCCCGGGCGAGGAGGCCCGGGGCGAGCAGCCCCGGGCCTGGAGGCCCGGGGCGAGCAGCCCCGGGCCTGGAGGCCCGGGGCGAGCAGCCCCGGGCGAGGAGGCCCGGGGCGAGCAGCCCCGGGCCTGGAGGCCCGGGGCGAGCAGCCCCGGGCCTGGAGGCCCGGGGCGAGCAGCCCCGGGCCTGGAGGCCCGGGGCGAGCAGCCCCGGGCCTGGAGGCCCGGGGCGAGCAGCCCCGGGCCTGGAGGCCCGGGGCGAGCAGCCCCGGGCCTGGAGGCCCGGGGCGAGCAGCCCCGGGCCTGGAGGCCCGGGGCGAGCAGCCCCGGGCCTGGAGGCCCGGGGCGAGCAGCCCCGGGCCTGGAGGCCCGGGGCGAGCAGCCCCGGGCCTGGAGGCCCGGGGCGAGCAGCCCCGGGCCTGGAGGCCCGGGGCGAGCAGCCCCGGGCCTGGAGGCCCGGGGCGAGCAGCCCCGGGCGAGGAGGCCCGGGGCGAGCAGCCCCGGGCGAGGAGGCCCGGGGCGAGCAGCCCCGGGCGAGGAGGCCCGGGGCGAGCAGCCCCGGGCCTGGAGGCCCGGGGCGAGCAGCCCCGGGCGAGGAGGCCCGGGGCGAGCAGCCCCGGGCCTGGAGGCCCGGGGCGAGCAGCCCCGGGCGAGGAGGCCCGGGGCGAGCAGCCCCGGGCCTGGAGGCCCGGGGCGAGCAGCCCCGGGCCTGGAGGCCCGGGGCGAGCAGCCCCGGGCGAGGAGGCCCGGGGCGAGCAGCCCCGGGCCTGGAGGCCCGGGGCGAGCAGCCCCGGGCCTGGAGGCCCGGGGCGAGCAGCCCCGGGCCAGGAGGCCCGGGGCGAGCAGCCCCGGGCCTGGAGGCCCGGGGCGAGCAGCCCCGGGCCTGGAGGCCCGGGGCGAGCAGCCCCGGGCCTGGAGGCCCGGGGCGAGCAGCCCCGGGCCTGGAGGCCCGGGGCGAGCAGCCCCGGGCCTGGAGGCCCGGGGCGAGCAGCCCCGGGCCTGGAGGCCCGGGGCGAGCAGCCCCGGGCCTGGAGGCCCGGGGCGAGCAGCCCCGGGCCTGGAGGCCCGGGGCGAGCAGCCCCGGGCCTGGAGGCCCGGGGCGAGCAGCCCCGGGCCTGGAGGCCCGGGGCGAGCAGCCCCGGGCCTGGAGGCCCGGGGCGAGCAGCCCCGGGCCTGGAGGCCCGGGGCGAGCAGCCCCGGGCCTGGAGGCCCGGGGCGAGCAGCCCCGGGCCTGGAGGCCCGGGGCGAGCAGCCCCGGGCCTGGAGGCCCGGGGCGAGCAGCCCCGGGCCTGGAGGCCCGGGGCGAGCAGCCCCGGGCCTGGAGGCCCGGGGCGAGCAGCCCCGGGCGAGGAGGCCCGGGGCGAGCAGCCCCGGGCGAGGAGGCCCGGGGCGAGCAGCCCCGGGCGAGGAGGCCCGGGGCGAGCAGCCCCGGGCGAGGAGGCCCGGGGCGAGCAGCCCCGGGCCTGGAGGCCCGGGGCGAGCAGCCCCGGGCCTGGAGGCCCGGGGCGAGCAGCCCCGGGCCTGGAGGCCCGGGGCGAGCAGCCCCGGGCCTGGAGGCCCGGGGCGAGCAGCCCCGGGCCTGGAGGCCCGGGGCGAGCAGCCCCGGGCCTGGAGGCCCGGGGCGAGCGGGGCACTTCCCTTTCTGGGTCTCCAATGCCTCGGACCTTTGCGGGGAATCTCTGCACTGATTCCCTAGGGTCTGGAGGCTGTTTCGGGTCCTGTGAACCCTTTCTCTCAGGTACAGGGAGCGGCTTCACCCACGGTGAGCCAAGGTAATGACTCAGGGCTTGGATGCCGTGTCTCGTAGCAGGTGTTTGGGATTCTGTGTTTCCCTACTCTCGGACCTAACCCCGTCATTTCTGGGCCGAGACGAAGGGTTTGTTTCCTTTTCGGAGTCAGGCATCTGTCTCCTTGGGATTTTGTGCTCGCTGCATAGCCCCTGGAGGGGCTGCTTGGGATTCTGTGTCTCCCACTTCTCCAACATTCCCCGTAAGGTTCTCAGCTTAGACCCCATGGACTGGAGGCTGTGTGGGATACTCTGACCCGTTCCTCTCGGGTACAGGCAGAGGCTTCAGGCATGATTAGCCATGGTAAGAGACAGCCCCGGGCGAGGAGGCCCGGGGCGAGCAGCCCCGGGCGAGGAGGCCCGGGGCGAGCAGCCCCGGGCGAGGAGGCCCGGGGCGAGCAGCCCCGGGCGAGGAGGCCCGGGGCGAGCAGCCCCGGGCGAGGAGGCCCGGGGCGAGCAGCCCCGGGCGAGGAGGCCCGGGGCGAGCAGCCCCGGGCGAGGAGGCCCGGGGCGAGCAGCCCCGGGCGAGGAGGCCCGGGGCGAGCAGCCCCGGGCGAGGAGGCCCGGGGCGAGCAGCCCCGGGCGAGGAGGCCCGGGGCGAGCAGCCCCGGGCGAGGAGGCCCGGGGCGAGCAGCCCCGGGCGAGGAGGCCCGGGGCGAGCAGCCCCGGGCGAGGAGGCCCGGGGCGAGCAGCCCCGGGCGAGGAGGCCCGGGGCGAGCAGCCCCGGGCGAGGAGGCCCGGGGCGAGCAGCCCCGGGCGAGGAGGCCCGGGGCGAGCAGCCCCGGGCGAGGAGGGCCGGGGCGAGCAGCCCCGGGCGAGGAGGCCCGGGGCGAGCAGCCCCGGGCCTGGAGGCCCGGGGCGAGCAGCCCCGGGCGAGGAGGCCCGGGGCGAGCAGCCCCGGGCGAGGAGGCCCGGGGCGAGCAGCCCCGGGCGAGGAGGCCCGGGGCGAGCAGCCCCGGGCCTGGAGGCCCGGGGCGAGCAGCCCCGGGCCTGGAGGCCCGGGGCGAGCAGCCCCGGGCCTGGAGGCCCGGGGCGAGCAGCCCCGGGCCTGGAGGCCCGGGGCGAGCAGCCCCGGGCCTGGAGGCCCGGGGCGAGCAGCCCCGGGCCTGGAGGCCCGGGGCGAGCAGCCCCGGGCCTGGAGGCCCGGGGCGAGCAGCCCCGGGCCTGGAGGCCCGGGGCGAGCAGCCCCGGGCCTGGAGGCCCGGGGCGAGCAGCCCCGGGCCTGGAGGCCCGGGGCGAGCAGCCCCGGGCCTGGAGGCCCGGGGCGAGCAGCCCCGGGCCTGGAGGCCCGGGGCGAGCAGCCCCGGGCCTGGAGGCCCGGGGCGAGCAGCCCCGGGCCTGGAGGCCCGGGGCGAGCAGCCCCGGGCCTGGAGGCCCGGGGCGAGCAGCCCCGGGCCTGGAGGCCCGGGGCGAGCAGCCCCGGGCCTGGAGGCCCGGGGCGAGCAGCCCCGGGCCTGGAGGCCCGGGGCGAGCAGCCCCGGGCCTGGAGGCCCGGGGCGAGCAGCCCCGGGCCTGGAGGCCCGGGGGCGAGCAGCCCCGGGCCTGGAGGCCCGGGGCGAGCAGCCCCGGGCCTGGAGGCCCGGGGCGAGCAGCCCCGGGCCTGGAGGCCCGGGGGCGAGCAGCCCCGGGCCTGGAGGCCCGGGGCGAGCAGCCCCGGGCCTGGAGGCCCGGGGGCGAGCAGCCCCGGGCCTGGAGGCCCGGGGCGAGCAGCCCCGGGCCTGGAGGCCCGGGGCGAGCAGCCCCGGGCCTGGAGGCCCGGGGCGAGCAGCCCCGGGGCCTGGAGGCCCGGGGCGAGCAGCCCCCGGGCCTGGAGGCCCGGGGCGAGCAGCCCCGGGCCTGGAGGCCCGGGGCGAGCAGCCCCGGGCCTGGAGGCCCGGGGCGAGCAGCCCCGGGCCTGGAGGCCCGGGGCGAGCAGCCCCGGGGCCTGGAGGCCCGGGGCGAGCAGCCCCGGGCCTGGAGGCCCGGGGCGAGCAGCCCCGGGCCTGGAGGCCCGGGGCGGCGAGCAGCCCCGGGCCTGGAGGCCCGGGGCGAGCAGCCCCGGGCCTGGAGGCCCGGGGCGAGCAGCCCCGGGCCTGGAGGCCCGGGGCGAGCAGCCCCGGGCCTGGAGGCCCGGGGCGAGCAGCCCCGGGCCTGGAGGCCCGGGGCGAGCAGCCCCGGGCCTGGAGGCCCGGGGCGAGCAGCCCCGGGCCTGGAGGCCCGGGGCGAGCAGCCCCGGGCCTGGAGGCCCGGGGCGAGCAGCCCCGGGCCTGGAGGCCCGGGGCGAGCGGGGCACTTCCCTTTCTGGGTCTCCAATGCCTCGGACCTTTGCGGGGAATCTCTGCACTGAGTCCCTAGGGTCTGGAGGCTGTTTCTGGTCCTGTGAACCCTTTCTCTCAGGTACAGGGAGCGGCTTCACCCACGGTGAGCCAAGGTCATGACTCAGGGCTTGGATGCCGTGTCTCGTAGCAGGTGTTTGGGATTCTGTGTTTCCCTACTCTCGGACCTAACCCCGGCATTTCTGGGCCGAGAGGAAGGGTTTGTTTCCTTTTCGGAGTCAGGCATCTGTCTCCTTGGGATTTTGTGCTCGCTGCATAGCCCCTGGAGGGGCTGCTTGGGATTCTGTGTCTCCCACTTCTCCAACATTCCCCGTAAGGTTCTCAGCTTAGACCCCATGGACTGGAGGCTGTGTGGGATACTCTGACCCGTTCCTCTCGGGTACAGGCAGAGGCTTCAGGCATGATTAGCCATGGTAAGAGACAGCCCCGGGCGAGGAGGCCCGGGGCGAGCAGCCCCGGGCGAGGAGGCCCGGGGCGAGCAGCCCCGGGCGAGGAGGCCCGGGGCGAGCAGCCCCGGGCGAGGAGGCCCGGGGCGAGCAGCCCCGGGCGAGGAGGCCCGGGGCGAGCAGCCCCGGGCGAGGAGGCCCGGGGCGAGCAGCCCCGGGCGAGGAGGCCCGGGGCGAGCAGCCCCGGGCGAGGAGGCCCGGGGCGAGCAGCCCCGGGCGAGGAGGCCCGGGGCGAGCAGCCCCGGGCGAGGAGGCCCGGGGCGAGCAGCCCCGGGCGAGGAGGCCCGGGGCGAGCAGCCCCGGGCGAGGAGGCCCGGGGCGAGCAGCCCCGGGCGAGGAGGCCCGGGGCGAGCAGCCCCGGGCGAGGAGGCCCGGGGCGAGCAGCCCCGGGCGAGGAGGCCCGGGGCGAGCAGCCCCGGGCGAGGAGGCCCGGGGCGAGCAGCCCCGGGCGAGGAGGCCCGGGGCGAGCAGCCCCGGGCGAGGAGGCCCGGGGCGAGCAGCCCCGGGCGAGGAGGCCCGGGGCGAGCAGCCCCGGGCGAGGAGGCCCGGGGCGAGCAGCCCCGGGCGAGGAGGCCCGGGGCGAGCAGCCCCGGGCGAGGAGGCCCGGGGCGAGCAGCCCCGGGCGAGGAGGCCCGGGGCGAGCAGCCCCGGGCGAGGAGGCCCGGGGCGAGCAGCCCCGGGCGAGGAGGCCCGGGGCGAGCAGCCCCGGGCGAGGAGGCCCGGGGCGAGCAGCCCCGGGCCTGGAGGCCCGGGGCGAGCAGCCCCGGGCCTGGACGCCCGGGGCGAGCAGCCCCGGGCCTGGAGGCCCGGGGCGAGCAGCCCCGGGCCTGGAGGCCCGGGGCGAGCAGCCCCGGGCCTGGAGGCCCGGGGCGAGCAGCCCCGGGCCTGGAGGCCCGGGGCGAGCAGCCCCGGGCCTGGAGGCCCGGGGCGAGCAGCCCCGGGCCTGGAGGCCCGGGGCGAGCAGCCCCGGGCCTGGAGGCCCGGGGCGAGCAGCCCCGGGCCTGGAGGCCCGGGGCGAGCAGCCCCGGGCCTGGAGGCCCGGGGCGAGCAGCCCCGGGCCTGGAGGCCCGGGGCGAGCAGCCCCGGGCCTGGAGGCCCGGGGCGAGCAGCCCCGGGCCTGGAGGCCCGGGGCGAGCAGCCCCGGGCCTGGAGGCCCGGGGCGAGCAGCCCCGGGCCTGGAGGCCCGGGGCGAGCAGCCCCGGGCCTGGAGGCCCGGGGCGAGCAGCCCCGGGCCTGGAGGCCCGGGGCGAGCAGCCCCGGGCCTGGAGGCCCGGGGCGAGCAGCCCCGGGCCTGGAGGCCCGGGGCGAGCAGCCCCGGGCCTGGAGGCCCGGGGCGAGCAGCCCCGGGCCTGGAGGCCCGGGGCGAGCAGCCCCGGGCCTGGAGGCCCGGGGCGAGCAGCCCCGGGCCTGGAGGCCCGGGGCGAGCAGCCCCGGGCCTGGAGGCCCGGGGCGAGCAGCCCCGGGCCTGGAGGCCCGGGGCGAGCAGCCCCGGGCCTGGAGGCCCGGGGCGAGCAGCCCCGGGCCTGGAGGCCCGGGGCGAGCAGCCCCGGGCCTGGAGGCCCGGGGCGAGCAGCCCCGGGCCTGGAGGCCCGGGGCGAGCAGCCCCGGGCCTGGAGGCCCGGGGCGAGCAGCCCCGGGCCTGGAGGCCCGGGGCGAGCAGCCCCGGGCCTGGAGGCCCGGGGCGAGCAGCCCCGGGCCTGGAGGCCCGGGGCGAGCAGCCCCGGGCCTGGAGGCCCGGGGCGAGCAGCCCCGGGCCTGGAGGCCCGGGGCGAGCAGCCCCGGGCCTGGAGGCCCGGGGCGAGCAGCCCCGGGCCTGGAGGCCCGGGGCGAGCAGCCCCGGGCCTGGAGGCCCGGGGCGAGCAGCCCCGGGCCTGGAGGCCCGGGGCGAGCAGCCCCGGGCCTGGAGGCCCGGGGCGAGCAGCCCCGGGCCTGGAGGCCCGGGGCGAGCAGCCCCGGGCCTGGAGGCCCGGGGCGAGCGGGGCACTTCCCTTTCTGGGTCTCCAATGCCTCGGACCTTTGCGGGGAATCTCTGCACTGAGTCCCTAGGGTCTGGAGGCTGTTTCTGGTCCTGTGAACCCTTTCTCTCAGGTACAGGGAGCGGCTTCACCCACGGTGAGCCAAGGTCATGACTCAGGGCTTGGATGCCGTGTCTCGTAGCAGGTGTTTGGGATTCTGTGTTTCCCTACTCTCGGACCTAACCCCGGCATTTCTGGGCCGAGAGGAAGGGTTTGTTTCCTTTTCGGAGTCAGGCATCTGTCTCCTTGGGATTTTGTGCTCGCTGCATAGCCCCTGGAGGGGCTGCTTGGGATTCTGTGTCTCCCACTTCTCCAACATTCCCCGTAAGGTTCTCAGCTTAGACCCCATGGACTGGAGGCTGTGTGGGATACTCTGACCCGTTCCTCTCGGGTACAGGCAGAGGCTTCAGGCATGATTAGCCATGGTAAGAGACAGCCCCGGGCGAGGAGGCCCGGGGCGAGCAGCCCCGGGCGAGGAGGCCCGGGGCGAGCAGCCCCGGGCGAGGAGGCCCGGGGCGAGCAGCCCCGGGCGAGGAGGCCCGGGGCGAGCAGCCCCGGGCGAGGAGGCCCGGGGCGAGCAGCCCCGGGCGAGGAGGCCCGGGGCGAGCAGCCCCGGGCGAGGAGGCCCGGGGCGAGCAGCCCCGGGCGAGGAGGCCCGGGGCGAGCAGCCCCGGGCGAGGAGGCCCGGGGCGAGCAGCCCCGGGCGAGGAGGCCCGGGGCGAGCAGCCCCGGGCGAGGAGGCCCGGGGCGAGCAGCCCCGGGCGAGGAGGCCCGGGGCGAGCAGCCCCGGGCGAGGAGGCCCGGGGCGAGCAGCCCCGGGCGAGGAGGCCCGGGGCGAGCAGCCCCGGGCGAGGAGGCCCGGGGCGAGCAGCCCCGGGCGAGGAGGCCCGGGGCGAGCAGCCCCGGGCGAGGAGGCCCGGGGCGAGCAGCCCCGGGCGAGGAGGCCCGGGGCGAGCAGCCCCGGGCCTGGAGGCCCGGGGCGAGCAGCCCCGGGCGAGGAGGCCCGGGGCGAGCAGCCCCGGGCGAGGAGGCCCGGGGCGAGCAGCCCCGGGCGAGGAGGCCCGGGGCGAGCAGCCCCGGGCGAGGAGGCCCGGGGCGAGCAGCCCCGGGCGAGGAGGCCCGGGGCGAGCAGCCCCGGGCGAGGAGGCCCGGGGCGAGCAGCCCCGGGCGAGGAGGCCCGGGGCGAGCAGCCCCGGGCGAGGAGGCCCGGGGCGAGCAGCCCCGGGCGAGGAGGCCCGGGGCGAGCAGCCCCGGGCGAGGAGGCCCGGGGCGAGCAGCCCCGGGCGAGGAGGCCCGGGGCGAGCAGCCCCGGGCGAGGAGGCCCGGGGCGAGCAGCCCCGGGCGAGGAGGCCCGGGGCGAGCAGCCCCGGGCCTGGAGGCCCGGGGCGGGCAGCCCCGGGCGAGGAGGCCCGGGGCGGGCAGCCCCGGGCGAGGAGGCCCGGGGCGGGCAGCCCCGGGCCTGGAGGCCCGGGGCGGGCAGCCCCGGGCCTGGAGGCCCGGGGCGAGCAGCCCCGGGCGAGGAGGCCCGGGGCGAGCAGCCCCGGGCCTGGAGGCCCGGGGCGAGCAGCCCCGGGCCTGGAGGCCCGGGGCGAGCAGCCCCGGGCCTGGAGGCCCGGGGCGAGCAGCCCCGGGCCTGGAGGCCCGGGGCGAGCAGCCCCGGGCCTGGAGGCCCGGGGCGAGCAGCCCCGGGCCTGGAGGCCCGGGGCGAGCAGCCCCGGGCCTGGAGGCCCGGGGCGAGCAGCCCCGGGCCTGGAGGCCCGGGGCGAGCAGCCCCGGGCCTGGAGGCCCGGGGCGAGCAGCCCCGGGCCTGGAGGCCCGGGGCGAGCAGCCCCGGGCCTGGAGGCCCGGGGCGAGCAGCCCCGGGCCTGGAGGCCCGGGGCGAGCAGCCCCGGGCCTGGAGGCCCGGGGCGAGCAGCCCCGGGCCTGGAGGCCCGGGGCGAGCAGCCCCGGGCCTGGAGGCCCGGGGCGAGCAGCCCCGGGCCTGGAGGCCCGGGGCGAGCAGCCCCGGGCCTGGAGGCCCGGGGCGAGCGGGGCACTTCCCTTTCTGGGTCTCCAATGCCTCGGACCTTTGCGGGGAATCTCTGCACTGAGTCCCTAGGGTCTGGAGGCTGTTTCTGGTCCTGTGAACCCTTTCTCTCAGGTACAGGGAGCGGCTTCACCCACGGTGAGCCAAGGTCATGACTCAGGGCTTGGATGCCGTGTCTCGTAGCAGGTGTTTGGGATTCTGTGTTTCCCTACTCTCGGACCTAACCCCGGCATTTCTGGGCCGAGAGGAAGGGTTTGTTTCCTTTTCGGAGTCAGGCATCTGTCTCCTTGGGATTTTGTGCTCGCTGCATAGCCCCTGGAGGGGCTGCTTGGGATTCTGTGTCTCCCACTTCTCCAACATTCCCCGTAAGGTTCTCAGCTTAGACCCCATGGACTGGAGGCTGTGTGGGATACTCTGACCCGTTCCTCTCGGGTACAGGCAGAGGCTTCAGGCATGATTAGCCATGGTAAGAGACAGCCCCGGGCGAGGAGGCCCGGGGCGAGCAGCCCCGGGCGAGGAGGCCCGGGGCGAGCAGCCCCGGGCGAGGAGGCCCGGGGCGAGCAGCCCCGGGCGAGGAGGCCCGGGGCGAGCAGCCCCGGGCGAGGAGGCCCGGGGCGAGCAGCCCCGGGCGAGGAGGCCCGGGGCGAGCAGCCCCGGGCGAGGAGGCCCGGGGCGAGCAGCCCCGGGCGAGGAGGCCCGGGGCGAGCAGCCCCGGGCGAGGAGGCCCGGGGCGAGCAGCCCCGGGCGAGGAGGCCCGGGGCGAGCAGCCCCGGGCGAGGAGGCCCGGGGCGAGCAGCCCCGGGCGAGGAGGCCCGGGGCGAGCAGCCCCGGGCGAGGAGGCCCGGGGCGAGCAGCCCCGGGCGAGGAGGCCCGGGGCGAGCAGCCCCGGGCGAGGAGGCCCGGGGCGAGCAGCCCCGGGCGAGGAGGCCCGGGGCGAGCAGCCCCGGGCGAGGAGGCCCGGGGCGAGCAGCCCCGGGCGAGGAGGCCCGGGGCGAGCAGCCCCGGGCGAGGAGGCCCGGGGCGAGCAGCCCCGGGCGAGGAGGCCCGGGGCGAGCAGCCCCGGGCGAGGAGGCCCGGGGCGAGCAGCCCCGGGCGAGGAGGCCCGGGGCGAGCAGCCCCGGGCGAGGAGGCCCGGGGCGAGCAGCCCCGGGCGAGGAGGCCCGGGGCGAGCAGCCCCGGGCGAGGAGGCCCGGGGCGAGCAGCCCCGGGCCTGGCGGCCCGGGGCGAGCAGCCCCGGGCCTGGCGGCCCGGGGCGAGCAGCCCCGGGCCTGGCGGCCCGGGGCGAGCAGCCCCGGGCCTGGAGGCCCGGGGCGAGCAGCCCCGGGCCTGGAGGCCCGGGGCGAGCGGGGCACTTCCCTTTCTGGGTCTCCAATGCCTCGGACCTTTGCGGGGAATCTCTGCACTGATTCCCTAGGGTCTGGAGGCTGTTTCGGGTCCTGTGAACCCTTTCTCTCAGGTACAGGGAGCGGCTTCACCCACGGTGAGCCAAGGTAATGACTCAGGGCTTGGATGCCGTGTCTCGTAGCAGGTGTTTGGGATTCTGTGTTTCCCTACTCTCGGACCTAACCCCGGCATTTCTGGGCCGAGACGAAGGGTTTGTTTCCTTTTCGGAGTCAGGCATCTGTCTCCTTGGGATTTTGTGCTCGCTGCATAGCCCCTGGAGGGGCTGCTTGGGATTCTGTGTCTCCCACTTCTCCAACATTCCCCGTAAGGTTCTCAGCTTAGACCCCATGGACTGGAGGCTGTGTGGGATACTCTGACCCGTTCCTCTCGGGTACAGGCAGAGGCTTCAGGCATGATTAGCCATGGTAAGAGACAGCCCCGGGCGAGGAGGCCCGGGGCGAGCAGCCCCGGGCGAGGAGGCCCGGGGCGAGCAGCCCCGGGCGAGGAGGCCCGGGGCGAGCAGCCCCGGGCCTGGAGGCCCGGGGCGAGCAGCCCCGGGCGAGGAGGCCCGGGGCGAGCAGCCCCGGGCCTGGAGGCCCGGGGCGAGCAGCCCCGGGCCTGGAGGCCCGGGGCGAGCAGCCCCGGGCCTGGAGGCCCGGGGCGAGCAGCCCCGGGCCTGGAGGCCCGGGGCGAGCAGCCCCGGGCCTGGAGGCCCGGGGCGAGCGGGGCACTTCCCTTTCTGGGTCTCCAATGCCTCGGACCTTTGCGGGGAATCTCTGCACTGATTCCCTAGGGTCTGGAGGCTGTTTCGGGTCCTGTGAACCCTTTCTCTCAGGTACAGGGAGCGGCTTCACCCACGGTGAGCCAAGGTAATGACTCAGGGCTTGGATGCCGTGTCTCGTAGCAGGTGTTTGGGATTCTGTGTTTCCCTACTCTCGGACCTAACCCCGTCATTTCTGGGCCGAGACGAAGGGTTTGTTTCCTTTTCGGAGTCAGGCATCTGTCTCCTTGGGATTTTGTGCTCGCTGCATAGCCCCTGGAGGGGCTGCTTGGGATTCTGTGTCTCCCACTTCTCCAACATTCCCCGTAAGGTTCTCAGCTTAGACCCCATGGACTGGAGGCTGTGTGGGATACTCTGACCCGTTCCTCTCGGGTACAGGCAGAGGCTTCAGGCATGATTAGCCATGGTAAGAGACAGCCCCGGGCGAGGAGGCCCGGGGCGAGCAGCCCCGGGCGAGGAGGCCCGGGGCGAGCAGCCCCGGGCGAGGAGGCCCGGGGCGAGCAGCCCCGGGCGAGGAGGCCCGGGGCGAGCAGCCCCGGGCGAGGAGGCCCGGGGCGAGCAGCCCCGGGCGAGGAGGCCCGGGGCGAGCAGCCCCGGGCGAGGAGGCCCGGGGCGAGCAGCCCCGGGCGAGGAGGCCCGGGGCGAGCAGCCCCGGGCGAGGAGGCCCGGGGCGAGCAGCCCCGGGCGAGGAGGCCCGGGGCGAGCAGCCCCGGGCGAGGAGGCCCGGGGCGAGCAGCCCCGGGCGAGGAGGCCCGGGGCGAGCAGCCCCGGGCGAGGAGGCCCGGGGCGAGCAGCCCCGGGCGAGGAGGCCCGGGGCGAGCAGCCCCGGGCGAGGAGGCCCGGGGCGAGCAGCCCCGGGCGAGGAGGCCCGGGGCGAGCAGCCCCGGGCCTGGAGGCCCGGGGCGAGCAGCCCCGGGCCTGGAGGCCCGGGGCGAGCAGCCCCGGGCCTGGAGGCCCGGGGCGAGCAGCCCCGGGCGAGGAGGCCCGGGGCGAGCAGCCCCGGGCCTGGAGGCCCGGGGCGAGCAGCCCCGGGCCTGGAGGCCCGGGGCGAGCAGCCCCGGGCCTGGAGGCCCGGGGCGAGCAGCCCCGGGCGAGGAGGCCCGGGGCGAGCAGCCCCGGGCCTGGAGGCCCGGGGCGAGCAGCCCCGGGCCTGGAGGCCCGGGGCGAGCAGCCCCGGGCCTGGAGGCCCGGGGCGAGCAGCCCCGGGCCTGGAGGCCCGGGGCGAGCAGCCCCGGGCCTGGAGGCCCGGGGCGAGCAGCCCCGGGCCTGGAGGCCCGGGGCGAGCAGCCCCGGGCCTGGAGGCCCGGGGCGAGCAGCCCCGGGCCTGGAGGCCCGGGGCGAGCAGCCCCGGGCCTGGAGGCCCGGGGCGAGCAGCCCCGGGCCTGGAGGCCCGGGGCGAGCAGCCCCGGGCCTGGAGGCCCGGGGCGAGCAGCCCCGGGCCTGGAGGCCCGGGGCGAGCAGCCCCGGGCCTGGAGGCCCGGGGCGAGCAGCCCCGGGCCTGGAGGCCCGGGGCGAGCAGCCCCGGGCCTGGAGGCCCGGGGCGAGCAGCCCCGGGCCTGGAGGCCCGGGGCGAGCAGCCCCGGGCCTGGAGGCCCGGGGCGAGCAGCCCCGGGCCTGGAGGCCCGGGGCGAGCAGCCCCGGGCCTGGAGGCCCGGGGCGAGCAGCCCCGGGCCTGGAGGCCCGGGGCGAGCAGCCCCGGGCCTGGAGGCCCGGGGCGAGCAGCCCCGGGCCTGGAGGCCCGGGGCGAGCAGCCCCGGGCCTGGAGGCCCGGGGCGAGCAGCCCCGGGCCTGGAGGCCCGGGGCGAGCAGCCCCGGGCCTGGAGGCCCGGGGCGAGCAGCCCCGGGCCTGGAGGCCCGGGGCGAGCAGCCCCGGGCCTGGAGGCCCGGGGCGAGCAGCCCCGGGCCTGGAGGCCCGGGGCGAGCGGGGCACTTCCCTTTCTGGGTCTCCAATGCCTCGGACCTTTGCGGGGAATCTCTGCACTGAGTCCCTAGGGTCTGGAAGCTGTTTCTGGTCCTGTGAACCCTTTCTCTCAGGTACAGGGAGCGGCTTCACCCACGGTGAGCCAAGGTCATGACTCAGGGCTTGGATGCCGTGTCTCGTAGCAGGTGTTTGGGATTCTGTGTTTCCCTACTCTCGGACCTAACCCCGGCATTTCTGGGCCGAGAGGAAGGGTTTGTTTCCTTTTCGGAGTCAGGCATCTGTCTCCTTGGGATTTTGTGCTCGCTGCATAGCCCCTGGAGGGGCTGCTTGGGATTCTGTGTCTCCCACTTCTCCAACATTCCCCGTAAGGTTCTCAGCTTAGACCCCATGGACTGGAGGCTGTGTGGGATACTCTGACCCGTTCCTCTCGGGTACAGGCAGAGGCTTCAGGCATGATTAGCCATGGTAAGAGACAGCCCCGGGCGAGGAGGCCCGGGGCGAGCAGCCCCGGGCGAGGAGGCCCGGGGCGAGCAGCCCCGGGCGAGGAGGCCCGGGGCGAGCAGCCCCGGGCCTGGAGGCCCGGGGCGAGCAGCCCCGGGCGAGGAGGCCCGGGGCGAGCAGCCCCGGGCCTGGAGGCCCGGGGCGAGCAGCCCCGGGCCTGGAGGCCCGGGGCGAGCAGCCCCGGGCCTGGAGGCCCGGGGCGAGCAGCCCCGGGCCTGGAGGCCCGGGGCGAGCAGCCCCGGGCCTGGAGGCCCGGGGCGAGCAGCCCCGGGCCTGGAGGCCCGGGGCGAGCAGCCCCGGGCCTGGAGGCCCGGGGCGAGCAGCCCCGGGCGAGGAGGCCCGGGGCGAGCAGCCCCGGGCGAGGAGGCCCGGGGCGAGCAGCCCCGGGCGAGGAGGCCCGGGGCGAGCAGCCCCGGGCGAGGAGGCCCGGGGCGAGCAGCCCCGGGCGAGGAGGCCCGGGGCGAGCAGCCCCGGGCGAGGAGGCCCGGGGCGAGCAGCCCCGGGCGAGGAGGCCCGGGGCGAGCAGCCCCGGGCGAGGAGGCCCGGGGCGAGCAGCCCCGGGCGAGGAGGCCCGGGGCGAGCAGCCCCGGGCGAGGAGGCCCGGGGCGAGCAGCCCCGGGCGAGGAGGCCCGGGGCGAGCAGCCCCGGGCGAGGAGGCCCGGGGCGAGCAGCCCCGGGCGAGGAGGCCCGGGGCGAGCAGCCCCGGGCGAGGAGGCCCGGGGCGAGCAGCCCCGGGCGAGGAGGCCCGGGGCGAGCAGCCCCGGGCGAGGAGGCCCGGGGCGAGCAGCCCCGGGCGAGGAGGCCCGGGGCGAGCAGCCCCGGGCGAGGAGGCCCGGGGCGAGCAGCCCCGGGCCTGGAGGCCCGGGGCGAGCAGCCCCGGGCGAGGAGGCCCGGGGCGAGCAGCCCCGGGCGAGGAGGCCCGGGGCGAGCAGCCCCGGGCCTGGAGGCCCGGGGCGAGCAGCCCCGGGCGAGGAGGCCCGGGGCGAGCAGCCCCGGGCGAGGAGGCCCGGGGCGAGCAGCCCCGGGCCTGGAGGCCCGGGGCGAGCAGCCCCGGGCGAGGAGGCCCCCGGGCCTGGAGGCGCCCGGGGGCGAGCAGCCCCGGGCGAGGAGGCCCGGGGCGAGCAGCCCCGGGCCTGGAGGCCCGGGGCGAGCAGCCCCGGGCGAGGAGGCCCGGGGCGAGCAGCCCCGGGCCCTGGAGGCCCGGGGCGAGCAGCCCCGGGCGAGGAGGCCCGGGGCGAGCAGCCCCGGGCCTGGAGGCCCGGGGCGAGCAGCCCCGGGCCTGGAGGCCCGGGGCGAGCAGCCGCCCGGGCGAGGAGGCCCGGGGCGAGCAGCCCCGGGCCTGGAGGCCCGGGGCGAGCAGCCCCGGGCCTGGAGGCCCGGGGCGAGCAGCCCCGGGCCTGGAGGCCCGGGGCGAGCAGCCCCGGGCCTGGAGGCCCGGGGCGAGCAGCCCCGGGCCTGGAGGCCCGGGGCGAGCAGCCCCGGGCCCTGGAGGCCCGGGGCGAGCAGCCCCGGGCCTGGAGGCCCGGGGCGAGCAGCCCCGGGCCTGGAGGCCCGGGGCGAGCAGCCCCGGGCCTGGAGGCCCGGGGCGAGCAGCCCCGGGCCTGGAGGCCCGGGGCGAGCAGCCCCGGGCCTGGAGGCCCGGGGGCGAGCAGCCCCGGGCCTGGAGGCCCGGGGCGAGCAGCCCCGGGCGAGGAGGCCCGGGGGCGAGCAGCCCCGGGCCTGGAGGCCCGGGGCGAGCAGCCCCGGGCGAGGAGGCCCGGGGCGAGCAGCCCCGGGCCTGGAGGCCCCGGGGCGAGCAGCCCCGGGCGAGGAGGCCCGGGGCGAGCAGCCCCGGGCCTGGAGGCCCGGGGCGAGCAGCCCCGGGCGAGGAGGCCCGGGGCGAGCAGCCCCGGGCGAGGAGGCCCGGGGCGAGCAGCCCCGGGCCTGGAGGCCCGGGGCGAGCAGCCCCGGGCCTGGAGGCCCGGGGGCGAGCAGCCCCGGGCCTGGAGGCCCGGGGCGAGCAGCCCCGGGCCTGGAGGCCCGGGGCGAGCACGCCCCGGGCGAGGAGGCCCGGGCGAGCAGCCCCGGGCCTGGAGGCCCGGGGCGAGCAGCCCCGGGCGAGGAGGCCCGGGGCGAGCAGCCCCGGGCCTGGAGGCCCGGGGCGAGCAGCCCCGGGCCTGGAGGCCCGGGGCGAGCAGCCCCGGGCCTGGAGGCCGGGGCGAGCAGCCCCGGGCCTGGAGGCCCGGGGCGAGCAGCCCCGGGCCTGGAGGCCCGGGGCGAGCAGCCCCCGGGCCTGGAGGCCCGGGGCGAGCAGCCCCGGGCCTGGAGGCCCGGGGCGAGCAGCCCCCGGGCCTGGAGGCCCGGGGGCGAGCAGCCCCGGGCCTGGAGGCCCGGGGCGAGCAGCCCCGGGCCTGGAGGCCCGGGGCGAGCAGCCCCGGGCCTGGAGGCCCGGGGCGAGCAGCCCCGGGCCTGGAGGCCCGGGGCGAGCAGCCCCGGGCCTGGAGGCCCGGGGCGAGCAGCCCCGGGCCTGGAGGCCCGGGGCGAGCAGCCCCGGGCCTGGAGGCCCGGGGGCGAGCAGCCCCGGGCCTGGAGGCCCGGGGCGAGCAGCCCCGGGCCTGGAGGCCCGGGGCGAGCAGCCCCGGGCGAGGAGGCCCGGGGCGAGCAGCCCCGGGCGAGGAGGCCCGGGGCGAGCAGCCCCGGGCGAGGAGGCCCGGGGCGAGCAGCCCCCGGGCGAGGAGGCCCGGGGCGAGCAGCCCCGGGCCTGGAGGCCCGGGGCGAGCAGCCCCGGGCCTGGAGGCCCGGGGCGAGCAGCCCCGGGCCTGGAGGCCCGGGCGAGCAGCCCCGGGCCTGGAGGCCCGGGGCGAGCAGCCCCGGGCCTGGAGGCCCGGGGCGAGCGGGGCACTTCCCTTTCTGGGTCTCCAATGCCTCGGACCTTTGCGGGGAATCTCTGCACTGATTCCCTAGGGGTCTGGAGGCTGTTTCGGGTCCTGTGAACCCTTTCTCTCAGGTACAGGGAGCGGCTTCACCCACGGTGAGCAAGGTAATGACTCAGGGCTTGGATGCCGTGTCTCGTAGCAGGTGTTTGGGATTCTGTGTTTCCCTACTCTCGGACCTAACCCCGTCATTTCTGGGCCGAGACGAAGGGTTTGTTTCCTTTTCGGAGTCAGGCATCTGTCTCCTTGGGATTTTGTGCTCGCTGCATAGCCCCTGGAGGGGCTGCTTGGGATTCTGTGTCTCCCACTTCTCCAACATTCCCCGTAAGGTTCTCAGCTTAGACCCCATGGACTGGAGGCTGTGTGGGATACTCTGACCCGTTCCTCTCGGGTACAGGCAGAGGCTTCAGGCATGATTAGCCATGGTAAGAGACAGCCCCGGGCGAGGAGGCCCGGGGCGAGCAGCCCCGGGCGAGGAGGCCCGGGGCGAGCAGCCCCGGGCGAGGAGGCCCGGGGCGAGCAGCCCCGGGCGAGGAGGCCCGGGGCGAGCAGCCCCGGGCGAGGAGGCCCGGGGCGAGCAGCCCCGGGCGAGGAGGCCCGGGGCGAGCAGCCCCGGGCGAGGAGGCCCGGGGCGAGCAGCCCCGGGCGAGGAGGCCCGGGGCGAGCAGCCCCGGGCGAGGAGGCCCGGGGCGAGCAGCCCCGGGCGAGGAGGCCCGGGGCGAGCAGCCCCGGGCGAGGAGGCCCGGGGCGAGCAGCCCCGGGCGAGGAGGCCCGGGGCGAGCAGCCCCGGGCGAGGAGGCCCGGGGCGAGCAGCCCCGGGCGAGGAGGCCCGGGGCGAGCAGCCCCGGGCGAGGAGGCCCGGGGCGAGCAGCCCCGGGCGAGGAGGCCCGGGGCGAGCAGCCCCGGGCGAGGAGGCCCGGGGCGAGCAGCCCCGGGCGAGGAGGCCCGGGGCGAGCAGCCCCGGGCGAGGAGGCCCGGGGCGAGCAGCCCCGGGCGAGGAGGCCCGGGGCGAGCAGCCCCGGCGAGGAGGCCCGGGGCGAGCAGCCCCGGGCGAGGAGGGCCGGGGCGAGCAGCCCCGGGCGAGGAGGCCCGGGGCGAGCAGCCCCGGGCCTGGAGGCCCGGGGCGAGCAGCCCCGGGCGAGGAGGCCCGGGGCGAGCAGCCCCGGGCGAGGAGGCCCGGGGCGAGCAGCCCCGGGCGAGGAGGCCCGGGGCGAGCAGCCCCGGGCCTGGAGGCCCGGGGCGAGCAGCCCCGGGCCTGGAGGCCCGGGGCGAGCAGCCCCGGGCCTGGAGGCCCGGGGCGAGCAGCCCCGGGCCTGGAGGCCCGGGGCGAGCAGCCCCGGGCCTGGAGGCCCGGGGCGAGCAGCCCCGGGCCTGGAGGCCCGGGGCGAGCAGCCCCGGGCCTGGAGGCCCGGGGCGAGCAGCCCCGGGCCTGGAGGCCCGGGGCGAGCAGCCCCGGGCCTGGAGGCCCGGGGCGAGCAGCCCCGGGCCTGGAGGCCCGGGGCGAGCAGCCCCGGGCCTGGAGGCCCGGGGCGAGCAGCCCCGGGCCTGGAGGCCCGGGGCGAGCAGCCCCGGGCCTGGAGGCCCGGGGCGAGCAGCCCCGGGCCTGGAGGCCCGGGGCGAGCAGCCCCGGGCCTGGAGGCCCGGGGCGAGCAGCCCCGGGCCTGGAGGCCCGGGGCGAGCAGCCCCGGGCCTGGAGGCCCGGGGCGAGCAGCCCCGGGCCTGGAGGCCCGGGGCGAGCAGCCCCGGGCCTGGAGGCCCGGGGCGAGCAGCCCCGGGCCTGGAGGCCCGGGGCGAGCAGCCCCGGGCCTGGAGGCCCGGGGCGAGCAGCCCCGGGCCTGGAGGCCCGGGGCGAGCAGCCCCGGGCCTGGAGGCCCGGGGCGAGCAGCCCCGGGCCTGGAGGCCCGGGGCGAGCAGCCCCGGGCCTGGAGGCCCGGGGCGAGCAGCCCCGGGCCTGGAGGCCCGGGGCGAGCAGCCCCGGGCCTGGAGGCCCGGGGCGAGCAGCCCCGGGCCTGGAGGCCCGGGGCGAGCAGCCCCGGGCCTGGAGGCCCGGGGCGAGCAGCCCCGGGCCTGGAGGCCCGGGGCGAGCAGCCCCGGGCCTGGAGGCCCGGGGCGAGCAGCCCCGGGCCTGGAGGCCCGGGGCGAGCAGCCCCGGGCCTGGAGGCCCGGGGCGAGCAGCCCCGGGCCTGGAGGCCCGGGGCGAGCAGCCCCGGGCCTGGAGGCCCGGGGCGAGCAGCCCCGGGCCTGGAGGCCCGGGGCGAGCAGCCCCGGGCCTGGAGGCCCGGGGCGAGCAGCCCCGGGCCTGGAGGCCCGGGGCGAGCAGCCCCGGGCCTGGAGGCCCGGGGCGAGCAGCCCCGGGCCTGGAGGCCCGGGGCGAGCAGCCCCGGGCCTGGAGGCCCGGGGCGAGCGGGGCACTTCCCTTTCTGGGTCTCCAATGCCTCGGACCTTTGCGGGGAATCTCTGCACTGAGTCCCTAGGGTCTGGAGGCTGTTTCTGGTCCTGTGAACCCTTTCTCTCAGGTACAGGGAGCGGCTTCACCCACGGTGAGCCAAGGTCATGACTCAGGGCTTGGATGCCGTGTCTCGTAGCAGGTGTTTGGGATTCTGTGTTTCCCTACTCTCGGACCTAACCCCGGCATTTCTGGGCCGAGAGGAAGGGTTTGTTTCCTTTTCGGAGTCAGGCATCTGTCTCCTTGGGATTTTGTGCTCGCTGCATAGCCCCTGGAGGGGCTGCTTGGGATTCTGTGTCTCCCACTTCTCCAACATTCCCCGTAAGGTTCTCAGCTTAGACCCCATGGACTGGAGGCTGTGTGGGATACTCTGACCCGTTCCTCTCGGGTACAGGCAGAGGCTTCAGGCATGATTAGCCATGGTAAGAGACAGCCCCGGGCGAGGAGGCCCGGGGCGAGCAGCCCCGGGCGAGGAGGCCCGGGGCGAGCAGCCCCGGGCGAGGAGGCCCGGGGCGAGCAGCCCCGGGCGAGGAGGCCCGGGGCGAGCAGCCCCGGGCGAGGAGGCCCGGGGCGAGCAGCCCCGGGCGAGGAGGCCCGGGGCGAGCAGCCCCGGGCGAGGAGGCCCGGGGCGAGCAGCCCCGGGCGAGGAGGCCCGGGGCGAGCAGCCCCGGGCGAGGAGGCCCGGGGCGAGCAGCCCCGGGCGAGGAGGCCCGGGGCGAGCAGCCCCGGGCGAGGAGGCCCGGGGCGAGCAGCCCCGGGCGAGGAGGCCCGGGGCGAGCAGCCCCGGGCGAGGAGGCCCGGGGCGAGCAGCCCCGGGCGAGGAGGCCCGGGGCGAGCAGCCCCGGGCGAGGAGGCCCGGGGCGAGCAGCCCCGGGCGAGGAGGCCCGGGGCGAGCAGCCCCGGGCGAGGAGGCCCGGGGCGAGCAGCCCCGGGCGAGGAGGCCCGGGGCGAGCAGCCCCGGGCGAGGAGGCCCGGGGCGAGCAGCCCCGGGCGAGGAGGCCCGGGGCGAGCAGCCCCGGGCGAGGAGGCCCGGGGCGAGCAGCCCCGGGCGAGGAGGCCCGGGGCGAGCAGCCCCGGGCGAGGAGGCCCGGGGCGAGCAGCCCCGGGCGAGGAGGCCCGGGGCGAGCAGCCCCGGGCGAGGAGGCCCGGGGCGAGCAGCCCCGGGCGAGGAGGCCCGGGGCGAGCAGCCCCGGGCGAGGAGGCCCGGGGCGAGCAGCCCCGGGCGAGGAGGCCCGGGGCGAGCAGCCCCGGGCGAGGAGGCCCGGGGCGAGCAGCCCCGGGCCTGGAGGCCCGGGGCGAGCAGCCCCGGGCCTGGAGGCCCGGGGCGAGCAGCCCCGGGCCTGGAGGCCCGGGGCGAGCAGCCCCGGGCCTGGAGGCCCGGGGCGAGCAGCCCCGGGCCTGGAGGCCCGGGGCGAGCAGCCCCGGGCCTGGAGGCCCGGGGCGAGCAGCCCCGGGCCTGGAGGCCCGGGGCGAGCAGCCCCGGGCCTGGAGGCCCGGGGCGAGCAGCCCCGGGCCTGGAGGCCCGGGGCGAGCAGCCCCGGGCCTGGAGGCCCGGGGCGAGCAGCCCCGGGCCTGGAGGCCCGGGGCGAGCAGCCCCGGGCCTGGAGGCCCGGGGCGAGCAGCCCCGGGCCTGGAGGCCCGGGGCGAGCAGCCCCGGGCCTGGAGGCCCGGGGCGAGCAGCCCCGGGCCTGGAGGCCCGGGGCGAGCAGCCCCGGGCCTGGAGGCCCGGGGCGAGCAGCCCCGGGCCTGGAGGCCCGGGGCGAGCAGCCCCGGGCCTGGAGGCCCGGGGCGAGCAGCCCCGGGCCTGGAGGCCCGGGGCGAGCAGCCCCGGGCCTGGAGGCCCGGGGCGAGCAGCCCCGGGCCTGGAGGCCCGGGGCGAGCAGCCCCGGGCCTGGAGGCCCGGGGCGAGCAGCCCCGGGCCTGGAGGCCCGGGGCGAGCAGCCCCGGGCCTGGAGGCCCGGGGCGAGCAGCCCCGGGCCTGGAGGCCCGGGGCGAGCAGCCCCGGGCCTGGAGGCCCGGGGCGAGCAGCCCCGGGCCTGGAGGCCCGGGGCGAGCAGCCCCGGGCCTGGAGGCCCGGGGCGAGCAGCCCCGGGCCTGGAGGCCCGGGGCGAGCAGCCCCGGGCCTGGAGGCCCGGGGCGAGCAGCCCCGGGCCTGGAGGCCCGGGGCGAGCAGCCCCGGGCCTGGAGGCCCGGGGCGAGCAGCCCCGGGCCTGGAGGCCCGGGGCGAGCAGCCCCGGGCCTGGAGGCCCGGGGCGAGCAGCCCCGGGCCTGGAGGCCCGGGGCGAGCAGCCCCGGGCCTGGAGGCCCGGGGCGAGCAGCCCCGGGCCTGGAGGCCCGGGGCGAGCAGCCCCGGGCCTGGAGGCCCGGGGCGAGCAGCCCCGGGCCTGGAGGCCCGGGGCGAGCAGCCCCGGGCCTGGAGGCCCGGGGCGAGCAGCCCCGGGCCTGGAGGCCCGGGGCGAGCAGCCCCGGGCCTGGAGGCCCGGGGCGAGCAGCCCCGGGCCTGGAGGCCCGGGGCGAGCAGCCCCGGGCCTGGAGGCCCGGGGCGAGCAGCCCCGGGCCTGGAGGCCCGGGGCGAGCAGCCCCGGGCCTGGAGGCCCGGGGCGAGCAGCCCCGGGCCTGGAGGCCCGGGGCGAGCAGCCCCGGGCCTGGAGGCCCGGGGCGAGCGGGGCACTTCCCTTTCTGGGTCTCCAATGCCTCGGACCTTTGCGGGGAATCTCTGCACTGAGTCCCTAGGGTCTGGAGGCTGTTTCTGGTCCTGTGAACCCTTTCTCTCAGGTACAGGGAGCGGCTTCACCCACGGTGAGCCAAGGTCATGACTCAGGGCTTGGATGCCGTGTCTCGTAGCAGGTGTTTGGGATTCTGTGTTTCCCTACTCTCGGACCTAACCCCGGCATTTCTGGGCCGAGAGGAAGGGTTTGTTTCCTTTTCGGAGTCAGGCATCTGTCTCCTTGGGATTTTGTGCTCGCTGCATAGCCCCTGGAGGGGCTGCTTGGGATTCTGTGTCTCCCACTTCTCCAACATTCCCCGTAAGGTTCTCAGCTTAGACCCCATGGACTGGAGGCTGTGTGGGATACTCTGACCCGTTCCTCTCGGGTACAGGCAGAGGCTTCAGGCATGATTAGCCATGGTAAGAGACAGCCCCGGGCGAGGAGGCCCGGGGCGAGCAGCCCCGGGCGAGGAGGCCCGGGGCGAGCAGCCCCGGGCGAGGAGGCCCGGGGCGAGCAGCCCCGGGCGAGGAGGCCCGGGGCGAGCAGCCCCGGGCGAGGAGGCCCGGGGCGAGCAGCCCCGGGCGAGGAGGCCCGGGGCGAGCAGCCCCGGGCGAGGAGGCCCGGGGCGAGCAGCCCCGGGCGAGGAGGCCCGGGGCGAGCAGCCCCGGGCGAGGAGGCCCGGGGCGAGCAGCCCCGGGCGAGGAGGCCCGGGGCGAGCAGCCCCGGGCGAGGAGGCCCGGGGCGAGCAGCCCCGGGCGAGGAGGCCCGGGGCGAGCAGCCCCGGGCGAGGAGGCCCGGGGCGAGCAGCCCCGGGCGAGGAGGCCCGGGGCGAGCAGCCCCGGGCGAGGAGGCCCGGGGCGAGCAGCCCCGGGCGAGGAGGCCCGGGGCGAGCAGCCCCGGGCGAGGAGGCCCGGGGCGAGCAGCCCCGGGCGAGGAGGCCCGGGGCGAGCAGCCCCGGGCGAGGAGGCCCGGGGCGAGCAGCCCCGGGCCTGGAGGCCCGGGGCGAGCAGCCCCGGGCGAGGAGGCCCGGGGCGAGCAGCCCCGGGCGAGGAGGCCCGGGGCGAGCAGCCCCGGGCGAGGAGGCCCGGGGCGAGCAGCCCCGGGCGAGGAGGCCCGGGGCGAGCAGCCCCGGGCGAGGAGGCCCGGGGCGAGCAGCCCCGGGCGAGGAGGCCCGGGGCGAGCAGCCCCGGGCGAGGAGGCCCGGGGCGAGCAGCCCCGGGCGAGGAGGCCCGGGGCGAGCAGCCCCGGGCGAGGAGGCCCGGGGCGAGCAGCCCCGGGCGAGGAGGCCCGGGGCGAGCAGCCCCGGGCGAGGAGGCCCGGGGCGAGCAGCCCCGGGCGAGGAGGCCCGGGGCGAGCAGCCCCGGGCGAGGAGGCCCGGGGCGAGCAGCCCCGGGCCTGGAGGCCCGGGGCGGGCAGCCCCGGGCGAGGAGGCCCGGGGCGGGCAGCCCCGGGCGAGGAGGCCCGGGGCGGGCAGCCCCGGGCCTGGAGGCCCGGGGCGGGCAGCCCCGGGCCTGGAGGCCCGGGGCGAGCAGCCCCGGGCGAGGAGGCCCGGGGCGAGCAGCCCCGGGCCTGGAGGCCCGGGGCGAGCAGCCCCGGGCCTGGAGGCCCGGGGCGAGCAGCCCCGGGCCTGGAGGCCCGGGGCGAGCAGCCCCGGGCCTGGAGGCCCGGGGCGAGCAGCCCCGGGCCTGGAGGCCCGGGGCGAGCAGCCCCGGGCCTGGAGGCCCGGGGCGAGCAGCCCCGGGCCTGGAGGCCCGGGGCGAGCAGCCCCGGGCCTGGAGGCCCGGGGCGAGCAGCCCCGGGCCTGGAGGCCCGGGGCGAGCAGCCCCGGGCCTGGAGGCCCGGGGCGAGCAGCCCCGGGCCTGGAGGCCCGGGGCGAGCAGCCCCGGGCCTGGAGGCCCGGGGCGAGCAGCCCCGGGCCTGGAGGCCCGGGGCGAGCAGCCCCGGGCCTGGAGGCCCGGGGCGAGCAGCCCCGGGCCTGGAGGCCCGGGGCGAGCAGCCCCGGGCCTGGAGGCCCGGGGCGAGCGGGGCACTTCCCTTTCTGGGTCTCCAATGCCTCGGACCTTTGCGGGGAATCTCTGCACTGAGTCCCTAGGGTCTGGAGGCTGTTTCTGGTCCTGTGAACCCTTTCTCTCAGGTACAGGGAGCGGCTTCACCCACGGTGAGCCAAGGTCATGACTCAGGGCTTGGATGCCGTGTCTCGTAGCAGGTGTTTGGGATTCTGTGTTTCCCTACTCTCGGACCTAACCCCGGCATTTCTGGGCCGAGAGGAAGGGTTTGTTTCCTTTTCGGAGTCAGGCATCTGTCTCCTTGGGATTTTGTGCTCGCTGCATAGCCCCTGGAGGGGCTGCTTGGGATTCTGTGTCTCCCACTTCTCCAACATTCCCCGTAAGGTTCTCAGCTTAGACCCCATGGACTGGAGGCTGTGTGGGATACTCTGACCCGTTCCTCTCGGGTACAGGCAGAGGCTTCAGGCATGATTAGCCATGGTAAGAGACAGCCCCGGGCGAGGAGGCCCGGGGCGAGCAGCCCCGGGCGAGGAGGCCCGGGGCGAGCAGCCCCGGGCGAGGAGGCCCGGGGCGAGCAGCCCCGGGCGAGGAGGCCCGGGGCGAGCAGCCCCGGGCGAGGAGGCCCGGGGCGAGCAGCCCCGGGCGAGGAGGCCCGGGGCGAGCAGCCCCGGGCGAGGAGGCCCGGGGCGAGCAGCCCCGGGCGAGGAGGCCCGGGGCGAGCAGCCCCGGGCGAGGAGGCCCGGGGCGAGCAGCCCCGGGCGAGGAGGCCCGGGGCGAGCAGCCCCGGGCGAGGAGGCCCGGGGCGAGCAGCCCCGGGCGAGGAGGCCCGGGGCGAGCAGCCCCGGGCGAGGAGGCCCGGGGCGAGCAGCCCCGGGCGAGGAGGCCCGGGGCGAGCAGCCCCGGGCGAGGAGGCCCGGGGCGAGCAGCCCCGGGCGAGGAGGCCCGGGGCGAGCAGCCCCGGGCGAGGAGGCCCGGGGCGAGCAGCCCCGGGCGAGGAGGCCCGGGGCGAGCAGCCCCGGGCGAGGAGGCCCGGGGCGAGCAGCCCCGGGCGAGGAGGCCCGGGGCGAGCAGCCCCGGGCGAGGAGGCCCGGGGCGAGCAGCCCCGGGCGAGGAGGCCCGGGGCGAGCAGCCCCGGGCGAGGAGGCCCGGGGCGAGCAGCCCCGGGCGAGGAGGCCCGGGGCGAGCAGCCCCGGGCGAGGAGGCCCGGGGCGAGCAGCCCCGGGCCTGGCGGCCCGGGGCGAGCAGCCCCGGGCCTGGCGGCCCGGGGCGAGCAGCCCCGGGCCTGGCGGCCCGGGGCGAGCAGCCCCGGGCCTGGAGGCCCGGGGCGAGCAGCCCCGGGCCTGGAGGCCCGGGGCGAGCGGGGCACTTCCCTTTCTGGGTCTCCAATGCCTCGGACCTTTGCGGGGAATCTCTGCACTGATTCCCTAGGGTCTGGAGGCTGTTTCGGGTCCTGTGAACCCTTTCTCTCAGGTACAGGGAGCGGCTTCACCCACGGTGAGCCAAGGTAATGACTCAGGGCTTGGATGCCGTGTCTCGTAGCAGGTGTTTGGGATTCTGTGTTTCCCTACTCTCGGACCTAACCCCGGCATTTCTGGGCCGAGACGAAGGGTTTGTTTCCTTTTCGGAGTCAGGCATCTGTCTCCTTGGGATTTTGTGCTCGCTGCATAGCCCCTGGAGGGGCTGCTTGGGATTCTGTGTCTCCCACTTCTCCAACATTCCCCGTAAGGTTCTCAGCTTAGACCCCATGGACTGGAGGCTGTGTGGGATACTCTGACCCGTTCCTCTCGGGTACAGGCAGAGGCTTCAGGCATGATTAGCCATGGTAAGAGACAGCCCCGGGCGAGGAGGCCCGGGGCGAGCAGCCCCGGGCGAGGAGGCCCGGGGCGAGCAGCCCCGGGCGAGGAGGCCCGGGGCGAGCAGCCCCGGGCGAGGAGGCCCGGGGCGAGCAGCCCCGGGCGAGGAGGCCCGGGGCGAGCAGCCCCGGGCGAGGAGGCCCGGGGCGAGCAGCCCCGGGCGAGGAGGCCCGGGGCGAGCAGCCCCGGGCGAGGAGGCCCGGGGCGAGCAGCCCCGGGCCTGGAGGCCCGGGGCGAGCAGCCCCGGGCCTGGAGGCCCGGGGCGAGCAGCCCCGGGCCTGGAGGCCCGGGGCGAGCAGCCCCGGGCCTGGAGGCCCGGGGCGAGCAGCCCCGGGCCTGGAGGCCCGGGGCGAGCAGCCCCGGGCCTGGAGGCCCGGGGCGAGCAGCCCCGGGCCTGGAGGCCCGGGGCGAGCAGCCCCGGGCCTGGAGGCCCGGGGCGAGCTGCCCCGGGCCTGGAGGCCCGGGGCGAGCTGCCCCGGGCCTGGAGGCCCGGGGCGAGCTGCCCCGGGCCTGGAGGCCCGGGGCGAGCTGCCCCGGGCCTGGAGGCCCGGGGCGAGCTGCCCCGGGCCTGGAGGCCCGGGGCGAGCTGCCCCGGGCCTGGAGGCCCGGGGCGAGCTGCCCCGGGCCTGGAGGCCCGGGGCGAGCAGCCCCGGGCCTGGAGGCCCGGGGCGAGCAGCCCCGGGCCTGGAGGCCCGGGGCGAGCAGCCCCGGGCCTGGAGGCCCGGGGCGAGCAGCCCCGGGCCTGGAGGCCCGGGGCGAGCAGCCCCGGGCCTGGAGGCCCGGGGCGAGCAGCCCCGGGCCTGGAGGCCCGGGGCGAGCAGCCCCGGGCCTGGAGGCCCGGGGCGAGCAGCCCCGGGCCTGGAGGCCCGGGGCGAGCAGCCCCGGGCCTGGAGGCCCGGGGCGAGCAGCCCCGGGCCTGGAGGCCCGGGGCGAGCGGGGCACTTCCCTTTCTGGGTCTCCAATGCCTCGGACCTTTGCGGGGAATCTCTGCACTGAGTCCCTAGGGTCTGGAGGCTGTTTCGGGTCCTGTGAACCCTTTCTCTCAGGTACAGGGAGCG
Source organism: Puma concolor (assembly GCF_028749965.1). NCBI lineage: Eukaryota > Metazoa > Chordata > Mammalia > Carnivora > Felidae > Puma > Puma concolor. The sequence continues at coordinate 63,674,030 of NC_141681.1, forward strand.
GCTTCACCCACGGTGAGCCAAGGTAATGACTCAGGGCTTGGATGCCGTGTCTCGTAGCAGGTGTTTGGGATTCTGTGTTTCCCTACTCTCGGACCTAACCCCGGCATTTCTGGGCCGAGAGGAAGGGTTTGTTTCCTTTTCGGAGTCAGGCATCTGTCTCCTTGGGATTTTGTGCTCGCTGCATAGCCCCTGGAGGGGCTGCTTGGGATTCTGTGTCTCCCTCTTCTCCAACATTCCCCGTAAGGTTCTCAGCTTAGACCCCATGGACTGGAGGCTGTGTGGGATACTCTGACCCGTTCCTCTCGGGTACAGGCAGAGGCTTCAGGCATGATTAGCCATGGTAAGAGACAGCCCCGGGCGAGGAGGCCCGGGGCGAGCAGCCCCGGGCGAGGAGGCCCGGGGCGAGCAGCCCCGGGCGAGGAGGCCCGGGGCGAGCAGCCCCGGGCGAGGAGGCCCGGGGCGAGCAGCCCCGGGCGAGGAGGCCCGGGGCGAGCAGCCCCGGGCGAGGAGGCCCGGGGCGAGCAGCCCCGGGCGAGGAGGCCCGGGGCGAGCAGCCCCGGGCGAGGAGGCCCGGGGCGAGCAGCCCCGGGCCTGGAGGCCCGGGGCGAGCAGCCCCGGGCGAGGAGGCCCGGGGCGAGCAGCCCCGGGCCTGGAGGCCCGGGGCGAGCAGCCCCGGGCCTGGAGGCCCGGGGCGAGCAGCCCGGGGCCTGGAGGCCCGGGGCGAGCAGCCCCGGGCCTGGAGGCCCGGGGCGAGCAGCCCCGGGCCTGGAGGCCCGGGGCGAGCAGCCCCGGGCCTGGAGGCCCGGGGCGAGCAGCCCCGGGCCTGGAGGCCCGGGGCGAGCAGCCCCGGGCCTGGAGGCCCGGGGCGAGCAGCCCCGGGCCTGGAGGCCCGGGGCGAGCAGCCCCGGGCCTGGAGGCCCGGGGCGAGCAGCCCCGGGCCTGGAGGCCCGGGGCGAGCAGCCCCGGGCCTGGAGGCCCGGGGCGAGCAGCCCCGGGCCTGGAGGCCCGGGGCGAGCAGCCCCGGGCCTGGAGGCCCGGGGCGAGCGGGGCACTTCCCTTTCTGGGTCTCCAATGCCTCGGACCTTTGCGGGGAATCTCTGCACTGAGTCCCTAGGGTCTGGAGGCTGTTTCGGGTCCTGTGAACCCTTTCTCTCAGGTACAGGGAGCGGCTTCACCCACGGTGAGCCAAGGTAATGACTCAGGGCTTGGATGCCGTGTCTCGTAGCAGGTGTTTGGGATTCTGTGTTTCCCTACTCTCGGACCTAACCCCGGCATTTCTGGGCCGAGAGGAAGGGTTTGTTTCCTTTTCGGAGTCAGGCATCTGTCTCCTTGGGATTTTGTGCTCGCTGCATAGCCCCTGGAGGGGCTGCTTGGGATTCTGTGTCTCCCACTTCTCCAACATTCCCCGTAAGGTTCTCAGCTTAGACCCCATGGACTGGAGGCTGTGTGGGATACTCTGACCCGTTCCTCTCGGGTACAGGCAGAGGCTTCAGGCATGATTAGCCATGGTAAGAGACAGCCCCGGGCGAGGAGGCCCGGGGCGAGCAGCCCCGGGCGAGGAGGCCCGGGGCGAGCAGCCCCGGGCGAGGAGGCCCGGGGCGAGCAGCCCCGGGCGAGGAGGCCCGGGGCGAGCAGCCCCGGGCGAGGAGGCCCGGGGCGAGCAGCCCCGGGCGAGGAGGCCCGGGGCGAGCAGCCCCGGGCGAGGAGGCCCGGGGCGAGCAGCCCCGGGCGAGGAGGCCCGGGGCGAGCAGCCCCGGGCGAGGAGGCCCGGGGCGAGCAGCCCCGGGCGAGGAGGCCCGGGGCGAGCAGCCCCGGGCGAGGAGGCCCGGGGCGAGCAGCCCCGGGCCTGGAGGCCCGGGGCGAGCAGCCCCGGGCGAGGAGGCCCGGGGCGAGCAGCCCCGGGCCTGGAGGCCCGGGGCGAGCAGGCCCGGGGCGAGCAGCCCCGGGCCTGGAGGCCCGGGGCGAGCAGCCCCGGGCCTGGAGGCCCGGGGCGAGCAGCCCCGGGCCTGGAGGCCCGGGGCGAGCAGCCCCGGGCCTGGAGGCCCGGGGCGAGCAGCCCCGGGCCTGGAGGCCCGGGGCGAGCAGCCCCGGGCCTGGAGGCCCGGGGCGAGCAGCCCCGGGCCTGGAGGCCCGGGGCGAGCAGCCCCGGGCCTGGAGGCCCGGGGCGAGCAGCCCCGGGCCTGGAGGCCCGGGGCGAGCGGGGCACTTCCCTTTCTGGGTCTCCAATGCCTCGGACCTTTGCGGGGAATCTCTGCACTGATTCCCTAGGGTCTGGAGGCTGTTTCGGGTCCTGTGAACCCTTTCTCTCAGGTACAGGGAGCGGCTTCACCCACGGTGAGCCAAGGTAATGACTCAGGGCTTGGATGCCGTGTCTCGTAGCAGGTGTTTGGGATTCTGTGTTTCCCTACTCTCGGACCTAACCCCGGCATTTCTGGGCCGAGACGAAGGGTTTGTTTCCTTTTCGGAGTCAGGCATCTGTCTCCTTGGGATTTTGTGCTCGCTGCATAGCCCCTGGAGGGGCTGCTTGGGATTCTGTGTCTCCCACTTCTCCAACATTCCCCGTAAGGTTCTCAGCTTAGACCCCATGGACTGGAGGCTGTGTGGGATACTCTGACCCGTTCCTCTCGGGTACAGGCAGAGGCTTCAGGCATGATTAGCCATGGTAAGAGACAGCCCCGGGCGAGGAGGCCCGGGGCGAGCAGCCCCGGGCGAGGAGGCCCGGGGCGAGCAGCCCCGGGCGAGGAGGCCCGGGGCGAGCAGCCCCGGGCGAGGAGGCCCGGGGCGAGCAGCCCCGGGCGAGGAGGCCCGGGGCGAGCAGCCCCGGGCGAGGAGGCCCGGGGCGAGCAGCCCCGGGCGAGGAGGCCCGGGGCGAGCAGCCCCGGGCCTGGAGGCCCGGGGCGAGCAGCCCCGGGCGAGGAGGCCCGGGGCGAGCAGCCCCGGGCCTGGAGGCCCGGGGCGAGCAGCCCCGGGCCTGGAGGCCCGGGGCGAGCAGCCCCGGGCCTGGAGGCCCGGGGCGAGCAGCCCCGGGCCTGGAGGCCCGGGGCGAGCAGCCCCGGGCCTGGAGGCCCGGGGCGAGCAGCCCCGGGCCTGGAGGCCCGGGGCGAGCAGCCCCGGGCCTGGAGGCCCGGGGCGAGCAGCCCCGGGCCTGGAGGCCCGGGGCGAGCAGCCCCGGGCCTGGAGGCCCGGGGCGAGCAGCCCCGGGCCTGGAGGCCCGGGGCGAGCAGCCCCGGGCCTGGAGGCCCGGGGCGAGCAGCCCCGGGCCTGGAGGCCCGGGGCGAGCAGCCCCGGGCCTGGAGGCCCGGGGCGAGCAGCCCCGGGCCTGGAGGCCCGGGGCGAGCAGCCCCGGGCCTGGAGGCCCGGGGCGAGCAGCCCCGGGCCTGGAGGCCCGGGGCGAGCAGCCCCGGGCCTGGAGGCCCGGGGCGAGCAGCCCCGGGCCTGGAGGCCCGGGGCGAGCAGCCCCGGGCCTGGAGGCCCGGGGCGAGCGGGGCACTTCCCTTTCTGGGTCTCCAATGCCTCGGACCTTTGCGGGGAATCTCTGCACTGAGTCCCTAGGGTCTGGAGGCTGTTTCGGGTCCTGTGAACCCTTTCTCTCAGGTACAGGGAGCGGCTTCACCCACGGTGAGCCAAGGTAATGACTCAGGGCTTGGATGCCGTGTCTCGTAGCAGGTGTTTGGGATTCTGTGTTTCCCTACTCTCGGACCTAACCCCGGCATTTCTGGGCCGAGAGGAAGGGTTTGTTTCCTTTTCGGAGTCAGGCATCTGTCTCCTTGGGATTTTGTGCTCGCTGCATAGCCCCTGGAGGGGCTGCTTGGGATTCTGTGTCTCCCTCTTCTCCAACATTCCCCGTAAGGTTCTCAGCTTAGACCCCATGGACTGGAGGCTGTGTGGGATACTCTGACCCGTTCCTCTCGGGTACAGGCAGAGGCTTCAGGCATGATTAGCCATGGTAAGAGACAGCCCCGGGCGAGGAGGCCCGGGGCGAGCAGCCCCGGGCGAGGAGGCCCGGGGCGAGCAGCCCCGGGCGAGGAGGCCCGGGGCGAGCAGCCCCGGGCGAGGAGGCCCGGGGCGAGCAGCCCCGGGCGAGGAGGCCCGGGGCGAGCAGCCCCGGGCGAGGAGGCCCGGGGCGAGCAGCCCCGGGCGAGGAGGCCCGGGGCGAGCAGCCCCGGGCGAGGAGGCCCGGGGCGAGCAGCCCCGGGCCTGGAGGCCCGAGGCGAGCAGCCCCGGGCGAGGAGGCCCGGGGCGAGCAGCCCCGGGCCTGGAGGCCCGGGGCGAGCAGCCCCGGGCGAGGAGGCCCGGGGCGAGCAGCCCCGGGCCTGGAGGCCCGGGGCGAGCAGCCCGGGGCCTGGAGGCCCGGGGCGAGCAGCCCGGGGCCTGGAGGCCCGGGGCGAGCAGCCCGGGGCCTGGAGGCCCGGGGCGAGCAGCCCGGGGCCTGGAGGCCCGGGGCGAGCAGCCCGGGGCCTGGAGGCCCGGGGCGAGCAGCCCGGGGCCTGGAGGCCCGGGGCGAGCAGCCCGGGGCCTGGAGGCCCGGGGCGAGCAGCCCCGGGCCTGGAGGCCCGGGGCGAGCAGCCCCGGGCCTGGAGGCCCGGGGCGAGCAGCCCCGGGCCTGGAGGCCCGGGGCGAGCAGCCCCGGGCCTGGAGGCCCGGGGCGAGCAGCCCCGGGCCTGGAGGCCCGGGGCGAGCAGCCCCGGGCCTGGAGGCCCGGGGCGAGCAGCCCCGGGCCTGGAGGCCCGGGGCGAGCAGCCCCGGGCCTGGAGGCCCGGGGCGAGCAGCCCCGGGCCTGGAGGCCCGGGGCGAGCAGCCCCGGGCCTGGAGGCCCGGGGCGAGCAGCCCCGGGCCTGGAGGCCCGGGGCGAGCAGCCCCGGGCCTGGAGGCCCGGGGCGAGCAGCCCCGGGCCTGGAGGCCCGGGGCGAGCAGCCCCGGGCCTGGAGGCCCGGGGCGAGCAGCCCCGGGCCTGGAGGCCCGGGGCGAGCAGCCCCGGGCCTGGAGGCCCGGGGCGAGCAGCCCCGGGCCTGGAGGCCCGGGGCGAGCAGCCCCGGGCCTGGAGGCCCGGGGCGAGCAGCCCCGGGCCTGGAGGCCCGGGGCGAGCGGGGCACTTCCCTTTCTGGGTCTCCAATGCCTCGGACCTTTGCGGGGAATCTCTGCACTGATTCCCTAGGGTCTGGAGGCTGTTTCGGGTCCTGTGAACCCTTTCTCTCAGGTACAGGGAGCGGCTTCACCCACGGTGAGCCAAGGTAATGACTCAGGGCTTGGATGCCGTGTCTCGTAGCAGGTGTTTGGGATTCTGTGTTTCCCTACTCTCGGACCTAACCCCGGCATTTCTGGGCCGAGACGAAGGGTTTGTTTCCTTTTCGGAGTCAGGCATCTGTCTCCTTGGGATTTTGTGCTCGCTGCATAGCCCCTGGAGGGGCTGCTTGGGATTCTGTGTCTCCCACTTCTCCAACATTCCCCGTAAGGTTCTCAGCTTAGACCCCATGGACTGGAGGCTGTGTGGGATACTCTGACCCGTTCCTCTCGGGTACAGGCAGAGGCTTCAGGCATGATTAGCCATGGTAAGAGACAGCCCCGGGCGAGGAGGCCCGGGGCGAGCAGCCCCGGGCGAGGAGGCCCGGGGCGAGCAGCCCCGGGCGAGGAGGCCCGGGGCGAGCAGCCCCGGGCGAGGAGGCCCGGGGCGAGCAGCCCCGGGCGAGGAGGCCCGGGGCGAGCAGCCCCGGGCGAGGAGGCCCGGGGCGAGCAGCCCCGGGCGAGGAGGCCCGGGGCGAGCAGCCCCGGGCGAGGAGGCCCGGGGCGAGCAGCCCCGGGCGAGGAGGCCCGGGGCGAGCAGCCCCGGGCCTGGAGGCCCGGGGCGAGCAGCCCCGGGCGAGGAGGCCCGGGGCGAGCAGCCCCGGGCCTGGAGGCCCGGGGCGAGCAGGCCCGGGCCTGGAGGCCCGGGGCGAGCAGGCCCGGGCCTGGAGGCCCGGGGCGAGCAGCCCCGGGCCTGGAGGCCCGGGGCGAGCAGCCCCGGGCCTGGAGGCCCGGGGCGAGCAGCCCCGGGCCTGGAGGCCCGGGGCGAGCAGCCCCGGGCCTGGAGGCCCGGGGCGAGCAGCCCCGGGCCTGGAGGCCCGGGGCGAGCAGCCCCGGGCCTGGAGGCCCGGGGCGAGCAGCCCCGGGCCTGGAGGCCCGGGGCGAGCAGCCCCGGGCCTGGAGGCCCGGGGCGAGCAGCCCCGGGCCTGGAGGCCCGGGGCGAGCAGCCCCGGGCCTGGAGGCCCGGGGCGAGCAGCCCCGGGCCTGGAGGCCCGGGGCGAGCAGCCCCGGGCCTGGAGGCCCGGGGCGAGCGGGGCACTTCCCTTTCTGGGTCTCCAATGCCTCGGACCTTTGCGGGGAATCTCTGCACTGATTCCCTAGGGTCTGGAGGCTGTTTCGGGTCCTGTGAACCCTTTCTCTCAGGTACAGGGAGCGGCTTCACCCACGGTGAGCCAAGGTAATGACTCAGGGCTTGGATGCCGTGTCTCGTAGCAGGTGTTTGGGATTCTGTGTTTCCCTACTCTCGGACCTAACCCCGGCATTTCTGGGCCGAGACGAAGGGTTTGTTTCCTTTTCGGAGTCAGGCATCTGTCTCCTTGGGATTTTGTGCTCGCTGCATAGCCCCTGGAGGGGCTGCTTGGGATTCTGTGTCTCCCACTTCTCCAACATTCCCCGTAAGGTTCTCAGCTTAGACCCCATGGACTGGAGGCTGTGTGGGATACTCTGACCCGTTCCTCTCGGGTACAGGCAGAGGCTTCAGGCATGATTAGCCATGGTAAGAGACAGCCCCGGGCGAGGAGGCCCGGGGCGAGCAGCCCCGGGCGAGGAGGCCCGGGGCGAGCAGCCCCGGGCGAGGAGGCCCGGGGCGAGCAGCCCCGGGCGAGGAGGCCCGGGGCGAGCAGCCCCGGGCGAGGAGGCCCGGGGCGAGCAGCCCCGGGCGAGGAGGCCCGGGGCGAGCAGCCCCGGGCGAGGAGGCCCGGGGCGAGCAGCCCCGGGCGAGGAGGCCCGGGGCGAGCAGCCCCGGGCGAGGAGGCCCGGGGCGAGCAGCCCCGGGCCTGGAGGCCCGGGGCGAGCAGCCCCGGGCGAGGAGGCCCGGGGCGAGCAGCCCCGGGCCTGGAGGCCCGGGGCGAGCAGGCCCGGGGCGAGCAGCCCCGGGCCTGGAGGCCCGGGGCGAGCAGCCCCGGGCCTGGAGGCCCGGGGCGAGCAGCCCCGGGCCTGGAGGCCCGGGGCGAGCAGCCCCGGGCCTGGAGGCCCGGGGCGAGCAGCCCCGGGCCTGGAGGCCCGGGGCGAGCAGCCCCGGGCCTGGAGGCCCGGGGCGAGCAGCCCCGGGCCTGGAGGCCCGGGGCGAGCAGCCCCGGGCCTGGAGGCCCGGGGCGAGCAGCCCCGGGCCTGGAGGCCCGGGGCGAGCAGCCCCGGGCCTGGAGGCCCGGGGCGAGCAGCCCCGGGCCTGGAGGCCCGGGGCGAGCGGGGCACTTCCCTTTCTGGGTCTCCAATGCCTCGGACCTTTGCGGGGAATCTCTGCACTGATTCCCTAGGGTCTGGAGGCTGTTTCGGGTCCTGTGAACCCTTTCTCTCAGGTACAGGGAGCGGCTTCACCCACGGTGAGCCAAGGTAATGACTCAGGGCTTGGATGCCGTGTCTCGTAGCAGGTGTTTGGGATTCTGTGTTTCCCTACTCTCGGACCTAACCCCGGCATTTCTGGGCCGAGACGAAGGGTTTGTTTCCTTTTCGGAGTCAGGCATCTGTCTCCTTGGGATTTTGTGCTCGCTGCATAGCCCCTGGAGGGGCTGCTTGGGATTCTGTGTCTCCCACTTCTCCAACATTCCCCGTAAGGTTCTCAGCTTAGACCCCATGGACTGGAGGCTGTGTGGGATACTCTGACCCGTTCCTCTCGGGTACAGGCAGAGGCTTCAGGCATGATTAGCCATGGTAAGAGACAGCCCCGGGCGAGGAGGCCCGGGGCGAGCAGCCCCGGGCGAGGAGGCCCGGGGCGAGCAGCCCCGGGCGAGGAGGCCCGGGGCGAGCAGCCCCGGGCGAGGAGGCCCGGGGCGAGCAGCCCCGGGCGAGGAGGCCCGGGGCGAGCAGCCCCGGGCGAGGAGGCCCGGGGCGAGCAGCCCCGGGCGAGGAGGCCCGGGGCGAGCAGCCCCGGGCCTGGAGGCCCGGGGCGAGCAGCCCCGGGCGAGGAGGCCCGGGGCGAGCAGCCCCGGGCCTGGAGGCCCGGGGCGAGCAGCCCCGGGCCTGGAGGCCCGGGGCGAGCAGCCCCGGGCCTGGAGGCCCGGGGCGAGCAGCCCCGGGCCTGGAGGCCCGGGGCGAGCAGCCCCGGGCCTGGAGGCCCGGGGCGAGCAGCCCCGGGCCTGGAGGCCCGGGGCGAGCAGCCCCGGGCCTGGAGGCCCGGGGCGAGCAGCCCCGGGCCTGGAGGCCCGGGGCGAGCAGCCCCGGGCCTGGAGGCCCGGGGCGAGCAGCCCCGGGCCTGGAGGCCCGGGGCGAGCAGCCCCGGGCCTGGAGGCCCGGGGCGAGCAGCCCCGGGCCTGGAGGCCCGGGGCGAGCAGCCCCGGGCCTGGAGGCCCGGGGCGAGCAGCCCCGGGCCTGGAGGCCCGGGGCGAGCAGCCCCGGGCCTGGAGGCCCGGGGCGAGCAGCCCCGGGCCTGGAGGCCCGGGGCGAGCAGCCCCGGGCCTGGAGGCCCGGGGCGAGCAGCCCCGGGCCTGGAGGCCCGGGGCGAGCAGCCCCGGGCCTGGAGGCCCGGGGCGAGCGGGGCACTTCCCTTTCTGGGTCTCCAATGCCTCGGACCTTTGCGGGGAATCTCTGCACTGAGTCCCTAGGGTCTGGAGGCTGTTTCGGGTCCTGTGAACCCTTTCTCTCAGGTACAGGGAGCGGCTTCACCCACGGTGAGCCAAGGTAATGACTCAGGGCTTGGATGCCGTGTCTCGTAGCAGGTGTTTGGGATTCTGTGTTTCCCTACTCTCGGACCTAACCCCGGCATTTCTGGGCCGAGAGGAAGGGTTTGTTTCCTTTTCGGAGTCAGGCATCTGTCTCCTTGGGATTTTGTGCTCGCTGCATAGCCCCTGGAGGGGCTGCTTGGGATTCTGTGTCTCCCTCTTCTCCAACATTCCCCGTAAGGTTCTCAGCTTAGACCCCATGGACTGGAGGCTGTGTGGGATACTCTGACCCGTTCCTCTCGGGTACAGGCAGAGGCTTCAGGCATGATTAGCCATGGTAAGAGACAGCCCCGGGCGAGGAGGCCCGGGGCGAGCAGCCCCGGGCGAGGAGGCCCGGGGCGAGCAGCCCCGGGCGAGGAGGCCCGGGGCGAGCAGCCCCGGGCGAGGAGGCCCGGGGCGAGCAGCCCCGGGCGAGGAGGCCCGGGGCGAGCAGCCCCGGGCGAGGAGGCCCGGGGCGAGCAGCCCCGGGCGAGGAGGCCCGGGGCGAGCAGCCCCGGGCGAGGAGGCCCGGGGCGAGCAGCCCCGGGCCTGGAGGCCCGAGGCGAGCAGCCCCGGGCGAGGAGGCCCGGGGCGAGCAGCCCCGGGCCTGGAGGCCCGGGGCGAGCAGCCCCGGGCGAGGAGGCCCGGGGCGAGCAGCCCCGGGCCTGGAGGCCCGGGGCGAGCAGCCCGGGGCCTGGAGGCCCGGGGCGAGCAGCCCGGGGCCTGGAGGCCCGGGGCGAGCAGCCCGGGGCCTGGAGGCCCGGGGCGAGCAGCCCGGGGCCTGGAGGCCCGGGGCGAGCAGCCCGGGGCCTGGAGGCCCGGGGCGAGCAGCCCGGGGCCTGGAGGCCCGGGGCGAGCAGCCCCGGGCCTGGAGGCCCGGGGCGAGCAGCCCCGGGCCTGGAGGCCCGGGGCGAGCAGCCCCGGGCCTGGAGGCCCGGGGCGAGCAGCCCCGGGCCTGGAGGCCCGGGGCGAGCAGCCCCGGGCCTGGAGGCCCGGGGCGAGCAGCCCCGGGCCTGGAGGCCCGGGGCGAGCAGCCCCGGGCCTGGAGGCCCGGGGCGAGCAGCCCCGGGCCTGGAGGCCCGGGGCGAGCAGCCCCGGGCCTGGAGGCCCGGGGCGAGCAGCCCCGGGCCTGGAGGCCCGGGGCGAGCAGCCCCGGGCCTGGAGGCCCGGGGCGAGCAGCCCCGGGCCTGGAGGCCCGGGGCGAGCAGCCCCGGGCCTGGAGGCCCGGGGCGAGCAGCCCCGGGCCTGGAGGCCCGGGGCGAGCAGCCCCGGGCCTGGAGGCCCGGGGCGAGCAGCCCCGGGCCTGGAGGCCCGGGGCGAGCAGCCCCGGGCCTGGAGGCCCGGGGCGAGCAGCCCCGGGCCTGGAGGCCCGGGGCGAGCAGCCCCGGGCCTGGAGGCCCGGGGCGAGCAGCCCCGGGCCTGGAGGCCCGGGGCGAGCAGCCCCGGGCCTGGAGGCCCGGGGCGAGCAGCCCCGGGCCTGGAGGCCCGGGGCGAGCAGCCCCGGGCCTGGAGGCCCGGGGCGAGCAGCCCCGGGCCTGGAGGCCCGGGGCGAGCAGCCCCGGGCCTGGAGGCCCGGGGCGAGCAGCCCCGGGCCTGGAGGCCCGGGGCGAGCGGGGCACTTCCCTTTCTGGGTCTCCAATGCCTCGGACCTTTGCGGGGAATCTCTGCACTGAGTCCCTAGGGTCTGGAGGCTGTTTCTGGTCCTGTGAACCCTTTCTCTCAGGTACAGGGAGCGGCTTCACCCACGGTGAGCCAAGGTCATGACTCAGGGCTTGGATGCCGTGTCTCGTAGCAGGTGTTTGGGATTCTGTGTTTCCCTACTCTCGGACCTAACCCCGGCATTTCTGGGCCGAGAGGAAGGGTTTGTTTCCTTTTCGGAGTCAGGCATCTGTCTCCTTGGGATTTTGTGCTCGCTGCATAGCCCCTGGAGGGGCTGCTTGGGATTCTGTGTCTCCCACTTCTCCAACATTCCCCGTAAGGTTCTCAGCTTAGACCCCATGGACTGGAGGCTGTGTGGGATACTCTGACCCGTTCCTCTCGGGTACAGGCAGAGGCTTCAGGCATGATTAGCCATGGTAAGAGACAGCCCCGGGCGAGGAGGCCCGGGGCGAGCAGCCCCGGGCGAGGAGGCCCGGGGCGAGCAGCCCCGGGCGAGGAGGCCCGGGGCGAGCAGCCCCGGGCCTGGAGGCCCGGGGCGAGCAGCCCCGGGCGAGGAGGCCCGGGGCGAGCAGCCCCGGGCCTGGAGGCCCGGGGCGAGCAGCCCCGGGCCTGGAGGCCCGGGGCGAGCAGCCCCGGGCCTGGAGGCCCGGGGCGAGCAGCCCCGGGCCTGGAGGCCCGGGGCGAGCAGCCCCGGGCCTGGAGGCCCGGGGCGAGCAGCCCCGGGCCTGGAGGCCCGGGGCGAGCAGCCCCGGGCCTGGAGGCCCGGGGCGAGCGGGGCACTTCCCTTTCTGGGTCTCCAATGCCTCGGACCTTTGCGGGGAATCTCTGCACTGAGTCCCTAGGGTCTGGAAGCTGTTTCTGGTCCTGTGAACCCTTTCTCTCAGGTACAGGGAGCGGCTTCACCCACGGTGAGCCAAGGTCATGACTCAGGGCTTGGATGCCGTGTCTCGTAGCAGGTGTTTGGGATTCTGTGTTTCCCTACTCTCGGACCTAACCCCGGCATTTCTGGGCCGAGAGGAAGGGTTTGTTTCCTTTTCGGAGTCAGGCATCTGTCTCCTTGGGATTTTGTGCTCGCTGCATAGCCCCTGGAGGGGCTGCTTGGGATTCTGTGTCTCCCACTTCTCCAACATTCCCCGTAAGGTTCTCAGCTTAGACCCCATGGACTGGAGGCTGTGTGGGATACTCTGACCCGTTCCTCTCGGGTACAGGCAGAGGCTTCAGGCATGATTAGCCATGGTAAGAGACAGCCCCGGGCGAGGAGGCCCGGGGCGAGCAGCCCCGGGCGAGGAGGCCCGGGGCGAGCAGCCCCGGGCGAGGAGGCCCGGGGCGAGCAGCCCCGGGCCTGGAGGCCCGGGGCGAGCAGCCCCGGGCGAGGAGGCCCGGGGCGAGCAGCCCCGGGCCTGGAGGCCCGGGGCGAGCAGCCCCGGGCCTGGAGGCCCGGGGCGAGCAGCCCCGGGCCTGGAGGCCCGGGGCGAGCAGCCCCGGGCCTGGAGGCCCGGGGCGAGCGGGGCACTTCCCTTTCTGGGTCTCCAATGCCTCGGACCTTTGCGGGGAATCTCTGCACTGATTCCCTAGGGTCTGGAGGCTGTTTCGGGTCCTGTGAACCCTTTCTCTCAGGTACAGGGAGCGGCTTCACCCACGGTGAGCCAAGGTAATGACTCAGGGCTTGGATGCCGTGTCTCGTAGCAGGTGTTTGGGATTCTGTGTTTCCCTACTCTCGGACCTAACCCCGTCATTTCTGGGCCGAGACGAAGGGTTTGTTTCCTTTTCGGAGTCAGGCATCTGTCTCCTTGGGATTTTGTGCTCGCTGCATAGCCCCTGGAGGGGCTGCTTGGGATTCTGTGTCTCCCACTTCTCCAACATTCCCCGTAAGGTTCTCAGCTTAGACCCCATGGACTGGAGGCTGTGTGGGATACTCTGACCCGTTCCTCTCGGGTACAGGCAGAGGCTTCAGGCATGATTAGCCATGGTAAGAGACAGCCCCGGGCGAGGAGGCCCGGGGCGAGCAGCCCCGGGCGAGGAGGCCCGGGGCGAGCAGCCCCGGGCGAGGAGGCCCGGGGCGAGCAGCCCCGGGCGAGGAGGCCCGGGGCGAGCAGCCCCGGGCGAGGAGGCCCGGGGCGAGCAGCCCCGGGCGAGGAGGCCCGGGGCGAGCAGCCCCGGGCGAGGAGGCCCGGGGCGAGCAGCCCCGGGCGAGGAGGCCCGGGGCGAGCAGCCCCGGGCGAGGAGGCCCGGGGCGAGCAGCCCCGGGCGAGGAGGCCCGGGGCGAGCAGCCCCGGGCGAGGAGGCCCGGGGCGAGCAGCCCCGGGCGAGGAGGCCCGGGGCGAGCAGCCCCGGGCGAGGAGGCCCGGGGCGAGCAGCCCCGGGCGAGGAGGCCCGGGGCGAGCAGCCCCGGGCGAGGAGGCCCGGGGCGAGCAGCCCCGGGCGAGGAGGCCCGGGGCGAGCAGCCCCGGGCCTGGAGGCCCGGGGCGAGCAGCCCCGGGCCTGGAGGCCCGGGGCGAGCAGCCCCGGGCCTGGAGGCCCGGGGCGAGCAGCCCCGGGCCTGGAGGCCCGGGGCGAGCAGCCCCGGGCCTGGAGGCCCGGGGCGAGCAGCCCCGGGCCTGGAGGCCCGGGGCGAGCAGCCCCGGGCCTGGAGGCCCGGGGCGAGCAGCCCCGGGCCTGGAGGCCCGGGGCGAGCAGCCCCGGGCCTGGAGGCCCGGGGCGAGCAGCCCCGGGCCTGGAGGCCCGGGGCGAGCAGCCCCGGGCCTGGAGGCCCGGGGCGAGCAGCCCCGGGCCTGGAGGCCCGGGGCGAGCGGGGCACTTCCCTTTCTGGGTCTCCAATGCCTCGGACCTTTGCGGGGAATCTCTGCACTGAGTCCCTAGGGTCTGGAAGCTGTTTCTGGTCCTGTGAACCCTTTCTCTCAGGTACAGGGAGCGGCTTCACCCACGGTGAGCCAAGGTCATGACTCAGGGCTTGGATGCCGTGTCTCGTAGCAGGTGTTTGGGATTCTGTGTTTCCCTACTCTCGGACCTAACCCCGGCATTTCTGGGCCGAGAGGAAGGGTTTGTTTCCTTTTCGGAGTCAGGCATCTGTCTCCTTGGGATTTTGTGCTCGCTGCATAGCCCCTGGAGGGGCTGCTTGGGATTCTGTGTCTCCCACTTCTCCAACATTCCCCGTAAGGTTCTCAGCTTAGACCCCATGGACTGGAGGCTGTGTGGGATACTCTGACCCGTTCCTCTCGGGTACAGGCAGAGGCTTCAGGCATGATTAGCCATGGTAAGAGACAGCCCCGGGCGAGGAGGCCCGGGGCGAGCAGCCCCGGGCGAGGAGGCCCGGGGCGAGCAGCCCCGGGCGAGGAGGCCCGGGGCGAGCAGCCCCGGGCCTGGAGGCCCGGGGCGAGCAGCCCCGGGCGAGGAGGCCCGGGGCGAGCAGTCCCGGGCCTGGAGGCCCGGGGCGAGCAGCCCCGGGCCTGGAGGCCCGGGGCGAGCAGCCCCGGGCCTGGAGGCCCGGGGCGAGCAGCCCCGGGCCTGGAGGCCCGGGGCGAGCAGCCCCGGGCCTGGAGGCCCGGGGCGAGCAGCCCCGGGCCTGGAGGCCCGGGGCGAGCAGCCCCGGGCCTGGAGGCCCGGGGCGAGCGGGGCACTTCCCTTTCTGGGTCTCCAATGCCTCGGACCTTTGCGGGGAATCTCTGCACTGATTCCCTAGGGTCTGGAGGCTGTTTCGGGTCCTGTGAACCCTTTCTCTCAGGTACAGGGAGCGGCTTCACCCACGGTGAGCCAAGGTAATGACTCAGGGCTTGGATGCCGTGTCTCGTAGCAGGTGTTTGGGATTCTGTGTTTCCCTACTCTCGGACCTAACCCCGGCATTTCTGGGCCGAGACGAAGGGTTTGTTTCCTTTTCGGAGTCAGGCATCTGTCTCCTTGGGATTTTGTGCTCGCTGCATAGCCCCTGGAGGGGCTGCTTGGGATTCTGTGTCTCCCACTTCTCCAACATTCCCCGTAAGGTTCTCAGCTTAGACCCCATGGACTGGAGGCTGTGTGGGATACTCTGACCCGTTCCTCTCGGGTACAGGCAGAGGCTTCAGGCATGATTAGCCATGGTAAGAGACAGCCCCGGGCGAGGAGGCCCGGGGCGAGCAGCCCCGGGCGAGGAGGCCCGGGGCGAGCAGCCCCGGGCGAGGAGGCCCGGGGCGAGCAGCCCCGGGCGAGGAGGCCCGGGGCGAGCAGCCCCGGGCGAGGAGGCCCGGGGCGAGCAGCCCCGGGCGAGGAGGCCCGGGGCGAGCAGCCCCGGGCGAGGAGGCCCGGGGCGAGCAGCCCCGGGCGAGGAGGCCCGGGGCGAGCAGCCCCGGGCGAGGAGGCCCGGGGCGAGCAGCCCCGGGCGAGGAGGCCCGGGGCGAGCAGCCCCGGGCGAGGAGGCCCGGGGCGAGCAGCCCCGGGCGAGGAGGCCCGGGGCGAGCAGCCCCGGGCGAGGAGGCCCGGGGCGAGCAGCCCCGGGCGAGGAGGCCCGGGGCGAGCAGCCCCGGGCGAGGAGGCCCGGGGCGAGCAGCCCCGGGCGAGGAGGCCCGGGGCGAGCAGCCCCGGGCGAGGAGGCCCGGGGCGAGCAGCCCCGGGCGAGGAGGCCCGGGGCGAGCAGCCCCGGGCGAGGAGGCCCGGGGCGAGCAGCCCCGGGCGAGGAGGCCCGGGGCGAGCAGCCCCGGGCGAGGAGGCCCGGGGCGAGCAGCCCCGGGCGAGGAGGCCCGGGGCGAGCAGCCCCGGGCGAGGAGGCCCGGGGCGAGCAGCCCCGGGCGAGGAGGCCCGGGGCGAGCAGCCCCGGGCGAGGAGGCCCGGGGCGAGCAGCCCCGGGCGAGGAGGCCCGGGGCGAGCAGCCCCGGGCGAGGAGGCCCGGGGCGAGCAGCCCCGGGCGAGGAGGCCCGGGGCGAGCAGCCCCGGGCGAGGAGGCCCGGGGCGAGCAGCCCCGGGCGAGGAGGCCCGGGGCGAGCAGCCCCGGGCGAGGAGGCCCGGGGCGAGCAGCCCCGGGCGAGGAGGCCCGGGGCGAGCAGCCCCGGGCGAGGAGGCCCGGGGCGAGCAGCCCCGGGCGAGGAGGCCCGGGGCGAGCAGCCCCGGGCGAGGAGGCCCGGGGCGAGCAGCCCCGGGCGAGGAGGCCCGGGGCGAGCAGCCCCGGGCCTGGAGGCCCGGGGCGAGCAGCCCCGGGCGAGGAGGCCCGGGGCGAGCAGCCCCGGGCGAGGAGGCCCGGGGCGAGCAGCCCCGGGCCTGGAGGCCCGGGGCGAGCAGCCCCGGGCGAGGAGGCCCGGGGCGAGCAGCCCCGGGCGAGGAGGCCCGGGGCGAGCAGCCCCGGGCGAGGAGGCCCGGGGCGAGCAGCCCCGGGCCTGGAGGCCCGGGGCGAGCAGCCCCGGGCCTGGAGGCCCGGGGCGAGCAGCCCCGGGCGAGGAGGCCCGGGGCGAGCAGCCCCGGGCCTGGAGGCCCGGGGCGAGCAGCCCCGGGCCTGGAGGCCCGGGGCGAGCAGCCCCGGGCGAGGAGGCCCGGGGCGAGCAGCCCCGGGCCTGGAGGCCCGGGGCGAGCAGCCCCGGGCCTGGAGGCCCGGGGCGAGCAGCCCCGGGCCTGGAGGCCCGGGGCGAGCAGCCCCGGGCCTGGAGGCCCGGGGCGAGCAGCCCCGGGCCTGGAGGCCCGGGGCGAGCAGCCCCGGGCCTGGAGGCCCGGGGCGAGCAGCCCCGGGCCTGGAGGCCCGGGGCGAGCAGCCCCGGGCCTGGAGGCCCGGGGCGAGCAGCCCCGGGCCTGGAGGCCCGGGGCGAGCAGCCCCGGGCCTGGAGGCCCGGGGCGAGCAGCCCCGGGCCTGGAGGCCCGGGGCGAGCAGCCCCGGGCCTGGAGGCCCGGGGCGAGCAGCCCCGGGCCTGGAGGCCCGGGGCGAGCAGCCCCGGGCCTGGAGGCCCGGGGCGAGCAGCCCCGGGCCTGGAGGCCCGGGGCGAGCAGCCCCGGGCCTGGAGGCCCGGGGCGAGCAGCCCCGGGCCTGGAGGCCCGGGGCGAGCAGCCCCGGGCCTGGAGGCCCGGGGCGAGCAGCCCCGGGCCTGGAGGCCCGGGGCGAGCAGCCCCGGGCCTGGAGGCCCGGGGCGAGCAGCCCCGGGCCTGGAGGCCCGGGGCGAGCAGCCCCGGGCCTGGAGGCCCGGGGCGAGCAGCCCCGGGCCTGGAGGCCCGGGGCGAGCAGCCCCGGGCCTGGAGGCCCGGGGCGAGCAGCCCCGGGCCTGGAGGCCCGGGGCGAGCAGCCCCGGGCCTGGAGGCCCGGGGCGAGCAGCCCCGGGCCTGGAGGCCCGGGGCGAGCAGCCCCGGGCCTGGAGGCCCGGGGCGAGCGGGGCACTTCCCTTTCTGGGTCTCCAATGCCTCGGACCTTTGCGGGGAATCTCTGCACTGATTCCCTAGGGTCTGGATGCTGTTTCGGGTCCTGTGAACCCTTTCTCTCAGGTACAGGGAGCGGCTTCACCCACGGTGAGCCAAGGTAATGACTCAGGGCTTGGATGCCGTGTCTCGTAGCAGGTGTTTGGGATTCTGTGTTTCCCTACTCTCGGACCTAACCCCGGCATTTCTGGGCCGAGACGAAGGGTTTGTTTCCTTTTCGGAGTCAGGCATCTGTCTCCTTGGGATTTTGTGCTCGCTGCATAGCCCCTGGAGGGGCTGCTTGGGATTCTGTGTCTCCCACTTCTCCAACATTCCCCGTAAGGTTCTCAGCTTAGACCCCATGGACTGGAGGCTGTGTGGGATACTCTGACCCGTTCCTCTCGGGTACAGGCAGAGGCTTCAGGCATGATTAGCCATGGTAAGAGACAGCCCCGGGCGAGGAGGCCCGGGGCGAGCAGCCCCGGGCGAGGAGGCCCGGGGCGAGCAGCCCCGGGCGAGGAGGCCCGGGGCGAGCAGCCCCGGGCGAGGAGGCCCGGGGCGAGCAGCCCCGGGCGAGGAGGCCCGGGGCGAGCAGCCCCGGGCCTGGAGGCCCGGGGCGAGCAGCCCCGGGCCTGGAGGCCCGGGGCGAGCAGCCCCGGGCCTGGAGGCCCGGGGCGAGCAGCCCCGGGCCTGGAGGCCCGGGGCGAGCGGGGCACTTCCCTTTCTGGGTCTCCAATGCCTCGGACCTTTGCGGGGAATCTCTGCACTGAGTCCCTAGGGTCTGGAAGCTGTTTCTGGTCCTGTGAACCCTTTCTCTCAGGTACAGGGAGCGGCTTCACCCACGGTGAGCCAAGGTCATGACTCAGGGCTTGGATGCCGTGTCTCGTAGCAGGTGTTTGGGATTCTGTGTTTCCCTACTCTCGGACCTAACCCCGGCATTTCTGGGCCGAGAGGAAGGGTTTGTTTCCTTTTCGGAGTCAGGCATCTGTCTCCTTGGGATTTTGTGCTCGCTGCATAGCCCCTGGAGGGGCTGCTTGGGATTCTGTGTCTCCCACTTCTCCAACATTCCCCGTAAGGTTCTCAGCTTAGACCCCATGGACTGGAGGCTGTGTGGGATACTCTGACCCGTTCCTCTCGGGTACAGGCAGAGGCTTCAGGCATGATTAGCCATGGTAAGAGACAGCCCCGGGCGAGGAGGCCCGGGGCGAGCAGCCCCGGGCGAGGAGGCCCGGGGCGAGCAGCCCCGGG
Source organism: Puma concolor (assembly GCF_028749965.1). Taxonomy (NCBI): domain Eukaryota; kingdom Metazoa; phylum Chordata; class Mammalia; order Carnivora; family Felidae; genus Puma; species Puma concolor. Next base: position 63,692,191 of record NC_141681.1, read on the forward strand.
CGAGGAGGCCCGGGGCGAGCAGCCCCGGGCCTGGAGGCCCGGGGCGAGCAGCCCCGGGCGAGGAGGCCCGGGGCGAGCAGCCCCGGGCCTGGAGGCCCGGGGCGAGCAGCCCCGGGCCTGGAGGCCCGGGGCGAGCAGCCCCGGGCGAGGAGGCCCGGGGCGAGCAGCCCCGGGCGAGGAGGCCCGGGGCGAGCAGCCCCGGGCGAGGAGGCCCGGGGCGAGCAGCCCCGGGCCTGGAGGCCCGGGGCGAGCAGCCCCGGGCCTGGAGGCCCGGGGCGAGCAGCCCCGGGCCTGGAGGCCCGGGGCGAGCAGCCCCGGGCCTGGAGGCCCGGGGCGAGCAGCCCCGGGCCTGGAGGCCCGGGGCGAGCAGCCCCGGGCCTGGAGGCCCGGGGCGAGCAGCCCCGGGCCTGGAGGCCCGGGGCGAGCAGCCCCGGGCCTGGAGGCCCGGGGCGAGCAGCCCCGGGCCTGGAGGCCCGGGGCGAGCAGCCCCGGGCCTGGAGGCCCGGGGCGAGCGGGGCACTTCCCTTTCTGGGTCTCCAATGCCTCGGACCTTTGCGGGGAATCTCTGCACTGAGTCCCTAGGGTCTGGAGGCTGTTTCTGGTCCTGTGAACCCTTTCTCTCAGGTACAGGGAGCGGCTTCACCCACGGTGAGCCAAGGTCATGACTCAGGGCTTGGATGCCGTGTCTCGTAGCAGGTGTTTGGGATTCTGTGTTTCCCTACTCTCGGACCTAACCCCGGCATTTCTGGGCCGAGAGGAAGGGTTTGTTTCCTTTTCGGAGTCAGGCATCTGTCTCCTTGGGATTTTGTGCTCGCTGCATAGCCCCTGGAGGGGCTGCTTGGGATTCTGTGTCTCCCACTTCTCCAACATTCCCCGTAAGGTTCTCAGCTTAGACCCCATGGACTGGAGGCTGTGTGGGATACTCTGACCCGTTCCTCTCGGGTACAGGCAGAGGCTTCAGGCATGATTAGCCATGGTAAGAGACAGCCCCGGGCGAGGAGGCCCGGGGCGAGCAGCCCCGGGCGAGGAGGCCCGGGGCGAGCAGCCCCGGGCGAGGAGGCCCGGGGCGAGCAGCCCCGGGCGAGGAGGCCCGGGGCGAGCAGCCCCGGGCGAGGAGGCCCGGGGCGAGCAGCCCCGGGCGAGGAGGCCCGGGGCGAGCAGCCCCGGGCGAGGAGGCCCGGGGCGAGCAGCCCCGGGCGAGGAGGCCCGGGGCGAGCAGCCCCGGGCGAGGAGGCCCGGGGCGAGCAGCCCCGGGCGAGGAGGCCCGGGGCGAGCAGCCCCGGGCGAGGAGGCCCGGGGCGAGCAGCCCCGGGCGAGGAGGCCCGGGGCGAGCAGCCCCGGGCGAGGAGGCCCGGGGCGAGCAGCCCCGGGCGAGGAGGCCCGGGGCGAGCAGCCCCGGGCCTGGAGGCCCGGGGCGAGCAGCCCCGGGCCTGGAGGCCCGGGGCGAGCAGCCCCGGGCCTGGAGGCCCGGGGCGAGCAGCCCCGGGCCTGGAGGCCCGGGGCGAGCAGCCCCGGGCCTGGAGGCCCGGGGCGAGCTGCCCCGGGCCTGGAGGCCCGGGGCGAGCAGCCCCGGGCCTGGAGGCCCGGGGCGAGCAGCCCCGGGCCTGGAGGCCCGGGGCGAGCAGCCCCGGGCCTGGAGGCCCGGGGCGAGCAGCCCCGGGCGAGGAGGCCCGGGGCGAGCAGCCCCGGGCGAGGAGGCCCGGGGCGAGCAGCCCCGGGCGAGGAGGCCCGGGGCGAGCAGCCCCGGGCCTGGAGCCCCGGGGCGAGCAGCCCCGGGCCTGGAGCCCCGGGGCGAGCAGCCCCGGGCCTGGAGGCCCGGGGCGAGCAGCCCCGGGCCTGGAGGCCCGGGGCGAGCGGGGCACTTCCCATTGTGGGTCTCCAATGCCTCGGACCTTTGCGGGGAATTTCTGCGCTGAGTCCCCAGGGTCTGCAGGCTGTTTCGGGTCCTGTGAACCCTTTCTCTCAGGTACAGGGTGCGGCCTCATCCATTGTGTGCCAAGGTAATGACTCAGGGCTTGGATGCCGGGTCTCGTAGCAGGTGTTTGGGATTCTGTGTTTCCCTACCCTCGGTCTTATCCCGGGAGTTTCTGGGCTGATAGGAAGGGTTTGTATGCCTTTTAGGAGTCAGGCATCTGTCTCCTTGGGATTTTGTGCTCGCTGCATAGCCCCTGGAGGGGCAGCTTGGGATTCTGTGTCTCCCACTTCTAAAACATTCCCCGTAAGTTTCTCAGCTTAGACCCCATGGACTGGAGGCTGTGTGGGATACCCTGACCCGTTCCTCTCAGGTACATACAGCGAGAGGCTTCAGCCATGATGAGCCATGGTAAGAGACAGCCCCGGGCGAGGAGGCCCGGGGCGAGCAGCCCCGGGCGAGGAGGCCCGGGGCGAGCAGCCCCGGGCGAGGAGGCCCGGGGCGAGCAGCCCCGGGCGAGGAGGCCCGGGGCGAGCAGCCCCGGGCGAGGAGGCCCGGGGCGAGCAGCCCCGGGCCTGGAGGCCCGGGGCGAGCAGCCCCGGGCCTGGAGGCCCGGGGCGAGCAGCCCCGGGCGAGGAGGCCCGGGGCGAGCAGCCCCGGGCCTGGAGGCCCGGGGCGAGCAGCCCCGGGCGAGGAGGCCCGGGGCGAGCAGCCCCGGGCCTGGAGGCCCGGGGCGAGCAGCCCCGGGCGAGGAGGCCCGGGGCGAGCAGCCCCGGGCCTGGAGGCCCGGGGCGAGCAGCCCCGGGCCTGGAGGCCCGGGGCGAGCAGCCCCGGGCGAGGAGGCCCGGGGCGAGCAGCCCCGGGACTGGAGGCCCGGGGCGAGCAGCCCCGGGCGAGGAGGCCCGGGGCGAGCAGCCCCGGGCCTGGAGGCCCGGGGCGAGCAGCCCCGGGCCTGGAGGCCCGGGGCGAGCAGCCCCGGGCGAGGAGGCCCGGGGCGAGCAGCCCCGGGCCTGGAGGCCCGGGGCGAGCGGGGCACTTCCCTTTCTGGGTCTCCAATGCCTCGGACCTTTGCGGGGAATCTCTGCACTGAGTCCCTAGGGTCTGGAGGCTGTTTCTGGTCCTGTGAACCCTTTCTCTCAGGTACAGGGAGCGGCTTCACCCACGGTGAGCCAAGGTCATGACTCAGGGCTTGGATGCCGTGTCTCGTAGCAGGTGTTTGGGATTCTGTGTTTCCCTACTCTCGGACCTAACCCCGGCATTTCTGGGCCGAGAGGAAGGGTTTGTTTCCTTTTCGGAGTCAGGCATCTGTCTCCTTGGGATTTTGTGCTCGCTGCATAGCCCCTGGAGGGGCTGCTTGGGATTCTGTGTCTCCCACTTCTCCAACATTCCCCGTAAGGTTCTCAGCTTAGACCCCATGGACTGGAGGCTGTGTGGGATACTCTGACCCGTTCCTCTCGGGTACAGGCAGAGGCTTCAGGCATGATTAGCCATGGTAAGAGACAGCCCCGGGCGAGGAGGCCCGGGGCGAGCAGCCCCGGGCGAGGAGGCCCGGGGCGAGCAGCCCCGGGCGAGGAGGCCCGGGGCGAGCAGCCCCGGGCGAGGAGGCCCGGGGCGAGCAGCCCCGGGCGAGGAGGCCCGGGGCGAGCAGCCCCGGGCGAGGAGGCCCGGGGCGAGCAGCCCCGGGCGAGGAGGCCCGGGGCGAGCAGCCCCGGGCGAGGAGGCCCGGGGCGAGCAGCCCCGGGCGAGGAGGCCCGGGGCGAGCAGCCCCGGGCGAGGAGGCCCGGGGCGAGCAGCCCCGGGCGAGGAGGCCCGGGGCGAGCAGCCCCGGGCGAGGAGGCCCGGGGCGAGCAGCCCCGGGCGAGGAGGCCCGGGGCGAGCAGCCCCGGGCGAGGAGGCCCGGGGCGAGCAGCCCCGGGCGAGGAGGCCCGGGGCGAGCAGCCCGGGCGAGGAGGCCCGGGGCGAGCAGCCCCGGGCGAGGAGGCCCGGGGCGAGCAGCCCCGGGCGAGGAGGCCCGGGGCGAGCAGCCCCGGGCGAGGAGGCCCGGGGCGAGCAGCCCCGGGCGAGGAGGCCCGGGGCGAGCAGCCCCGGGCCTGGAGGCCCGGGGCGAGCAGCCCCGGGCGAGGAGGCCCGGGGCGAGCAGCCCCGGGCGAGGAGGCCCGGGGCGAGCAGCCCCGGGCCTGGAGGCCCGGGGCGAGCAGCCCCGGGCGAGGAGGCCCGGGGCGAGCAGCCCCGGGCCTGGAGGCCCGGGGCGAGCAGCCCCGGGCGAGGAGGCCCGGGGCGAGCAGCCCCGGGCCTGGAGGCCCGGGGCGAGCAGCCCCGGGCGAGGAGGCCCGGGGCGAGCAGCCCCGGGCCTGGAGGCCCGGGGCGAGCAGCCCCGGGCGAGGAGGCCCGGGGCGAGCAGCCCCGGGCCTGGAGGCCCGGGGCGAGCAGCCCCGGGCCTGGAGGCCCGGGGCGAGCAGCCCCGGGCGAGGAGGCCCGGGGCGAGCAGCCCCGGGCCTGGAGGCCCGGGGCGAGCAGCCCCGGGCCTGGAGGCCCGGGGCGAGCAGCCCCGGGCCTGGAGGCCCGGGGCGAGCAGCCCCGGGCCTGGAGGCCCGGGGCGAGCAGCCCCGGGCCTGGAGGCCCGGGGCGAGCAGCCCCGGGCCTGGAGGCCCGGGGCGAGCAGCCCCGGGCCTGGAGGCCCGGGGCGAGCAGCCCCGGGCCTGGAGGCCCGGGGCGAGCAGCCCCGGGCCTGGAGGCCCGGGGCGAGCAGCCCCGGGCCTGGAGGCCCGGGGCGAGCAGCCCCGGGCCTGGAGGCCCGGGGCGAGCAGCCCCGGGCCTGGAGGCCCGGGGCGAGCAGCCCCGGGCCTGGAGGCCCGGGGCGAGCAGCCCCGGGCCTGGAGGCCCGGGGCGAGCAGCCCCGGGCCTGGAGGCCCGGGGCGAGCAGCCCCGGGCCTGGAGGCCCGGGGCGAGCAGCCCCGGGCCTGGAGGCCCGGGGCGAGCAGCCCCGGGCCTGGAGGCCCGGGGCGAGCAGCCCCGGGCCTGGAGGCCCGGGGCGAGCAGCCCCGGGCCTGGAGGCCCGGGGCGAGCAGCCCCGGGCCTGGAGGCCCGGGGCGAGCAGCCCCGGGCCTGGAGGCCCGGGGCGAGCAGCCCCGGGCCTGGAGGCCCGGGGCGAGCAGCCCCGGGCCTGGAGGCCCGGGGCGAGCAGCCCCGGGCCTGGAGGCCCGGGGCGAGCAGCCCCGGGCCTGGAGGCCCGGGGCGAGCAGCCCCGGGCCTGGAGGCCCGGGGCGAGCAGCCCCGGGCCTGGAGGCCCGGGGCGAGCAGCCCCGGGCCTGGAGGCCCGGGGCGAGCAGCCCCGGGCCTGGAGGCCCGGGGCGAGCAGCCCCGGGCCTGGAGGCCCGGGGCGAGCAGCCCCGGGCCTGGAGGCCCGGGGCGAGCAGCCCCGGGCCTGGAGGCCCGGGGCGAGCAGCCCCGGGCCTGGAGGCCCGGGGCGAGCAGCCCCGGGCCTGGAGGCCCGGGGCGAGCAGCCCCGGGCCTGGAGGCCCGGGGCGAGCAGCCCCGGGCCTGGAGGCCCGGGGCGAGCAGCCCCGGGCCTGGAGGCCCGGGGCGAGCAGCCCCGGGCCTGGAGGCCCGGGGCGAGCAGCCCCGGGCCTGGAGGCCCGGGGCGAGCAGCCCCGGGCCTGGAGGCCCGGGGCGAGCAGCCCCGGGCCTGGAGGCCCGGGGCGAGCAGCCCCGGGCCTGGAGGCCCGGGGCGAGCAGCCCCGGGCCTGGAGGCCCGGGGCGAGCAGCCCCGGGCCTGGAGGCCCGGGGCGAGCAGCCCCGGGCCTGGAGGCCCGGGGCGAGCAGCCCCGGGCCTGGAGGCCCGGGGCGAGCAGCCCCGGGCCTGGAGGCCCGGGGCGAGCAGCCCCGGGCCTGGAGGCCCGGGGCGAGCAGCCCCGGGCCTGGAGGCCCGGGGCGAGCAGCCCCGGGCCTGGAGGCCCGGGGCGAGCAGCCCCGGGCCTGGAGGCCCGGGGCGAGCGGGGCACTTCCCTTTCTGGGTCTCCAATGCCTCGGACCTTTGCGGGGAATCTCTGCACTGAGTCCCTAGGGACTGGAGGCTGTTTCTGGTCCTGTGAACCCTTTCTCTCAGGTACAGGGAGCGGCTTCACCCACGGTGAGCCAAGGTCATGACTCAGGGCTTGGATGCCGTGTCTCGTAGCAGGTGTTTGGGATTCTGTGTTTCCCTACTCTCGGACCTAACCCCGGCATTTCTGGGCCGAGAGGAAGGGTTTGTTTCCTTTTCGGAGTCAGGCATCTGTCTCCTTGGGATTTTGTGCTCGCTGCATAGCCCCTGGAGGGGCTGCTTGGGATTCTGTGTCTCCCACTTCTCCAACATTCCCCGTAAGGTTCTCAGCTTAGACCCCATGGACTGGAGGCTGTGTGGGATACTCTGACCCGTTCCTCTCGGGTACAGGCAGAGGCTTCAGGCATGATTAGCCATGGTAAGAGACAGCCCCGGGCGAGGAGGCCCGGGGCGAGCGGCCCCGGGCGAGGAGGCCCGGGGCGAGCGGCCCCGGGCGAGGAGGCCCGGGGCGAGCGGCCCCGGGCGAGGAGGCCCGGGGCGAGCGGCCCCGGGCGAGGAGGCCCGGGGCGAGCGGCCCCGGGCCTGGAGGCCCGGGGCGAGCGGCCCCGGGCCTGGAGGCCCGGGGCGAGCGGCCCCGGGCGAGGAGGCCCGGGGCGAGCGGCCCCGGGCGAGGAGGCCCGGGGCGAGCGGCCCCGGGCCTGGAGGCCCGGGGCGAGCGGCCCCGGGCCTGGAGGCCCGGGGCGAGCGGCCCCGGGCCTGGAGGCCCGGGGCGAGCGGCCCCGGGCCTGGAGGCCCGGGGCGAGCGGGGCACTTCCCTTTCTGGGTCTCCAATGCCTCGGACCTTTGCGGGGAATCTCTGCACTGAGTCCCTAGGGTCTGGAGGCTGTTTCGGGTCCTGTGAACCCTTTCTCTCAGGTACAGGGAGCGGCTTCACCCACGGTGAGCCAAGGTAATGACTCAGGGCTTGGATGCCGTGTCTCGTAGCAGGTGTTTGGGATTCTGTGTTTCCCTACTCTCGGACCTAACCCCGGCATTTCTGGGCCGAGAGGAAGGGTTTGTTTCCTTTTCGGAGTCAGGCATCTGTCTCCTTGGGATTTTGTGCTCGCTGCATAGCCCCTGGAGGGGCTGCTTGGGATTCTGTGTCTCCCACTTCTCCAACATTCCCCGTAAGGTTCTCAGCTTAGACCCCATGGACTGGAGGCTGTGTGGGATACTCTGACCTGTTCCTCTCGGGTACAGGCAGAGGCTTCAGGAATGATTAGCCATGGTAAGAGACAGCCCCGGGCGAGGAGGCCCGGGGCGAGCAGCCCCGGGCGAGGAGGCCCGGGGCGAGCAGCCCCGGGCGAGGAGGCCCGGGGCGAGCAGCCCCGGGCGAGGAGGCCCGGGGCGAGCAGCCCCGGGCGAGGAGGCCCGGGGCGAGCAGCCCCGGGCGAGGAGGCCCGGGGCGAGCAGCCCCGGGCCTGGAGGCCCGGGGCGAGCAGCCCCGGGCCTGGAGGCCCGGGGCGAGCAGCCCCGGGCCTGGAGGCCCGGGGCGTGCGGGGCACTTCCCTTTCTGGGTCTCCAATGCCTCGGACCTTTGCGGGGAATCTCTGCACTGAGTCCCTAGGGTCTGGAGGCTGTTTCGGGTCCTGTGAACCCTTTCTCTCAGGTACAGGGAGCGGATTCACCCACGGTGAGCCAAGGTAATGACTCAGGGCTTGGATGCCGTGTCTCGTAGCATGTGTTTGGGATTCTGTGTTTCCCTACTCTCGGACCTAACCCCGGCATTTCTGGGCCGAGAGGAAGGGTTTGTTTCCTTTTCGGAGTCAGGCATCTGTCTCCTTGGGATTTTGTGCTCGCTGCATAGCCCCTGGAGGGGCTGCTTGGGATTCTGTGTCTCCCACTTCTCCAACATTCCCCGTAAGGTTCTCAGCTTAGACCCCATGGACTGGAGGCTGTGTGGGATACTCTGACCCGTTCCTCTCGGGTACAGGCAGAGGCTTCAGGCATGATTAGCCATGGTAAGAGACAGCCCCGGGCGAGGAGGCCCGGGGCGAGCAGCCCCGGGCGAGGAGGCCCGGGGCGAGCAGCCCCGGGCGAGGAGGCCCGGGGCGAGCAGCCCCGGGCGAGGAGGCCCGGGGCGAGCAGCCCCGGGCGAGGAGGCCCGGGGCGAGCAGCCCCGGGCGAGGAGGCCCGGGGCGAGCAGCCCCGGGCGAGGAGGCCCGGGGCGAGCAGCCCCGGGCCTGGAGGCCCGGGGCGAGCAGCCCCGGGCGAGGAGGCCCGGGGCGAGCAGCCCCGGGCCTGGAGGCCCGGGGCGAGCAGCCCCGGGCCTGGAGGCCCGGGGCGAGCAGCCCCGGGCCTGGAGGCCCGGGGCGAGCAGCCCCGGGCGAGGAGGCCCGGGGCGAGCAGCCCCGGGCGAGGAGGCCCGGGGCGAGCAGCCCCGGGCGAGGAGGCCCGGGGCGAGCAGCCCGGGGCCTGGAGGCCCGGGGCGAGCAGCCCGGGGCCTGGAGGCCCGGGGCGAGCAGCCCCGGGCGAGGAGGCCCGGGGCGAGCAGCCCGGGGCCTGGAGGCCCGGGGCGAGCAGCCCCGGGCGAGGAGGCCCGGGGCGAGCAGCCCCGGGCGAGGAGGCCCGGGGCGAGCAGCCCCGGGCCTGGAGGCCCGGGGCGAGCAGCCCCGGGCCTGGAGGCCCGGGGCGTGCGGGGCACTTCCCTTTCTGGGTCTCCAATGCCTCGGACCTTTGCGGGGAATCTCTGCACTGAGTCCCTAGGGTCTGGAGGCTGTTTCGGGTCCTGTGAACCCTTTCTCTCAGGTACAGGGAGCGGCTTCACCCACGGTGAGCCAAGGTAATGACTCAGGGCTTGGATGCCGTGTCTCGTAGCAGGTGTTTGGGATTCTGTGTTTCCCTACTCTCGGACCTAAACCCGGCATTTCTGGGCCGAGAGGAAGGGTTTGTTTCCTTTTCGGAGTCAGGCATCTGTCTCCTTGGGATTTTGTGCTCGCTGCATAGCCCCTGGAGGGGCTGCTTGGGATTCTGTGTCTCCCACTTCTCCAACATTCCCCGTAAGGTTCTCAGCTTAGACCCCATGGACTGGAGGCTGTGTGGGATACTCTGACCCGTTCCTCTCGGGTACAGGCAGAGGCTTCAGGCATGATTAGCCATGGTAAGAGACAGCCCCGGGCGAGGAGGCCCGGGGCGAGCAGCCCCGGGCGAGGAGGCCCGGGGCGAGCAGCCCCGGGCGAGGAGGCCCGGGGCGAGCAGCCCCGGGCGAGGAGGCCCGGGGCGAGCAGCCCCGGGCCTGGAGGCCCGGGGCGAGCAGCCCGGGGCCTGGAGGCCCGGGGCGAGCAGCCCGGGGCCTGGAGGCCCGGGGCGAGCAGCCCGGGGCCTGGAGGCCCGGGGCGAGCAGCCCGGGGCCTGGAGGCCCGGGGCGAGCAGCCCCGGGCCTGGAGGCCCGGGGCGAGCAGCCCCGGGCCTGGAGGCCCGGGGCGAGCAGCCCCGGGCCTGGAGGCCCGGGGCGAGCAGCCCCGGGCCTGGAGGCCCGGGGCGAGCAGCCCCGGGCCTGGAGGCCCGGGGCGAGCAGCCCCGGGCCTGGAGGCCCGGGGCGAGCAGCCCCGGGCCTGGAGGCCCGGGGCGAGCAGCCCCGGGCCTGGAGGCCCGGGGCGAGCAGCCCCGGGCCTGGAGGCCCGGGGCGAGCAGCCCCGGGCCTGGAGGCCCGGGGCGAGCAGCCCCGGGCCTGGAGGCCCGGGGCGAGCAGCCCCGGGCCTGGAGGCCCGGGGCGAGCAGCCCCGGGCCTGGAGGCCCGGGGCGAGCAGCCCCGGGCCTGGAGGCCCGGGGCGAGCAGCCCCGGGCCTGGAGGCCCGGGGCGAGCAGCCCCGGGCCTGGAGGCCCGGGGCGAGCAGCCCCGGGCCTGGAGGCCCGGGGCGAGCAGCCCCGGGCCTGGAGGCCCGGGGCGAGCAGCCCCGGGCCTGGAGGCCCGGGGCGAGCAGCCCCGGGCGAGGAGGCCCGGGGCGAGCAGCCCCGGGCCTGGAGGCCCGGGGCGAGCAGCCCCGGGCCTGGAGGCCCGGGGCGAGCAGCCCCGGGCGAGGAGGCCCGGGGCGAGCAGCCCCGGGCCTGGAGGCCCGGGGCGAGCAGCCCCGGGCGAGGAGGCCCGGGGCGAGCAGCCCCGGGACTGGAGGCCCGGGGCGAGCAGCCCCGGGCGAGGAGGCCCGGGGCGAGCAGCCCCGGGCCTGGAGCCCCGGGGCGAGCAGCCCCGGGCCTGGAGCCCCGGGGCGAGCAGCCCCGGGCCTGGAGCCCGGGGGCGAGCAGCCCCGGGCCTGGAGGCCCGGGGCGAGCGGGGCACTTCCCATTGTGGGTCTCCAATGCCTCGGACCTTTGCGGGGAATTTCTGCGCTGAGTCCCCAGGGTCTGCAGGCTGTTTCGGGTCCTGTGAACCCTTTCTCTCAGGTACAGGGTGCGGCCTCATCCATTGTGTGCCAAGGTAATGACTCAGGGCTTGGATGCCGGGTCTCGTAGCAGGTGTTTGGGATTCTGTGTTTCCCTACCCTCGGTCTTATCCCGGGAGTTTCTGGGCTGATAGGAAGGGTTTGTATGCCTTTTAGGAGTCAGGCATCTGTCTCCTTGGGATTTTGTGCTCGCTGCATAGCCCCTGGAGGGGCAGCTTGGGATTCTGTGTCTCCCACTTCTAAAACATTCCCCGTAAGTTTCTCAGCTTAGACCCCATGGACTGGAGGCTGTGTGGGATACCCTGACCCGTTCCTCTCAGGTACATACAGCGAGAGGCTTCAGCCATGATGAGCCATGGTAAGAGACAGCCCCGGGCGAGGAGGCCCGGGGCGAGCAGCCCCGGGCGAGGAGGCCCGGGGCGAGCAGCCCCGGGCGAGGAGGCCCGGGGCGAGCAGCCCCGGGCCTGGAGGCCCGGGGCGAGCAGCCCCGGGCGAGGAGGCCCGGGGCGAGCAGCCCCGGGCCTGGAGGCCCGGGGCGAGCAGCCCCGGGCGAGGAGGCCCGGGGCGAGCAGCCCCGGGCCTGGAGGCCCGGGGCGAGCAGCCCCGGGCCTGGAGGCCCGGGGCGAGCAGCCCCGGGCGAGGAGGCCCGGGGCGAGCAGCCCCGGGCCTGGAGGCCCGGGGCGAGCAGCCCCGGGCGAGGAGGCCCGGGGCGAGCAGCCCCGGGCCTGGAGGCCCGGGGCGAGCAGCCCCGGGCCTGGAGGCCCGGGGCGAGCAGCCCCGGGCGAGGAGGCCCGGGGCGAGCAGCCCCGGGACTGGAGGCCCGGGGCGAGCAGCCCCGGGCGAGGAGGCCCGGGGCGAGCAGCCCCGGGCCTGGAGGCCCGGGGCGAGCAGCCCCGGGCCTGGAGGCCCGGGGCGAGCAGCCCCGGGCGAGGAGGCCCGGGGCGAGCAGCCCCGGGCCTGGAGGCCCGGGGCGAGCAGCCCCGGGCCTGGAGGCCCGGGGCGAGCAGCCCCGGGCCTGGAGGCCCGGGGCGAGCAGCCCCGGGCGAGGAGGCCCGGGGCGAGCAGCCCCGGGCGAGGAGGCCCGGGGCGAGCAGCCCCGGGCCTGGAGGCCCGGGGCGAGCAGCCCCGGGCCTGGAGGCCCGGGGCGAGCAGCCCCGGGCCTGGAGGCCCGGGGCGAGCAGCCCCGGGCCTGGAGGCCCGGGGCGAGCAGCCCCGGGCCTGGAGGCCCGGGGCGAGCAGCCCCGGGCCTGGAGGCCCGGGGCGAGCGGGGCACTTCCCTTTCTGGGTCTCCAATGCCTCGGACCTTTGCGGGGAATCTCTGCACTGAGTCCCTAGGGTCTGGAGGCTGTTTCTGGTCCTGTGAACCCTTTCTCTCAGGTACAGGGAGCGGCTTCACCCACGGTGAGCCAAGGTCATGACTCAGGGCTTGGATGCCGTGTCTCGTAGCAGGTGTTTGGGATTCTGTGTTTCCCTACTCTCGGACCTAACCCCGGCATTTCTGGGCCGAGAGGAAGGGTTTGTTTCCTTTTCGGAGTCAGGCATCTGTCTCCTTGGGATTTTGTGCTCGCTGCATAGCCCCTGGAGGGGCTGCTTGGGATTCTGTGTCTCCCACTTCTCCAACATTCCCCGTAAGGTTCTCAGCTTAGACCCCATGGACTGGAGGCTGTGTGGGATACTCTGACCCGTTCCTCTCGGGTACAGGCAGAGGCTTCAGGCATGATTAGCCATGGTAAGAGACAGCCCCGGGCGAGGAGGCCCGGGGCGAGCAGCCCCGGGCGAGGAGGCCCGGGGCGAGCAGCCCCGGGCGAGGAGGCCCGGGGCGAGCAGCCCCGGGCGAGGAGGCCCGGGGCGAGCAGCCCCGGGCGAGGAGGCCCGGGGCGAGCAGCCCCGGGCGAGGAGGCCCGGGGCGAGCAGCCCCGGGCGAGGAGGCCCGGGGCGAGCAGCCCCGGGCGAGGAGGCCCGGGGCGAGCAGCCCCGGGCGAGGAGGCCCGGGGCGAGCAGCCCCGGGCGAGGAGGCCCGGGGCGAGCAGCCCCGGGCGAGGAGGCCCGGGGCGAGCAGCCCCGGGCGAGGAGGCCCGGGGCGAGCAGCCCCGGGCGAGGAGGCCCGGGGCGAGCAGCCCCGGGCGAGGAGGCCCGGGGCGAGCAGCCCCGGGCGAGGAGGCCCGGGGCGAGCAGCCCCGGGCGAGGAGGCCCGGGGCGAGCAGCCCCGGGCGAGGAGGCCCGGGGCGAGCAGCCCCGGGCGAGGAGGCCCGGGGCGAGCAGCCCCGGGCGAGGAGGCCCGGGGCGAGCAGCCCCGGGCGAGGAGGCCCGGGGCGAGCAGCCCCGGGCGAGGAGGCCCGGGGCGAGCAGCCCCGGGCGAGGAGGCCCGGGGCGAGCAGCCCCGGGCCTGGAGGCCCGGGGCGAGCAGCCCCGGGCGAGGAGGCCCGGGGCGAGCAGCCCCGGGCCTGGAGGCCCGGGGCGAGCAGCCCCGGGCGAGGAGGCCCGGGGCGAGCAGCCCCGGGCGAGGAGGCCCGGGGCGAGCAGCCCCGGGCGAGGAGGCCCGGGGCGAGCAGCCCCGGGCGAGGAGGCCCGGGGCGAGCAGCCCCGGGCGAGGAGGCCCGGGGCGAGCAGCCCCGGGCGAGGAGGCCCGGGGCGAGCAGCCCCGGGCGAGGAGGCCCGGGGCGAGCAGCCCCGGGCGAGGAGGCCCGGGGCGAGCAGCCCCGGGCCTGGAGGCCCGGGGCGAGCAGCCCCGGGCCTGGAGGCCCGGGGCGAGCAGCCCCGGGCGAGGAGGCCCGGGGCGAGCAGCCCCGGGCGAGGAGGCCCGGGGCGAGCAGCCCCGGGCCTGGAGGCCCGGGGCGAGCAGCCCCGGGCCTGGAGGCCCGGGGCGAGCAGCCCCGGGCCTGGAGGCCCGGGGCGAGCAGCCCCGGGCCTGGAGGCCCGGGGCGAGCAGCCCCGGGCCTGGAGGCCCGGGGCGAGCAGCCCCGGGCCTGGAGGCCCGGGGCGAGCAGCCCCGGGCCTGGAGGCCCGGGGCGAGCAGCCCCGGGCCTGGAGGCCCGGGGCGAGCGGGTCACTTCCCTTTCTGGGTCTCCAATGCCTCGGACCTTTGCGGGGAATCTCTGCACTGAGTCCCTAGGGTCTGGAGGCTGTTTCTGGTCCTGTGAACCCTTTCTCTCAGGTACAGGGAGCGGCTTCACCCACGGTGAGCCAAGGTCATGACTCAGGGCTTGGATGCCGTGTCTCGTAGCAGGTGTTTGGGATTCTGTGTTTCCCTACTCTCGGACCTAACCCCGGCATTTCTGGGCCGAGAGGAAGGGTTTGTTTCCTTTTCGGAGTCAGGCATCTGTCTCCTTGGGATTTTGTGCTCGCTGCATAGCCCCTGGAGGGGCTGCTTGGGATTCTGTGTCTCCCACTTCTCCAACATTCCCCGTAAGGTTCTCAGCTTAGACCCCATGGACTGGAGGCTGTGTGGGATACTCTGACCCGTTCCTCTCGGGTACAGGCAGAGGCTTCAGGCATGATTAGCCATGGTAAGAGACAGCCCCGGGCGAGGAGGCCCGGGGCGAGCGGCCCCGGGCGAGGAGGCCCGGGGCGAGCGGCCCCGGGCGAGGAGGCCCGGGGCGAGCGGCCCCGGGCGAGGAGGCCCGGGGCGAGCGGCCCCGGGCGAGGAGGCCCGGGGCGAGCGGCCCCGGGCCTGGAGGCCCGGGGCGAGCGGCCCCGGGCCTGGAGGCCCGGGGCGAGCGGCCCCGGGCGAGGAGGCCCGGGGCGAGCGGCCCCGGGCGAGGAGGCCCGGGGCGAGCGGCCCCGGGCCTGGAGGCCCGGGGCGAGCGGCCCCGGGCGAGGAGGCCCGGGGCGAGCGGCCCCGGGCCTGGAGGCCCGGGGCGAGCGGCCCCGGGCCTGGAGGCCCGGGGCGAGCGGCCCCGGGCCTGGAGGCCCGGGGCGAGCGGCCCCGGGCGAGGAGGCCCGGGGCGAGCGGCCCCGGGCGAGGAGGCCCGGGGCGAGCGGCCCCGGGCCTGGAGGCCCGGGGCGAGCGGCCCCGGGCCTGGAGGCCCGGGGCGAGCGGCCCCGGGCGAGGAGGCCCGGGGCGAGCGGCCCCGGGCCTGGAGGCCCGGGGCGAGCGGCCCCGGGCCTGGAGGCCCGGGGCGAGCGGCCCCGGGCCTGGAGGCCCGGGGCGAGCGGGGCACTTCCCTTTCTGGGTCTCCAATGCCTCGGACCTTTGCGGGGAATCTCTGCACTGAGTCCCTAGGGTCTGGAGGCTGTTTCGGGTCCTGTGAACCCTTTCTCTCAGGTACAGGGAGCGGCTTCACCCACGGTGAGCCAAGGTAATGACTCAGGGCTTGGATGCCGTGTCTCGTAGCAGGTGTTTGGGATTCTGTGTTTCCCTACTCTCGGACCTAACCCCGGCATTTCTGGGCCGAGAGGAAGGGTTTGTTTCCTTTTCGGAGTCAGGCATCTGTCTCCTTGGGATTTTGTGCTCGCTGCATAGCCCCTGGAGGGGCTGCTTGGGATTCTGTGTCTCCCACTTCTCCAACATTCCCCGTAAGGTTCTCAGCTTAGACCCCATGGACTGGAGGCTGTGTGGGATACTCTGACCCGTTCCTCTCGGGTACACGCAGAGGCTTCAGGAATGATTAGCCATGGTAAGAGACAGCCCCGGGCGAGGAGGCCTGGGGCGAGCAGCCCCGGGCGAGGAGGCCCGGGGCGAGCAGCCCCGGGCGAGGAGGCCCGGGGCGAGCAGCCCCGGGCGAGGAGGCCCGGGGCGAGCAGCCCCGGGCGAGGAGGACCGGGGCGAGCAGCCCCGGGCGAGGAGGCCCGGGGCGAGCAGCCCCGGGCCTGGAGGCCCGGGGCGAGCAGCCCCGGGCCTGGAGGCCCGGGGCGTGCGGGGCACTTCCCTTTCTGGGTCTCCAATGCCTCGGACCTTTGCGGGGAATCTCTGCACTGAGTCCCTAGGGTCTGGAGGCTGTTTCGGGTCCTGTGAACCCTTTCTCTCAGGTACAGGGAGCGGCTTCACCCACGGTGAGCCAAGGTAATGACTCAGGGCTTGGATGCCGTGTCTCGTAGCAGGTGTTTGGGATTCTGTGTTTCCCTACTCTCGGACCTAACCCCGGCATTTCTGGGCCGAGAGGAAGGGTTTGTTTCCTTTTCGGAGTCAGGCATCTGTCTCCTTGGGATTTTGTGCTCGCTGCATAGCCCCTGGAGGGGCTGCTTGGGATTCTGTGTCTCCCACTTCTCCAACATTCCCCGTAAGGTTCTCAGCTTAGACCCCATGGACTGGAGGCTGTGTGGGATACTCTGACCCGTTCCTCTCGGGTACAGGCAGAGGCTTCAGGCATGATTAGCCATGGTAAGAGACAGCCCCGGGCGAGGAGGCCCGGGGCGAGCAGCCCCGGGCGAGGAGGCCCGGGGCGAGCAGCCCCGGGCGAGGAGGCCCGGGGCGAGCAGCCCCGGGCGAGGAGGCCCGGGGCGAGCAGCCCCGGGCGAGGAGGCCCGGGGCGAGCAGCCCCGGGCGAGGAGGCCCGGGGCGAGCAGCCCCGGGCGAGGAGGCCCGGGGCGAGCAGCCCCGGGCCTGGAGGCCCGGGGCGAGCAGCCCCGGGCGAGGAGGCCCGGGGCGAGCAGCCCCGGGCGAGGAGGCCCGGGGCGAGCAGCCCCGGGCCTGGAGGCCCGGGGCGAGCAGCCCCGGGCCTGGAGGCCCGGGGCGAGCAGCCCCGGGCGAGGAGGCCCGGGGCGAGCAGCCCCGGGCCTGGAGGCCCGGGGCGAGCAGCCCCGGGCGAGGAGGCCCGGGGCGAGCAGCCCCGGGCCTGGAGGCCCGGGGCGAGCAGCCCGGGGCCTGGAGGCCCGGGGCGAGCAGCCCGGGGCCTGGAGGCCCGGGGCGAGCAGCCCGGGGCCTGGAGGCCCGGGGCGAGCAGCCCCGGGCCTGGAGGCCCGGGGCGAGCAGCCCGGGGCCTGGAGGCCCGGGGCGAGCAGCCCCGGGCCTGGAGGCCCGGGGCGAGCAGCCCCGGGCCTGGAGGCCCGGGGCGAGCAGCCCCGGGCCTGGAGGCCCGGGGCGAGCAGCCCCGGGCGAGGAGGCCCGGGGCGAGCAGCCCCGGGCGAGGAGGCCCGGGGCGAGCAGCCCCGGGCGAGGAGGCCCGGGGCGAGCAGCCCCGGGCCAGGAGGCCCGGGGCGAGCAGCCCCGGGCGAGGAGGCCCGGGGCGAGCAGCCCCGGGCGAGGAGGCCCGGGGCGAGCAGCCCCGGGCCTGGAGGCCCGGGGCGAGCAGCCCCGGGCGAGGAGGCCCGGGGCGAGCAGCCCGGGGCCTGGAGGCCCGGGGCGAGCAGCCCGGGGCCTGGAGGCCCGGGGCGAGCAGCCCGGGGCCTGGAGGCCCGGGGCGAGCAGCCCGGGGCCTGGAGGCCCGGGGCGAGCAGCCCGGGGCCTGGAGGCCCGGGGCGAGCAGCCCCGGGCCTGGAGGCCCGGGGCGAGCAGCCCCGGGCCTGGAGGCCCGGGGCGTGCGGGGCACTTCCCTTTCTGGGTCTCCAATGCCTCGGACCTTTGCGGGGAATCTCTGCACTGAGTCCCTAGGGTCTGGAGGCTGTTTCTGGTCCTGTGAACCCTTTCTCTCAGGTACAGGGAGCGGCTTCACCCACGGTGAGCCAAGGTCATGACTCAGGGCTTGGATGCCGTGTCTCGTAGCAGGTGTTTGGGATTCTGTGTTTCCCTACTCTCGGACCTAACCCCGGCATTTCTGGGCCGAGAGGAAGGGTTTGTTTCCTTTTCGGAGTCAGGCATCTGTCTCCTTGGGATTTTGTGCTCGCTGCATAGCCCCTGGAGGGGCTGCTTGGGATTCTGTGTCTCCCACTTCTCCAACATTCCCCGTAAGGTTCTCAGCTTAGACCCCATGGACTGGAGGCTGTGTGGGATACTCTGACCCGTTCCTCTCGGGTACAGGCAGAGGCTTCAGGCATGATTAGCCATGGTAAGAGACAGCCCCGGGCGAGGAGGCCCGGGGCGAGCAGCCCCGGGCGAGGAGGCCCGGGGCGAGCAGCCCCGGGCGAGGAGGCCCGGGGCGAGCAGCCCCGGGCGAGGAGGCCCGGGGCGAGCAGCCCCGGGCGAGGAGGCCCGGGGCGAGCAGCCCCGGGCGAGGAGGCCCGGGGCGAGCAGCCCCGGGCGAGGAGGCCCGGGGCGAGCAGCCCCGGGCGAGGAGGCCCGGGGCGAGCAGCCCCGGGCGAGGAGGCCCGGGGCGAGCAGCCCCGGGCGAGGAGGCCCGGGGCGAGCAGCCGCGGGCGAGGAGGCCCGGGGCGAGCAGCCCCGGGCGAGGAGGCCCGGGGCGAGCAGCCCCGGGCGAGGAGGCCCGGGGCGAGCAGCCCCGGGCGAGGAGGCCCGGGGCGAGCAGCCCCGGGCCTGGAGGCCCGGGGCGAGCAGCCCCGGGCGAGGAGGCCCGGGGCGAGCAGCCCCGGGCCTGGAGGCCCGGGGCGAGCAGCCCCGGGCGAGGAGGCCCGGGGCGAGCAGCCCCGGGCGAGGAGGCCCGGGGCGAGCAGCCCCGGGCGAGGAGGCCCGGGGCGAGCAGCCCCGGGCCTGGAGGCCCGGGGCGAGCAGCCCCGGGCGAGGAGGCCCGGGGGAGCAGCCCCGGGCCTGGAGGCCCGGGGCGAGCAGCCCCGGGCGAGGAGGCCCGGGGCGAGCAGCCCCGGGCGAGGAGGAGGCCCGGGGCGAGCAGCCCCGGGCCTGGAGGCCCGGGGCGAGCAGCCCCGGGCGAGGAGGCCCGGGGCGAGCAGCCCCGGGCGAGGAGGCCCGGGGCGAGCAGCCCCGGGCGAGGAGGCCCGGGGCGAGCAGCCCCGGGCGAGGAGGCCCGGGGCGAGCAGCCCCGGGCGAGGAGGCCCGGGGCGAGCAGCCCCGGGCGAGGAGGCCCGGGGCGAGCAGCCCCGGGCCTGGAGGCCCGGGGCGAGCAGCCCCGGGCGAGGAGGCCCGGGGCGAGCAGCCCCGGGCCTGGAGGCCCGGGGCGAGCAGCCCCGGGCGAGGAGGCCCGGGGCGAGCAGCCCCGGGCGAGGAGGCCCGGGGCGAGCAGCCCCGGGCGAGGAGGCCCGGGGCGAGCAGCCCCGGGCCTGGAGGCCCGGGGCGAGCAGCCCCGGGCCTGGAGGCCCGGGGCGAGCAGCCCCGGGCGAGGAGGCCCGGGGCGAGCAGCCCCGGGCCTGGAGGCCCGGGGCGAGCAGCCCCGGGCGAGGAGGCCCGGGGCGAGCAGCCCCGGGCCTGGAGGCCCGGGGCGAGCAGCCCGGGGCCTGGAGGCCCGGGGCGAGCAGCCCGGGGCCTGGAGGCCCGGGGCGAGCAGCCCGGGGCCTGGAGGCCCGGGGCGAGCAGCCCGGGGCCTGGAGGCCCGGGGCGAGCAGCCCGGGGCCTGGAGGCCCGGGGCGAGCAGCCCCGGGCCTGGAGGCCCGGGGCGAGCAGCCCCGGGCCTGGAGGCCCGGGGCGTGCGGGGCACTTCCCTTTCTGGGTCTCCAATGCCTCGGACCTTTGCGGGGAATCTCTGCACTGAGTCCCTAGGGTCTGGAGGCTGTTTCTGGTCCTGTGAACCCTTTCTCTCAGGTACAGGGAGCGGCTTCACCCACGGTGAGCCAAGGTCATGACTCAGGGCTTGGATGCCGTGTCTCGTAGCAGGTGTTTGGGATTCTGTGTTTCCCTACTCTCGGACCTAACCCCGGCATTTCTGGGCCGAGAGGAAGGGTTTGTTTCCTTTTCGGAGTCAGGCATCTGTCTCCTTGGGATTTTGTGCTCGCTGCATAGCCCCTGGAGGGGCTGCTTGGGATTCTGTGTCTCCCACTTCTCCAACATTCCCCGTAAGGTTCTCAGCTTAGACCCCATGGACTGGAGGCTGTGTGGGATACTCTGACCCGTTCCTCTCGGGTACAGGCAGAGGCTTCAGGCATGATTAGCCATGGTAAGAGACAGCCCCGGGCGAGGAGGCCCGGGGCGAGCAGCCCCGGGCGAGGAGGCCCGGGGCGAGCAGCCCCGGGCGAGGAGGCCCGGGGCGGGCAGCCCCGGGCGAGGAGGCCCGGGGCGGGCAGCCCCGGGCGAGGAGGCCCGGGGCGGGCAGCCCCGGGCGAGGAGGCCCGGGGCGGGCAGCCCCGGGCGAGGAGGCCCGGGGCGGGCAGCCCCGGGCGAGGAGGCCCGGGGCGGGCAGCCCCGGGCGAGGAGGCCCGGGGCGGGCAGCCCCGGGCGAGGAGGCCCGGGGCGGGCAGCCCCGGGCGAGGAGGCCCGGGGCGGGCAGCCCCGGGCGAGGAGGCCCGGGGCGGGCAGCCCCGGGCGAGGAGGCCCGGGGCGGGCAGCCCCGGGCGAGGAGGCCCGGGGCGGGCAGCCCCGGGCGAGGAGGCCCGGGGCGGGCAGCCCCGGGCGAGGAGGCCCGGGGCGGGCAGCCCCGGGCGAGGAGGCCCGGGGCGGGCAGCCCCGGGCGAGGAGGCCCGGGGCGGGCAGCCCCGGGCGAGGAGGCCCGGGGCGGGCAGCCCCGGGCGAGGAGGCCCGGGGCGGGCAGCCCCGGGCGAGGAGGCCCGGGGCGGGCAGCCCCGGGCGAGGAGGCCCGGGGCGGGCAGCCCCGGGCGAGGAGGCCCGGGGCGGGCAGCCCCGGGCCTGGAGGCCCGGGGCGAGCAGCCCCGGGCGAGGAGGCCCGGGGCGAGCAGCCCCGGGCGAGGAGGCCCGGGGCGGGCAGCCCCGGGCCTGGAGGCCCGGGGCGGGCAGCCCCGGGCCTGGAGGCCCGGGGCGAGCAGCCCCGGGCGAGGAGGCCCGGGGCGAGCAGCCCCGGGCGAGGAGGCCCGGGGCGAGCAGCCCCGGGCGAGGAGGCCCGGGGCGAGCAGCCCCGGGCGAGGAGGCCCGGGGCGAGCAGCCCCGGGCGAGGAGGCCCGGGGCGAGCAGCCCCGGGCGAGGAGGCCCGGGGCGAGCAGCCCCGGGCGAGGAGGCCCGGGGCGAGCAGCCCCGGGCGAGGAGGCCCGGGGCGAGCAGCCCCGGGCCTGGAGGCCCGGGGCGAGCAGCCCCGGGCCTGGAGGCCCGGGGCGAGCAGCCCCGGGCCTGGAGGCCCGGGGCGAGCAGCCCCGGGCCTGGAGGCCCGGGGCGAGCAGCCCCGGGCCTGGAGGCCCGGGGCGAGCAGCCCCGGGCCTGGAGGCCCGGGGCGAGCAGCCCCGGGCCTGGAGGCCCGGGGCGAGCAGCCCCGGGCCTGGAGGCCCGGGGCGAGCAGCCCCGGGCCTGGAGGCCCGGGGCGAGCAGCCCCGGGCCTGGAGGCCCGGGGCGAGCAGCCCCGGGCCTGGAGGCCCGGGGCGAGCAGCCCCGGGCCTGGAGGCCCGGGGCGAGCAGCCCCGGGCCTGGAGGCCCGGGGCGAGCAGCCCCGGGCCTGGAGGCCCGGGGCGAGCAGCCCCGGGCCTGGAGGCCCGGGGCGAGCAGCCCCGGGCCTGGAGGCCCGGGGCGAGCAGCCCCGGGCCTGGAGGCCCGGGGCGAGCAGCCCCGGGCCTGGAGGCCCGGGGCGAGCAGCCCCGGGCCTGGAGGCCCGGGGCGAGCGGGGCACTTCCCTTTCTGGGTCTCCAATGCCTCGGACCTTTGCGGGGAATCTCTGCACTGAGTCCCTAGGGTCTGGAGGCTGTTTCTGGTCCTGTGAACCCTTTCTCTCAGGTACAGGGAGCGGCTTCACCCACGGTGAGCCAAGGTCATGACTCAGGGCTTGGATGCCGTGTCTCGTAGCAGGTGTTTGGGATTCTGTGTTTCCCTACTCTTGGACCTAACCCCGGCATTTCTGGGCCGAGAGGAAGGGTTTGTTTCCTTTTCGGAGTCAGGCATCTGTCTCCTTGGGATTTTGTGCTCGCTGCATAGCCCCTGGAGGGGCTGCTTGGGATTCTGTGTCTCCCACTTCTCCAACATTCCCCGTAAGGTTCTCAGCTTAGACCCCATGGACTGGAGGCTGTGTGGGATACTCTGACCCGTTCCTCTCGGGTACAGGCAGAGGCTTCAGGCATGATTAGCCATGGTAAGAGACAGCCCCGGGCGAGGAGGCCCGGGGCGAGCGGCCCCGGGCGAGGAGGCCCGGGGCGAGCGGCCCCGGGCGAGGAGGCCCGGGGCGAGCGGCCCCGGGCGAGGAGGCCCGGGGCGAGCGGCCCCGGGCGAGGAGGCCCGGGGCGAGCGGCCCCGGGCGAGGAGGCCCGGGGCGAGCGGCCCCGGGCCTGGAGGCCCGGGGCGAGCGGCCCCGGGCCTGGAGGCCCGGGGCGAGCGGCCCCGGGCGAGGAGGCCCGGGGCGAGCGGCCCCGGGCGAGGAGGCCCGGGGCGAGCGGCCCCGGGCCTGGAGGCCCGGGGCGAGCGGCCCCGGGCCTGGAGGCCCGGGGCGAGCGGCCCCGGGCCTGGAGGCCCGGGGCGAGCGGCCCCGGGCCTGGAGGCCCGGGGCGAGCGGCCCCGGGCCTGGAGGCCCGGGGCGAGCGGGGCACTTCCCTTTCTGGGTCTCCAATGCCTCGGACCTTTGCGGGGAATCTCTGCACTGAGTCCCTAGGGTCTGGAGGCTGTTTCGGGTCCTGTGAACCCTTTCTCTCAGGTACAGGGAGCGGCTTCACCCACGGTGAGCCAAGGTAATGACTCAGGGCTTGGATGCCGTGTCTCGTAGCAGGTGTTTGGGATTCTGTGTTTCCCTACTCTCGGACCTAACCCCGGCATTTCTGGGCCGAGAGGAAGGGTTTGTTTCCTTTTCGGAGTCAGGCATCTGTCTCCTTGGGATTTTGTGCTCGCTGCATAGCCCCTGGAGGGGCTGCTTGGGATTCTGTGTCTCCCACTTCTCCAACATTCCCCGTAAGGTTCTCAGCTTAGACCCCATGGACTGGAGGCTGTGTGGGATACTCTGACCCGTTCCTCTCGGGTACAGGCAGAGGCTTCAGGAATGATTAGCCATGGTAAGAGACAGCCCCGGGCGAGGAGGCCCGGGGCGAGCAGCCCCGGGCGAGGAGGCCCGGGGCGAGCAGCCCCGGGCGAGGAGGCCCGGGGCGAGCAGCCCCGGGCGAGGAGGCCCGGGGCGAGCAGCCCCGGGCGAGGAGGACCGGGGCGAGCAGCCCCGGGCGAGGAGGCCCGGGGCGAGCAGCCCCGGGCCTGGAGGCCCGGGGCGAGCAGCCCCGGGCCTGGAGGCCCGGGGCGTGCGGGGCACTTCCCTTTCTGGGTCTCCAATGCCTCGGACCTTTGCGGGGAATCTCTGCACTGAGTCCCTAGGGTCTGGAGGCTGTTTCGGGTCCTGTGAACCCTTTCTCTCAGGTACAGGGAGCGGATTCACCCACGGTGAGCCAAGGTAATGACTCAGGGCTTGGATGCCGTGTCTCGTAGCATGTGTTTGGGATTCTGTGTTTCCCTACTCTCGGACCTAACCCCGGCATTTCTGGGCCGAGAGGAAGGGTTTGTTTCCTTTTCGGAGTCAGGCATCTGTCTCCTTGGGATTTTGTGCTCGCTGCA
This sequence comes from Puma concolor, assembly GCF_028749965.1. NCBI lineage: Eukaryota > Metazoa > Chordata > Mammalia > Carnivora > Felidae > Puma > Puma concolor. Next base: position 63,714,957 of record NC_141681.1, read on the forward strand.
TAGCCCCTGGAGGGGCTGCTTGGGATTCTGTGTCTCCCACTTCTCCAACATTCCCCGTAAGGTTCTCAGCTTAGACCCCATGGACTGGAGGCTGTGTGGGATACTCTGACCCGTTCCTCTCGGGTACAGGCAGAGGCTTCAGGCATGATTAGCCATGGAAAGAGACAGCCCCGGGCGAGGAGGCCCGGGGCGAGCAGCCCCGGGCGAGGAGGCCCGGGGCGAGCAGCCCCGGGCGAGGAGGCCCGGGGCGAGCAGCCCCGGGCGAGGAGGCCCGGGGCGAGCAGCCCCGGGCGAGGAGGCCCGGGGCGAGCAGCCCCGGGCGAGGAGGCCCGGGGCGAGCAGCCCCGGGCCTGGAGGCCCGGGGCGAGCAGCCCCGGGCGAGGAGGCCCGGGGCGAGCAGCCCCGGGCCTGGAGGCCCGGGGCGAGCAGCCCCGGGCCTGGAGGCCCGGGGCGAGCAGCCCCGGGCCTGGAGGCCCGGGGCGAGCAGCCCCGGGCGAGGAGGCCCGGGGCGAGCAGCCCCGGGCGAGGAGGCCCGGGGCGAGCAGCCCCGGGCGAGGAGGCCCGGGGCGAGCAGCCCCGGGCCTGGAGGCCCGGGGCGAGCAGCCCGGGGCCTGGAGGCCCGGGGCGAGCAGCCCGGGGCCTGGAGGCCCGGGGCGAGCAGCCCCGGGCGAGGAGGCCCGGGGCGAGCAGCCCCGGGCGAGGAGGCCCGGGGCGAGCAGCCCCGGGCCTGGAGGCCCGGGGCGAGCAGCCCCGGGCCTGGAGGCCCGGGGCGAGCAGCCCCGGGCCTGGAGGCCCGGGGCGAGCAGCCCCGGGCCTGGAGGCCCGGGGCGTGCGGGGCACTTCCCTTTCTGGGTCTCCAATGCCTCGGACCTTTGCGGGGAATCTCTGCACTGAGTCCCTAGGGTCTGGAGGCTGTTTCGGGTCCTGTGAACCCTTTCTCTCAGGTACAGGGAGCGGCTTCACCCACGGTGAGCCAAGGTAATGACTCAGGGCTTGGATGCCGTGTCTCGTAGCAGGTGTTTGGGATTCTGTGTTTCCCTACTCTCGGACCTAACCCCGGCATTTCTGGGCCGAGAGGAAGGGTTTGTTTCCTTTTCGGAGTCAGGCATCTGTCTCCTTGGGATTTTGTGCTCGCTGCATAGCCCCTGGAGGGGCTGCTTGGGATTCTGTGTCTCCCACTTCTCCAACATTCCCCGTAAGGTTCTCAGCTTAGACCCCATGGACTGGAGGCTGTGTGGGATACTCTGACCCGTTCCTCTCGGGTACAGGCAGAGGCTTCAGGCATGATTAGCCATGGTAAGAGACAGCCCCGGGCGAGGAGGCCCGGGGCGAGCAGCCCCGGGCGAGGAGGCCCGGGGCGAGCAGCCCCGGGCGAGGAGGCCCGGGGCGAGCAGCCCCGGGCGAGGAGGCCCGGGGCGAGCAGCCCCGGGCCTGGAGGCCCGGGGCGAGCAGCCCCGGGCGAGGAGGCCCGGGGCGAGCAGCCCCGGGCCTGGAGGCCCGGGGCGAGCAGCCCCGGGCGAGGAGGCCCGGGGCGAGCAGCCCCGGGCGAGGAGGCCCGGGGCGAGCAGCCCCGGGCCTGGAGGCCCGGGGCGAGCAGCCCCGGGCCTGGAGGCCCGGGGCGAGCAGCCCCGGGCCTGGAGGCCCGGGGCGAGCAGCCCCGGGCGAGGAGGCCCGGGGCGAGCAGCCCCGGGCCTGGAGGCCCGGGGCGAGCAGCCCCGGGCGAGGAGGCCCGGGGCGAGCAGCCCCGGGCCTGGAGGCCCGGGGCGAGCAGCCCGGGGCCTGGAGGCCCGGGGCGAGCAGCCCGGGGCCTGGAGGCCCGGGGCGAGCAGCCCCGGGCCTGGAGGCCCGGGGCGAGCAGCCCCGGGCCTGGAGGCCCGGGGCGAGCAGCCCCGGGCCTGGAGGCCCGGGGCGAGCAGCCCCGGGCCTGGAGGCCCGGGGCGAGCAGCCCCGGGCCTGGAGGCCCGGGGCGAGCAGCCCCGGGCCTGGAGGCCCGGGGCGAGCAGCCCCGGGCCTGGAGGCCCGTGGCGAGCAGCCCCGGGCCTGGAGGCCCGGGGCGAGCAGCCCCGGGCCTGGAGGCCCGGGGCGAGCAGCCCCGGGCGAGGAGGCCCGGGGCGAGCAGCCCCGGGCGAGGAGGCCCGGGGCGAGCAGCCCCGGGCGAGGAGGCCCGGGGCGAGCAGCCCCGGGCCTGGAGGCCCGGGGCGAGCAGCCCCGGGCCTGGAGGCCCGGGGCGAGCAGCCCCGGGCGAGGAGGCCCGGGGCGAGCAGCCCCGGGCCTGGAGGCCCGGGGCGAGCAGCCCCGGGCCTGGAGGCCCGGGGCGAGCAGCCCCGGGCGAGGAGGCCCGGGGCGAGCAGCCCCGGGCCTGGAGGCCCGGGGCGAGCAGCCCCGGGCGAGGAGGCCCGGGGCGAGCAGCCCCGGGCCTGGAGGCCCGGGGCGAGCAGCCCGGGGCCTGGAGGCCCGGGGCGAGCAGCCCGGGGCCTGGAGGCCCGGGGCGAGCAGCCCGGGGCCTGGAGGCCCGGGGCGAGCAGCCCCGGGCGAGGAGGCCCGGGGCGAGCAGCCCCGGGCCTGGAGGCCCGGGGCGAGCAGCCCGGGGCCTGGAGGCCCGGGGCGAGCAGCCCCGGGCCTGGAGGCCCGGGGCGAGCAGCCCCGGGCCTGGAGGCCCGGGGCGAGCAGCCCCGGGCCTGGAGGCCCGGGGCGAGCAGCCCCGGGCCTGGAGGCCCGGGGCGAGCAGCCCCGGGCCTGGAGGCCCGGGGCGAGCAGCCCCGGGCCTGGAGGCCCGGGGCGAGCAGCCCCGGGCCTGGAGGCCCGGGGCGAGCAGCCCCGGGCCTGGAGGCCCGGGGCGAGCAGCCCCGGGCCTGGAGGCCCGGGGCGAGCAGCCCCGGGCCTGGAGGCCCGGGGCGAGCAGCCCCGGGCCTGGAGGCCCGGGGCGAGCAGCCCCGGGCCTGGAGGCCCGGGGCGAGCAGCCCCGGGCCTGGAGGCCCGGGGCGAGCAGCCCCGGGCCTGGAGGCCCGGGGCGAGCAGCCCCGGGCCTGGAGGCCCGGGGCGAGCAGCCCCGGGCCTGGAGGCCCGGGGCGAGCAGCCCCGGGCCTGGAGGCCCGGGGCGAGCAGCCCCGGGCCTGGAGGCCCGGGGCGAGCAGCCCCGGGCCTGGAGGCCCGGGGCGAGCAGCCCCGGGCCTGGAGGCCCGGGGCGAGCAGCCCCGGGCCTGGAGGCCCGGGGCGAGCAGCCCCGGGCCTGGAGGCCCGGGGCGAGCAGCCCCGGGCCTGGAGGCCCGGGGCGAGCAGCCCCGGGCCTGGAGGCCCGGGGCGAGCAGCCCCGGGCCTGGAGGCCCGGGGCGAGCAGCCCCGGGCCTGGAGGCCCGGGGCGAGCAGCCCCGGGCCTGGAGGCCCGGGGCGAGCAGCCCCGGGCCTGGAGGCCCGGGGCGAGCAGCCCCGGGCCTGGAGGCCCGGGGCGAGCAGCCCCGGGCCTGGAGGCCCGGGGCGAGCAGCCCCGGGCCTGGAGGCCCGGGGCGAGCAGCCCCGGGCCTGGAGGCCCGGGGCGAGCAGCCCCGGGCCTGGAGGCCCGGGGCGAGCAGCCCCGGGCCTGGAGGCCCGGGGCGAGCAGCCCCGGGCCTGGAGGCCCGGGGCGAGCGGGGCACTTCCCTTTCTGGGTCTCCAATGCCTCGGACCTTTGCGGGGAATCTCTGCACTGAGTCCCTAGGGTCTGGAGGCTGTTTCTGGTCCTGTGAACCCTTTCTCTCAGGTACAGGGAGCGGCTTCACCCACGGTGAGCCAAGGTCATGACTCAGGGCTTGGATGCCGTGTCTCGTAGCAGGTGTTTGGGATTCTGTGTTTCCCTACTCTTGGACCTAACCCCGGCATTTCTGGGCCGAGAGGAAGGGTTTGTTTCCTTTTCGGAGTCAGGCATCTGTCTCCTTGGGATTTTGTGCTCGCTGCATAGCCCCTGGAGGGGCTGCTTGGGATTCTGTGTCTCCCACTTCTCCAACATTCCCCGTAAGGTTCTCAGCTTAGACCCCATGGACTGGAGGCTGTGTGGGATACTCTGACCCGTTCCTCTCGGGTACAGGCAGAGGCTTCAGGCATGATTAGCCATGGTAAGAGACAGCCCCGGGCGAGGAGGCCCGGGGCGAGCGGCCCCGGGCGAGGAGGCCCGGGGCGAGCGGCCCCGGGCGAGGAGGCCCGGGGCGAGCGGCCCCGGGCGAGGAGGCCCGGGGCGAGCGGCCCCGGGCGAGGAGGCCCGGGGCGAGCGGCCCCGGGCGAGGAGGCCCGGGGCGAGCGGCCCCGGGCCTGGAGGCCCGGGGCGAGCGGCCCCGGGCCTGGAGGCCCGGGGCGAGCGGCCCCGGGCGAGGAGGCCCGGGGCGAGCGGCCCCGGGCGAGGAGGCCCGGGGCGAGCGGCCCCGGGCCTGGAGGCCCGGGGCGAGCGGCCCCGGGCCTGGAGGCCCGGGGCGAGCGGCCCCGGGCCTGGAGGCCCGGGGCGAGCGGGGCACTTCCCTTTCTGGGTCTCCAATGCCTCGGACCTTTGCGGGGAATCTCTGCACTGAGTCCCTAGGGTCTGGAGGCTGTTTCGGGTCCTGTGAACCCTTTCTCTCAGGTACAGGGAGCGGCTTCACCCACGGTGAGCCAAGGTAATGACTCAGGGCTTGGATGCCGTGTCTCGTAGCAGGTGTTTGGGATTCTGTGTTTCCCTACTCTCGGACCTAACCCCGGCATTTCTGGGCCGAGAGGAAGGGTTTGTTTCCTTTTCGGAGTCAGGCATCTGTCTCCTTGGGATTTTGTGCTCGCTGCATAGCCCCTGGAGGGGCTGCTTGGGATTCTGTGTCTCCCACTTCTCCAACATTCCCCGTAAGGTTCTCAGCTTAGACCCCATGGACTGGAGGCTGTGTGGGATACTCTGACCCGTTCCTCTCGGGTACAGGCAGAGGCTTCAGGAATGATTAGCCATGGTAAGAGACAGCCCCGGGCGAGGAGGCCCGGGGCGAGCAGCCCCGGGCGAGGAGGCCCGGGGCGAGCAGCCCCGGGCGAGGAGGCCCGGGGCGAGCAGCCCCGGGCGAGGAGGCCCGGGGCGAGCAGCCCCGGGCGAGGAGGCCCGGGGCGAGCAGCCCCGGGCGAGGAGGCCCGGGGCGAGCAGCCCCGGGCGAGGAGGCCCGGGGCGAGCAGCCCCGGGCCTGGAGGCCCGGGGCGAGCAGCCCCGGGCCTGGAGGCCCGGGGCGAGCAGCCCCGGGCCTGGAGGCCCGGGGCGAGCAGCCCCGGGCCTGGAGGCCCGGGGCGAGCAGCCCCGGGCCTGGAGGCCCGGGGCGAGCAGCCCCGGGCCTGGAGGCCCGGGGCGAGCAGCCCCGGGCCTGGAGGCCCGGGGCGTGCGGGGCACTTCCCTTTCTGGGTCTCCAATGCCTCGGACCTTTGCGGGGAATCTCTGCACTGAGTCCCTAGGGTCTGGAGGCTGTTTCGGGTCCTGTGAACCCTTTCTCTCAGGTACAGGGAGCGGATTCACCCACGGTGAGCCAAGGTAATGACTCAGGGCTTGGATGCCGTGTCTCGTAGCATGTGTTTGGGATTCTGTGTTTCCCTACTCTCGGACCTAACCCCGGCATTTCTGGGCCGAGAGGAAGGGTTTGTTTCCTTTTCGGAGTCAGGCATCTGTCTCCTTGGGATTTTGTGCTCGCTGCATAGCCCCTGGAGGGGCTGCTTGGGATTCTGTGTCTCCCACTTCTCCAACATTCCCCGTAAGGTTCTCAGCTTAGACCCCATGGACTGGAGGCTGTGTGGGATACTCTGACCCGTTCCTCTCGGGTACAGGCAGAGGCTTCAGGCATGATTAGCCATGGTAAGAGACAGCCCCGGGCGAGGAGGCCCGGGGCGAGCAGCCCCGGGCGAGGAGGCCCGGGGCGAGCAGCCCCGGGCGAGGAGGCCCGGGGCGAGCAGCCCCGGGCGAGGAGGCCCGGGGCGAGCAGCCCCGGGCGAGGAGGCCCGGGGCGAGCAGCCCCGGGCGAGGAGGCCCGGGGCGAGCAGCCCCGGGCGAGGAGGCCCGGGGCGAGCAGCCCCGGGCCTGGAGGCCCGGGGCGAGCAGCCCCGGGCCTGGAGGCCCGGGGCGAGCAGCCCCGGGCCTGGAGGCCCGGGGCGAGCAGCCCCGGGCCTGGAGGCCCGGGGCGAGCAGCCCCGGGCCTGGAGGCCCGGGGCGAGCAGCCCCGGGCCTGGAGGCCCGGGGCGAGCAGCCCCGGGCGAGGAGGCCCGGGGCGAGCAGCCCCGGGCGAGGAGGCCCGGGGCGAGCAGCCCCGGGCGAGGAGGCCCGGGGCGAGCAGCCCCGGGCCTGGAGGCCCGGGGCGAGCAGCCCGGGGCCTGGAGGCCCGGGGCGAGCAGCCCGGGGCCTGGAGGCCCGGGGCGAGCAGCCCCGGGCGAGGAGGCCCGGGGCGAGCAGCCCCGGGCGAGGAGGCCCGGGGCGAGCAGCCCCGGGCCTGGAGGCCCGGGGCGAGCAGCCCCGGGCCTGGAGGCCCGGGGCGAGCAGCCCCGGGCGAGGAGGCCCGGGGCGAGCAGCCCCGGGCGAGGAGGCCCGGGGCGAGCAGCCCCGGGCGAGGAGGCCCGGGGCGAGCAGCCCCGGGCCTGGAGGCCCGGGGCGAGCAGCCCCGGGCGAGGAGGCCCGGGGCGAGCAGCCCCGGGCGAGGAGGCCCGGGGCGAGCAGCCCCGGGCCTGGAGGCCCGGGGCGAGCAGCCCCGGGCCTGGAGGCCCGGGGCGAGCAGCCCCGGGCGAGGAGGCCCGGGGCGAGCAGCCCCGGGCCTGGAGGCCCGGGGCGAGCAGCCCCGGGCGAGGAGGCCCGGGGCGAGCAGCCCCGGGCCTGGAGGCCCGGGGCGAGCAGCCCGGGGCCTGGAGGCCCGGGGCGAGCAGCCCGGGGCCTGGAGGCCCGGGGCGAGCAGCCCCGGGCCTGGAGGCCCGGGGCGAGCAGCCCGGGGCCTGGAGGCCCGGGGCGAGCAGCCCCGGGCCTGGAGGCCCGGGGCGAGCAGCCCCGGGCCTGGAGGCCCGGGGCGAGCAGCCCCGGGCCTGGAGGCCCGGGGCGAGCAGCCCCGGGCCTGGAGGCCCGGGGCGAGCAGCCCCGGGCCTGGAGGCCCGGGGCGAGCAGCCCCGGGCCTGGAGGCCCGGGGCGAGCAGCCCCGGGCCTGGAGGCCCGGGGCGAGCAGCCCCGGGCCTGGAGGCCCGGGGCGAGCAGCCCCGGGCCTGGAGGCCCGGGGCGAGCAGCCCCGGGCCTGGAGGCCCGGGGCGAGCAGCCCCGGGCCTGGAGGCCCGGGGCGAGCAGCCCCGGGCCTGGAGGCCCGGGGCGAGCAGCCCCGGGCCTGGAGGCCCGGGGCGAGCAGCCCCGGGCCTGGAGGCCCGGGGCGAGCAGCCCCGGGCCTGGAGGCCCGGGGCGAGCAGCCCCGGGCCTGGAGGCCCGGGGCGAGCAGCCCCGGGCCTGGAGGCCCGGGGCGAGCAGCCCCGGGCCTGGAGGCCCGGGGCGAGCGGGGCACTTCCCTTTCTGGGTCTCCAATGCCTCGGACCTTTGCGGGGAATCTCTGCACTGAGTCCCTAGGGTCTGGAGGCTGTTTCTGGTCCTGTGAACCCTTTCTCTCAGGTACAGGGAGCGGCTTCACCCACGGTGAGCCAAGGTCATGACTCAGGGCTTGGATGCCGTGTCTCGTAGCAGGTGTTTGGGATTCTGTGTTTCCCTACTCTCGGACCTAACCCCGGCATTTCTGGGCCGAGAGGAAGGGTTTGTTTCCTTTTCGGAGTCAGGCATCTGTCTCCTTGGGATTTTGTGCTCGCTGCATAGCCCCTGGAGGGGCTGCTTGGGATTCTGTGTCTCCCACTTCTCCAACATTCCCCGTAAGGTTCTCAGCTTAGACCCCATGGACTGGAGGCTGTGTGGGATACTCTGACCCGTTCCTCTCGGGTACAGGCAGAGGCTTCAGGCATGATTAGCCATGGTAAGAGACAGCCCCGGGCGAGGAGGCCCGGGGCGAGCAGCCCCGGGCGAGGAGGCCCGGGGCGAGCAGCCCCGGGCGAGGAGGCCCGGGGCGAGCAGCCCCGGGCGAGGAGGCCCGGGGCGAGCAGCCCCGGGCGAGGAGGCCCGGGGCGAGCAGCCCCGGGCGAGGAGGCCCGGGGCGAGCAGCCCCGGGCGAGGAGGCCCGGGGCGAGCAGCCCCGGGCGAGGAGGCCCGGGGCGAGCAGCCCCGGGCGAGGAGGCCCGGGGCGAGCAGCCCCGGGCGAGGAGGCCCGGGGCGAGCAGCCCCGGGCGAGGAGGCCCGGGGCGAGCAGCCCCGGGCGAGGAGGCCCGGGGCGAGCAGCCCCGGGCGAGGAGGCCCGGGGCGAGCAGCCCCGGGCGAGGAGGCCCGGGGAGAGCAGCCCCGGGCGAGGAGGCCCGGGGCGAGCAGCCCCGGGCGAGGAGGCCCGGGGCGAGCAGCCCCGGGCGAGGAGGCCCGGGGCGAGCAGCCCCGGGCGAGGAGGCCCGGGGCGAGCAGCCCCGGGCGAGGAGGCCCGGGGCGAGCAGCCCCGGGCGAGGAGGCCCGGGGCGAGCAGCCCCGGGCGAGGAGGCCCGGGGCGAGCAGCCCCGGGCGAGGAGGCCCGGGGCGAGCAGCCCCGGGCGAGGCGGCCCGGGGCGAGCAGCCCCGGGCCTGGAGGCCCGGGGCGAGCAGCCCCGGGCGAGGAGGCCCGGGGCGAGCAGCCCCGGGCCTGGAGGCCCGGGGCGAGCAGCCCCGGGCCTGGAGGCCCGGGGCGAGCAGCCCCGGGCCTGGAGGCCCGGGCCGAGCAGCCCCGGGCCTGGAGGCCCGGGGCGAGCAGCCCCGGGCGAGGAGGCCCGGGGCGAGCAGCCCCGGGCGAGGAGGCCCGGGGCGAGCAGCCCCGGGCGAGGAGGCCCGGGGCGAGCAGCCCCGGGCGAGGAGGCCCGGGGCGAGCAGCCCCAGGCCTGGAGGCCCGGGGCGAGCAGCCCCGGGCGAGGAGGCCCGGGGCGAGCAGCCCCGGGCCTGGAGGCCCGGGGCGAGCAGCCCCGGGCCTGGAGGCCCGGGGCGAGCAGCCCCGGGCGAGGAGGCCCGGGGCGAGCAGCCCCGGGCGAGGAGGCCCGGGGCGAGCAGCCCCGGGCCTGGAGGCCCGGGGCGAGCAGCCCCGGGCCTGGAGGCCCGGGGCGAGCAGCCCCGGGCGAGGAGGCCCGGGGCGAGCAGCCCCGGGCCTGGAGGCCCGGGGCGAGCAGCCCCGGGCGAGGAGGCCCGGGGCGAGCAGCCCCGGGCGAGGAGGCCCGGGGCGAGCAGCCCCGGGACTGGAGGCCCGGGGCGAGCAGCCCCGGGCGAGGAGGCCCGGGGCGAGCAGCCCCGGGCCTGGAGGCCCGGGGCGAGCAGCCCCGGGCCTGGAGGCCCGGGGCGAGCAGCCCCGGGCGAGGAGGCCCGGGGCGAGCAGCCCCGGGCCTGGAGGCCCGGGGCGAGCAGCCCCGGGCCTGGAGGCCCGGGGCGAGCAGCCCCGGGCCTGGAGGCCCGGGGCGAGCAGCCCCGGGCCTGGAGGCCCGGGGCGAGCAGCCCCGGGCCTGGAGGCCCGGGGCGAGCAGCCCCGGGCCTGGAGGCCCGGGGCGAGCAGCCCCGGGCCTGGAGGCCCGGGGCGAGCAGCCCCGGGCCTGGAGGCCCGGGGCGAGCAGCCCCGGGCCTGGAGGCCCGGGGCGAGCAGCCCCGGGCCTGGAGGCCCGGGGCGAGCAGCCCCGGGCCTGGAGGCCCGGGGCGAGCAGCCCCGGGCCTGGAGGCCCGGGGCGAGCAGCCCCGGGCCTGGAGGCCCGGGGCGAGCAGCCCCGGGCCTGGAGGCCCGGGGCGAGCAGCCCCGGGCCTGGAGGCCCGGGGCGAGCAGCCCCGGGCCTGGAGGCCCGGGGCGAGCAGCCCCGGGCCTGGAGGCCCGGGGCGAGCAGCCCCGGGCCTGGAGGCCCGGGGCGAGCAGCCCCGGGCCTGGAGGCCCGGGGCGAGCAGCCCCGGGCCTGGAGGCCCGGGGCGAGCAGCCCCGGGCCTGGAGGCCCGGGGCGAGCAGCCCCGGGCCTGGAGGCCCGGGGCGAGCAGCCCCGGGCCTGGAGGCCCGGGGCGAGCAGCCCCGGGCCTGGAGGCCCGGGGCGAGCAGCCCCGGGCCTGGAGGCCCGGGGCGAGCAGCCCCGGGCCTGGAGGCCCGGGGCGAGCAGCCCCGGGCCTGGAGGCCCGGGGCGAGCAGCCCCGGGCCTGGAGGCCCGGGGCGAGCAGCCCCGGGCCTGGAGGCCCGGGGCGAGCAGCCCCGGGCCTGGAGGCCCGGGGCGAGCAGCCCCGGGCCTGGAGGCCCGGGGCGAGCAGCCCCGGGCCTGGAGGCCCGGGGCGAGCAGCCCCGGGCCTGGAGGCCCGGGGCGAGCAGCCCCGGGCCTGGAGGCCCGGGGCGAGCAGCCCCGGGCCTGGAGGCCCGGGGCGAGCAGCCCCGGGCCTGGAGGCCCGGGGCGAGCAGCCCCGGGCCTGGAGGCCCGGGGCGAGCAGCCCCGGGCCTGGAGGCCCGGGGCGAGCAGCCCCGGGCCTGGAGGCCCGGGGCGAGCAGCCCCGGGCCTGGAGGCCCGGGGCGAGCAGCCCCGGGCCTGGAGGCCCGGGGCGAGCAGCCCCGGGCCTGGAGGCCCGGGGCGAGCAGCCCCGGGCCTGGAGGCCCGGGGCGAGCAGCCCCGGGCCTGGAGGCCCGGGGCGAGCAGCCCCGGGCCTGGAGGCCCGGGGCGAGCAGCCCCGGGCCTGGAGGCCCGGGGCGAGCAGCCCCGGGCCTGGAGGCCCGGGGCGAGCAGCCCCGGGCCTGGAGGCCCGGGGCGAGCAGCCCCGGGCCTGGAGGCCCGGGGCGAGCAGCCCCGGGCCTGGAGGCCCGGGGCGAGCAGCCCCGGGCCTGGAGGCCCGGGGCGAGCAGCCCCGGGCCTGGAGGCCCGGGGCGAGCAGCCCCGGGCCTGGAGGCCCGGGGCGAGCAGCCCCGGGCCTGGAGGCCCGGGGCGAGCAGCCCCGGGCCTGGAGGCCCGGGGCGAGCAGCCCCGGGCCTGGAGGCCCGGGGCGAGCAGCCCCGGGCCTGGAGGCCCGGGGCGAGCAGCCCCGGGCCTGGAGGCCCGGGGCGAGCAGCCCCGGGCCTGGAGGCCCGGGGCGAGCAGCCCCGGGCCTGGAGGCCCGGGGCGAGCAGCCCCGGGCCTGGAGGCCCGGGGCGAGCAGCCCCGGGCCTGGAGGCCCGGGGCGAGCAGCCCCGGGCCTGGAGGCCCGGGGCGAGCAGCCCCGGGCCTGGAGGCCCGGGGCGAGCAGCCCCGGGCCTGGAGGCCCGGGGCGAGCAGCCCCGGGCCTGGAGGCCCGGGGCGAGCAGCCCCGGGCCTGGAGGCCCGGGGCGAGCGGGGCACTTCCCTTTCTGGGTCTCCAATGCCTCGGACCTTTGCGGGGAATCTCTGCACTGAGTCCCTAGGGTCTGGAGGCTGTTTCTGGTCCTGTGAACCCTTTCTCTCAGGTACAGGGAGCGGCTTCACCCACGGTGAGCCAAGGTCATGACTCAGGGCTTGGATGCCGTGTCTCGTAGCAGGTGTTTGGGATTCTGTGTTTCCCTACTCTCGGACCTAACCCCGGCATTTCTGGGCCGAGAGGAAGGGTTTGTTTCCTTTTCGGAGTCAGGCATCTGTCTCCTTGGGATTTTGTGCTCGCTGCATAGCCCCTGGAGGGGCTGCTTGGGATTCTGTGTCTCCCACTTCTCCAACATTCCCCGTAAGGTTCTCAGCTTAGACCCCATGGACTGGAGGCTGTGTGGGATACTCTGACCCGTTCCTCTCGGGTACAGGCAGAGGCTTCAGGCATGATTAGCCATGGTAAGAGACAGCCCCGGGCGAGGAGGCCCGGGGCGAGCAGCCCCGGGCGAGGAGGCCCGGGGCGAGCAGCCCCGGGGGAGGAGGCCCGGGGCGAGCAGCCCCGGGCGAGGAGGCCCGGGGCGAGCAGCCCCGGGCGAGGAGGCCCGGGGCGAGCAGCCCCGGGCGAGGAGGCCCGGGGCGAGCAGCCCCGGGCGAGGAGGCCCGGGGCGAGCAGCCCCGGGCGAGGAGGCCCGGGGCGAGCAGCCCCGGGCGAGGAGGCCCGGGGCGAGCAGCCCCGGGCGAGGAGGCCCGGGGCGAGCAGCCCCGGGCGAGGAGGCCCGGGGAGAGCAGCCCCGGGCGAGGAGGCCCGGGGCGAGCAGCCCCGGGCGAGGAGGCCCGGGGCGAGCAGCCCCGGGCGAGGAGGCCCGGGGCGAGCAGCCCCGGGCGAGGAGGCCCGGGGCGAGCAGCCCCGGGCGAGGAGGCCCGGGGCGAGCAGCCCCGGGCGAGGAGGCCCGGGGCGAGCAGCCCCGGGCCTGGAGGCCCGGGGCGAGCAGCCCCGGGCGAGGAGGCCCGGGGCGAGCAGCCCCGGGCCTGGAGGCCCGGGGGAGCAGCCCCGGGCGAGGAGGCCCGGGGCGAGCAGCCCCGGGCGAGGAGGCCCGGGGCGAGCAGCCCCGGGCGAGGAGGCCCGGGGCGAGCAGCCCCGGGCGAGGAGGCCCGGGGCGAGCAGCCCCGGGCGAGGAGGCCCGGGGCGAGCAGCCCCGGGCCTGGAGGCCCGGGGCGAGCAGCCCCGGGCCTGGAGGCCCGGGGCGAGCAGCCCCGGGCCTGGAGGCCCGGGGCGAGCAGCCCCGGGCCTGGAGGCCCGGGGCGAGCAGCCCCGGGCCTGGAGGCCCGGGGCGAGCAGCCCCGGGCCTGGAGGCCCGGGGCGAGCAGCCCCGGGCCTGGAGGCCCGGGGCGAGCAGCCCCGGGCCTGGAGGCCCGGGGCGAGCAGCCCCGGGCCTGGAGGCCCGGGGCGAGCAGCCCCGGGCCTGGAGGCCCGGGGCGAGCAGCCCCGGGCCTGGAGGCCCGGGGCGAGCAGCCCCGGGCCTGGAGGCCCGGGGCGAGCAGCCCCGGGCCTGGAGGCCCGGGGCGAGCAGCCCCGGGCCTGGAGGCCCGGGGCGAGCAGCCCCGGGCCTGGAGGCCCGGGGCGAGCAGCCCCGGGCCTGGAGGCCCGGGGCGAGCAGCCCCGGGCCTGGAGGCCCGGGGCGAGCAGCCCCGGGCCTGGAGGCCCGGGGCGAGCAGCCCCGGGCCTGGAGGCCCGGGGCGAGCAGCCCCGGGCCTGGAGGCCCGGGGCGAGCAGCCCCGGGCCTGGAGGCCCGGGGCGAGCAGCCCCGGGCCTGGAGGCCCGGGGCGAGCAGCCCCGGGCCTGGAGGCCCGGGGCGAGCAGCCCCGGGCCTGGAGGCCCGGGGCGAGCAGCCCCGGGCCTGGAGGCCCGGGGCGAGCAGCCCCGGGCCTGGAGGCCCGGGGCGAGCAGCCCCGGGCCTGGAGGCCCGGGGCGAGCAGCCCCGGGCCTGGAGGCCCGGGGCGAGCAGCCCCGGGCCTGGAGGCCCGGGGCGAGCAGCCCCGGGCCTGGAGGCCCGGGGCGAGCAGCCCCGGGCCTGGAGGCCCGGGGCGAGCAGCCCCGGGCCTGGAGGCCCGGGGCGAGCAGCCCCGGGCCTGGAGGCCCGGGGCGAGCAGCCCCGGGCCTGGAGGCCCGGGGCGAGCAGCCCCGGGCCTGGAGGCCCGGGGCGAGCAGCCCCGGGCCTGGAGGCCCGGGGCGAGCAGCCCCGGGCCTGGAGGCCCGGGGCGAGCAGCCCCGGGCCTGGAGGCCCGGGGCGAGCAGCCCCGGGCCTGGAGGCCCGGGGCGAGCAGCCCCGGGCCTGGAGGCCCGGGGCGAGCAGCCCCGGGCCTGGAGGCCCGGGGCGAGCAGCCCCGGGCCTGGAGGCCCGGGGCGAGCAGCCCCGGGCCTGGAGGCCCGGGGCGAGCAGCCCCGGGCCTGGAGGCCCGGGGCGAGCAGCCCCGGGCCTGGAGGCCCGGGGCGAGCAGCCCCGGGCCTGGAGGCCCGGGGCGAGCAGCCCCGGGCCTGGAGGCCCGGGGCGAGCAGCCCCGGGCCTGGAGGCCCGGGGCGAGCAGCCCCGGGCCTGGAGGCCCGGGGCGAGCAGCCCCGGGCCTGGAGGCCCGGGGCGAGCAGCCCCGGGCCTGGAGGCCCGGGGCGAGCAGCCCCGGGCCTGGAGGCCCGGGGCGAGCAGCCCCGGGCCTGGAGGCCCGGGGCGAGCAGCCCCGGGCCTGGAGGCCCGGGGCGAGCAGCCCCGGGCCTGGAGGCCCGGGGCGAGCAGCCCCGGGCCTGGAGGCCCGGGGCGAGCAGCCCCGGGCCTGGAGGCCCGGGGCGAGCAGCCCCGGGCCTGGAGGCCCGGGGCGAGCAGCCCCGGGCCTGGAGGCCCGGGGCGAGCAGCCCCGGGCCTGGAGGCCCGGGGCGAGCAGCCCCGGGCCTGGAGGCCCGGGGCGAGCAGCCCCGGGCCTGGAGGCCCGGGGCGAGCAGCCCCGGGCCTGGAGGCCCGGGGCGAGCAGCCCCGGGCCTGGAGGCCCGGGGCGAGCAGCCCCGGGCCTGGAGGCCCGGGGCGAGCAGCCCCGGGCCTGGAGGCCCGGGGCGAGCAGCCCCGGGCCTGGAGGCCCGGGGCGAGCAGCCCCGGGCCTGGAGGCCCGGGGCGAGCAGCCCCGGGCCTGGAGGCCCGGGGCGAGCAGCCCCGGGCCTGGAGGCCCGGGGCGAGCGGGGCACTTCCCTTTCTGGGTCTCCAATGCCTCGGACCTTTGCGGGGAATCTCTGCACTGAGTCCCTAGGGTCTGGAGGCTGTTTCTGGTCCTGTGAACCCTTTCTCTCAGGTACAGGGAGCGGCTTCACCCACGGTGAGCCAAGGTCATGACTCAGGGCTTGGATGCCGTGTCTCGTAGCAGGTGTTTGGGATTCTGTGTTTCCCTACTCTCGGACCTAACCCCGGCATTTCTGGGCCGAGAGGAAGGGTTTGTTTCCTTTTCGGAGTCAGGCATCTGTCTCCTTGGGATTTTGTGCTCGCTTCATAGCCCCTGGAGGGGCTGCTTGGGATTCTGTGTCTCCCACTTCTCCAACATTCCCCGTAAGGTTCTCAGCTTAGACCCCATGGACTGGAGGCTGTGTGGGATACTCTGACCCGTTCCTCTCGGGTACAGGCAGAGGCTTCAGGCATGATTAGCCATGGTAAGAGACAGCCCCGGGCGAGGAGGCCCGGGGCGAGCGGCCCCGGGCGAGGAGGCCCGGGGCGAGCGGCCCC